>NW_027223772.1:15725345-16238140 GCF_028538775.1 Myotis yumanensis
TACCAAACTCAGCCTTTTGAATGAAATGTTTAGTCCATTCACATTTTATTGCAGTTACTGATAGTCGGATTTTTACTATTTGTTTTGAATCACTTTTGTACCTCCATTGCTTTCTTTCCTATTAAATATTTTTTAGTTTACTACTTTAATTCCAATTTTTATTATACTGTGTGAGTTATTTTTCTTATTGTTTGCCTTATTGATTATAATGTGCATTTTAATTTCAGACTAATAGTTACCTAATTTGGCAAAACACAAAGCTTTTCTCTTTTTATTCCCTATTTCTTTGTGCTATTATTACTATATATATCAGGTGTATTTTATAAACTCCCAAAAGCAGTGTTATAGTTATGGGTCTATAGTATACACTCATATCTTTTATTTTTATTTATTTAATTTTTAAATTGTTATTGTTGAGAGTCTTACAGATGTCCCGCTTTTTCCCCCCCATTGCCCCTTCCACCCGGTTCCTGGTCTGCCCCAGGCCTTCAACACCTTATTGTCTGTGTCCATAGGTAATGCATATATGCATATAAGAACTTTGGTTAATCTCTTCCTGGCCCCTTTCCCCCGTTCCCTCTGAGATTCGTCAGTCTGTTCCATGTTTCCATGCCTCTGCTTCTATTTTATTCATCAGTTTATTTTGTTCATTAGATTGTTTATTTTGATTGTTAGATTCAATTATAGATATGTATTTATTGCCATTTTATTGTTCATATTTATTTTAAAATATTTTTATTGATTTCAGAGAGGAAGGGAGAGAGAGAGAGAGAAAGAGAGAGAGAGAGACATCAATGATAAGAGAGAATCATTGATCTGCTGCCTCCTGCACGCCCCCTACTGGAGATCGATCGGGCAACCCAAGCATGTGCCCTTGACCAGAATCAAACCCAGGACTCTTCAGTCTGCAGGCCAATACTCAATCCACTGAGCCAAATTGGCTAGGGCTTGTTCATATTTTTTTATCTTCCTTCTCCTTCTTTCTCTTCTTAAAGAATACCCTTCAACATTTCTTGTAATACTGGTTTGGTGGTGAACCCCTTTAGCTTTTTTCCTGTCTGTGAAGCTCTTTGTCTGACCTTCAATTCTAAACGATAGTTTTGCTGGATAAAGTAATCTTGGTTATAGGTCCTTGCTATTCATCACTTTGAATATTTCTTGCCAGTCCCTTCTGGCCTGCAAAGTTTCTGTTGAGAAATCAGCGGACAGTATTATGGGAGCTCCCTTGTAGGTAGCTAACTGCTTTTCTCTTACTGCTTTTAAGATGCTCTTTGTCTTCAACTCTTGAAGTTTTCTGCCATTATTTTGTCAAATAGGTTTTCAATATCTTGCGCTCTCTCTTCTCCTTCTGGCATCCCAATAATGCGAATATTGGTAGGCTTGAAGTTGTCTCAGAGGCTCTTTACATTGTCTTCATATTTTTGGATTCTTTTTCCTTTTTGCTCTTCTGATTGGGTGTTTTTTGCTTCCTCATATTTCAAATCATTGATTTGATTCTCAGAATTCTCTACTGTTGACTCCCTGTGAATTTAACTTTATTTCAGTTAGTGTATGCTTAATTTCTGACAGGTCCTTTTTTATGTCTTTGACATTCTCACTAAGATCCTTGAAAGTCTCACTAAGTCCCTTGAGTAACCTTATAACCACAGTTTTTAACTGTATCCAGTATTTTGCTTGCTTCCATTCTTTCATTTGTGAAATGTTTCTTTGTCTCCACATTTTGGCTGCTTGTGTCTCCATGTATTGGGTAGAGCTGCTATGTCTCCTGGAACTGGTGGAGTGGCCTGTGTAGTAGGTGTCCTGTAGGGACCAGTGGCACAGCCTGCCCCGTCACCTGAGCTGGGCACTCTAGGTGCACCCCTGGGTGGGCTGTGTGCACAGTCTTGTAGTTGAGCCTTTTTTTTTTCATTTTCTCAATTTTTATTTTATTTTTTAATTAAATCTTTATTGTTCAGATTACAGTTGTTCCTCTTTTTCCCCCCCATAGCTCCCCTCCACCCGGTTCCCACGCCACCCTCTGCCCTTACCCCCCCCCCCCCCCCCCCCGCCCCCCCGGCTGTCCTCATCCATAGGTGTATGATTTTTGTCCAGTCTCTTCCCGCATCCCCCACCCCCCTAGAATAGTCAGTTCACTCCCTTTCTATGCCCCTGATTCTATTATAATCACCAGTTTATTCTGTTCATCAGATTATTTATTCACTTGATTTTTAGATTCACTTGTTGATAGATGTGTATTTGTTGTTCATAATTTGTATCTTTACCTTTTTCTTCTTCTTCCTCTTCTTAAAGGATACCTTTCAGCATTTCATATAATACTGGTTTGGTGGTGATGAACTCCTTTAGCTTTTTCTTATCTGTGAAGCTCTTTATCCAATCTTCAATTCTGAATGATAGCTTTGCTGGGTAGAATAATCTTGGTTGTAGGTTCTTGGTATTCATCATTTTGAATATTTCTTGCCACTCCCTTCTGGCCTGCATAGTTTCTGTTGAGACATCAGCTGACAGTCATATGGGTACTCCCTTGTAGGTAACTGACTTTTTTCTCTAGCTGATTTTAAGATTCTCTCTTTGTCTTTTGCTCTTGGCATTTTAATTATGATGTGTCTTGGTGTGGTCCTCTTTGGATTCCTTTTGTTTGGGGTTCTCTGTGCTTCCTGGACTTGTAAGTCTATTTCTTTCACCAGGTAGGGGAAGTTTTCTGTCATTATTTCTTCAAATAGGTTTTCAATATCTTGCTCTCTCTCTTCTTCTGGCACCCCCATAATTTGGATGTTGGTATGCTTGAAGTTGTCCCAGAGGCTCCTTATACTATCTTCATATTTTTGGATTCTTTTTTCTTTTTGATTTTCCAGTTGGGTGTTTTTTGCTCCTTCATATTTCAAATCTTTGACTTGATTCTTGCAATCCTCTAGTCTGCTGTTGGAACTCTGTATAATATTCTTTATTTCAGTCAGTGTATGCTTAATTTCTAGTTGGTCCTTTTTCATATCCTCGAGGGTCTCACTAGATTTCTTGAGGGTCTCACTAAATTTATCGGCGGTTTCTAGAAAATTCTTGAAAAACCTTATCAGTGTGGTTTTGAACTCTGTATCCTGTCGTTTGCTTTCCTCCATTTCTGTCATTTGTGACCTGTTTCTTTGTCTCTGAATTTTTTATGCTTCCCTGTGTTGATAGAGTGGCTTTCTGTGGTAGGTGTCCTATAGGGCCCAGTGGCTCAGCCTCCCCAATTACCTGAGGTGGACACTCTTGGTGCACCCCTTTGTGGGCTTTGTGCACAGTCTTGTTGTAGTTAAGCCTTGATTGTTGTAGGTATCACTGGGAGGAATTGACCTCCAGGCCAATTGGCTTGAGAATCAGCTGTGCAACGGTGGGTGAACTTCTGTGCTGGAGACACCCTTATGAGGCAAGACTTGCTTCAGTGGGGCTTTGGTGCTCACTGAGTCTGCCCCCTGAGTATGTCCCTTATGGATCTGAGGAGTTGTAATCTGGATGGTCCCACTCTGACCACTGGATACACTGGCACTTGGATCTCTAAGGAGGTGCTAATTTAGCCTCTGCCTGAGGCTACCCAGCAGGAGCTGTGGAGAGATCTGTAGATTCCTCTTCTTTGTTTGGGGTTTGGAGGTGCCCAGATGAGGCCCAGCTGTGAAGCAATGCAAGCTGCTGTGGGGCCTTGGGCCTTCTTTTGGAAGTTCTGGGTCTCTCTGACCCAGCTGCAGTTTGTTGGGTAATTTTCAGATTGCAAAGGGCCAGGCCTTTCATATGCAAAAGCCTCTGCGCACAGCTTGGGTGGGGCGGGGTCACAGGGAATCAACAGAGTGGAGCAAAGAGCTATAGCTGATCTTCAGTCCTATCCTAAGAGGCCCCGAATCTCAATCGCTGCAAGCACCTCTGAGAGAAAGCTGCCCTCGAGTTCCGACCGATGTCAGACAGTCCAGTTTCTCCCCGTATGAGTCTGGGTTCCCAAAGACTCGCCCAGAACTGGAGTTCAGATCAGTCGGGAGCTTGAGACTCCCTCCCAATTGAAAAAGACAACCGTGTCCTCAGTGGCCAACCCCTGCCGTGTGCGCCTCTGTACCTCTGCACTTCCGCACCTCCTCTGAGTCTCAGTGTGCTTTTCTCTTTCCTTCTAGTTGTAGAATTTCCACTCAGCCAGCCTTCCTGTGGTTCTGGATGATGTCCGTTTTGTCTTTTAGTTGTATTTTTGAAGTGGTTGTGCGAGGCAGCAATTTCCGGTGTTTACCTATGCCGCCATTTGGTTCCTCTCTTGTAGTTGACCTTGATTGCTGTTGGTGTCACCGGGAGGAATTGACCTCCAGACCCATTGGCTGTGAGGACCAGCTGTGACTACAGTGGAAGAGCTACTGTGCAGGGGACACCCCTATGGAACAGGACTTGCTTCAGTGGGGCTTTGGTGCTCACTGAGTCTGGCCCTTGAGTGTGCCACCTGTGGGTGTGTAGAGTTGTAATCTGGTGTGGTCTGAAGCTGCCCACCAGGTGCACTGGCTCTGGGGCCTTCCAGTAGGAGCTAACAGGGATTTGCAGATGGCTGCTACTTGCTATTTGTATTGGGCTTGGAAGTGCCCAGGCGAGGCCCAGCTGTGCAGCAAGGCAGGCTGGTGCTATTCCTGGGTCTTGGGCATTTAATTGATAGGTTAGGGGCACACTTGTTTGAGAGATTTTAGGAAAATCTGAAGCTTGAGCCAGGACAGGCCATTCATATGGAAAAGCCGCTGCAAACAGCTTGGGTGGGGCTCCAAGCTGGATGGGGTGGGGTCTCAGGGAATCACCAGGGTGGAGCAAACAGTGTGAGCCAGGGTGATAGAAACTCAGATAGGGCTACCAGTCAGCTCTGGGACAGGGGAGGTCCCAGCACAAGAACAATGACCTCTGTGAGGACCCCCATCTAGGAGAAAGCTGCTCCCTAGTTCCTGCACTGATGTCAGAAAACCCAGTTCCTCCCTGTATGTCTCTAGGACCCCCAAAGCTGCCTGTTTCTGTAGCTCAGAGGGATCAAGTCCTAGTAAGTTTGTGTGCTGGCTCTTTAAGAGGGACACCTGGATCTCCAGCAGCCTCCTTGTCACTCAGCCACAATCCCCGCTGGTTTTTACAGCCCGAAGTTATGGGGACTTCTCTTCTCAGCTCTGAGAGCCTGGGCTAGGGGTGCTGGTGTGGGGCTGGGACCCCTTGCTCCTCATGGGCAGCCTCCGCAGAGACAATCTCCCTCCCAATTAAAAAAGGGGCACATGTGAGTGCCGGACCAGCCCATTCTGCGCCTCCGCCCTCCTACCAGTCTCAGTGTGCTTTCTTCTTTACTTCTCTAGTTGTAGGACTCCCATTAGCCAGCATTCAGGCACTTCTAGGTGATGATTATTCTGTACTTTAGTTCTAATTTTGATGTGGTTGTGGGAGGTGGTGAGTACAGTCATTTACCTACGCCAGCATCTTGTTTCCACGTTTGGAATATTTTAAAGCCTTTGGAGAAATCTCTGAAGAAAGTCTGTTGCAAGTAGCCAGTTTAGGGAGGTCATGCCTGGTTCCATGCTAGGAGAAAAAGCCCTGAGTTCACTTTACAAGCAGAGTCTCTACTCTGAGAAAGGCTGAGGTTACACTCATATCTTTTTAAAAAATATTTTTTATTGATTTCTGAGAGCGATAGAAACATTGATGAGAATCACTGGTCGGCTGCCTCTTCCACACCCCCTACTGGGGATCAAGCTCGCAAGCTGGGCATGGGCCCTTGACTGGAATTGAACCCAGGACCCTCCAGTCCATAGGCCAATGCTCTATCCACTGAGCAAAATCAGTTAGGGCACTCATATCTTTTAAAAGAGTAAAGGGAAGAAATGGGAAATATATTTATAGTCTAAAAAAATTTACCCACAGATTTACCATTTCTGGAGATCTTCATTTTTTCCTGCAGATGTGACTTCCTATCTGCTCTCACTTCTTTTCATCCTGAAGAATTTCCTTTAGTATTTCTTGTGAGGCATGTGTTAGCAATGAATTCTCGTAGTTCTCCTAGGAATGTCTTTCTTCACTTTTATTTTTGAAGGATTATTTTGCTGATGCTGAATTCTTGGTTGATGGGTTTCTTGTTCTAGGACCTTGAATGCCTGCTCTGCATTCTGGCTTCTGTTACCCCAGAGACACCAGCGTTAATCATGCTGCCCCCTTGCACTTGGTGAGTCGCTTTTCTCTTGCTGCTTTCAAGGTTCTTTTTGTCTCTCAGCATTTTCACTACGATGTGTCTGGATGTGAATGTTTACACCATACTTTGCCAGCTTCTTCAATGTGAGATTCATTAAAAAATAAATAAAATGTGGGTCCCGCTGCTGTGGTTGAGCACCGACCTATGAAACAGGCCAACAGTTTGATTCCTGGTCAGGGCACAGGCCTGGGTTGCAGGCTTGTTCCTGTGTGGGGCGTGCAGGAGGCAGCCAATCAATGATTCTCTCTCATCATTGATGTTTCTATCTCTCCCTTTCCTTTCCTCTCTGAAATCAGTAAAAAATATTTTTAAAACATCATTATATTCTCCTTTCTTCAGGTTGTTGTTTCCTACTTATCTATCTTCCAGTTACTGATCCTCTGTGATGGCCCTCTTAGTGATTTTATGTTTTCTTATTTTTCAACTCCAAAATTTCCATGTTAAGTCTTTTAAAACAATTTTTCTTTGTGATTATCATCATAATTTCCTTTACTTTTTATAAACATGATTTCCTATACTTTAACTGCCTTGAAATCTTTACAAAATTCATCATATGGGGATGATCAAGATAACTTCTACTGGCTGCTTTATTCCCCTGAGTATAGTCACACTTCATTTCTTTGCAAACCTAGTAATCTATGAAATTAATCCATGCTTTCTCATGCGTGATCAATACCTGTGAATTGCATGTGTTTGAGAATAAGCCTTTTCTCTATTCTGCAGGTATAAAGCTTGGTATTGCTATATGATCTATGTATTATATTACTTAGGTCTTCCATAGCCCTACTTTTTCCCACTTGACTTGTGTTGGACTAAAAGTTCAAACCTCTTACTCTTAAGTGTATTTCTACTTTCCGTTGAATCTATCTACATAATATATACTTCAGGTGTGGGTTGTAATATTTAGCGCAAAATTATTTGTTAACTGTCATATCATTATTTTAAATTGTGCCCTTTAGCAATACATATTTAATGTCTATTGGCTTGAATTCTACCTTGTGCTCTCAGGATGATCATTTCTCCTTTTTTTTGTTAATCCTCACCTGAGGACACTTTTCCCATTGATTTTTAGAAAGAGTAGAAGGGAGGGGAGGGGAGAGACAGAGAGAAACATTGACTGGTTGCTTCCTGCACATGTCCCAACTGAGACCGGGGACCAAGACTGCAACTAAGGTATGTGCCCTTGACTGGAATGGAACCCGCGATCTTTCAGTCTGTGGGCTGATGCTCTAACTACTGAGCAACCAGTGAGGGCTCCATTTTCCTTTGTTTAGCCTTTCTGAATCATGAGTTTAGGTTTGTCTCTTGTATCTACACAATGAGCTTATTCGAAGTTTTCCTTCCACATTTTATTAGTATCACTTCTTTCTACTTTGTTAAAGTAACATTTATATATTTTCTACTTGTCACATCTTTACTTCAGTCTAATTAAATATATCCATTGCTCCTATTTGTCCTTTTGCTGAAATTTCCCATTATAATTCTTTTAAAAAATATATATATTTTATTGTTTTTTTACAGAGAGGAAGGGAGAGGGTAAGTTAGAAACACCAATGAGAGAGAAACATCGATCAGCTGCCTCCTGCACACTCCCTACTGGGGATGTGCCCACAACCAAGGTACATGCCCTTGACCGGAATCAAACCTGGGACCCTTCAGTCTGCAGGCCGACGCTCTATCCACTGAGCCAAACCAGTCAGGGCCCATTATAATTCTTAAAAAAAAAAACACACACACACACAAAACACTCACCCGAGGATGTTTATTGATTTTAGAAAGAGGGGAAGGGGGAAGAGAGACTGGCTCCCTCCCATATGCAGCCTGACTAGGGACTGAACCTTGACCTCCTGGTTCATAGGTCGATGCTCAACCACTGACCCACTCTAGCCTGGCTGAGCTCTAATTTTGTTTTTCTATAAACATGTTACTTGAAAGATAGCTTTTCTGGATATAAAGTCCTTGATTCACATTCATTTTTTTTGCATTGAATCTCTTCAAAATGCTGCTTCACTTTTGTTTTGCTTTGTATACTGCTGTTGGGGGAATTTTTATTGATTTATCTGTGTTTCATCTTCCTTAAGCCTCCCAGTGCATTCTCTTCATCAGATAACAAGTAGGGAAATAAAGTGTAAGTATTCTCGACAACATAATCCATAGAGTAGGTGTGGCTATAGATGGCTTTATTTGCTGTCTTCATAAGGATAGTTCAGATGGAGATAATCAGATTTAGGTGCCTATCAGCATCCTCAAACACACTCTATTTCTGGGACGAAGGTTTTATGTCCACAGGAAAGATGGCATCAGGCCCACACATCAGAATATTGTTATTTCAGATGTAAAGATGCACCTTTCCCATCCACATTACCTGACACTGAACTGCGTCATACACCTGGTGGCATATCACAGACAGCAGCGCACATCCGCGCACCTGGTCCGGCTGCGGCGCTGCTGTCTCTCTGTCCGACTTGCGTCAGCTGCTTTCCTGAGTGCACCCTCACTGCAGACAACAGGAAGGGCAGCGCTCGGCGCCAACCCTGGCGCTGTGCCCGGTGGACACAGGCTCCCCATGTCGCAGCCGCCGCCTCTCTCAATAGAGCGTCCTTCCCGAGCACTTCAGAACCCTGTGTTTCTGGAAGAAATTCGGAACCTGCATCAGATTTGAGTGTTTTCCTCAACATTTTGCCTAACTGACATTTTTTGGCATTTACATTATTGGATTGTGGTCATTTTATAGAAATAATTAAAAACATTATTTTTGTTTAAAATGTTGGTATTTTTTGGGGATTGAAGTTAAATAATGTGCTCTACCATCTTTCCCGGGAATTTATACTTTTTAGAAGTAGCAATAAACACAGCTGTTACAATTTTGACTTGGAAAGTACAAAGCAGTTTAAAAGTTACTATCCTCATCATTTATAAACTAATGGTTCTTGTATGTTTGTAGTTCTATGTGGCCAAGGCTTAAATTAGTAGGAAGGTAGGAAATTTCAGAGACATTACTGAAATTATGCAGGCTCCAGACACCTGACACCACTTCTCACAGTACTAAGAAGTTAATATTTTTCTACCTCACCCAATTCCCACAAAAATAACATCCTAGATTTGTAGAAAAGTAAAATCAAGAGAATATTCTGTTGAGTATGTTACATACACAAATAGACTCATTATCAGGAATGTAACTTTATTTTTGTTAACAAACAAAACAGATTCACCCTGCGAAGAGCCCTGCACCTGTGAGCAGCAGCAGCAGCCACAAGGCCGTATTGGACGAAGTACCTCAAGCAAAATCAAAACCACATTTTAAAAAGGTGTTATTTTAAAGGATGAACACAGATTATAAAAATGACATTTCTACAATTTCATTCCTTCACTGTTAGTAAGAGGGAAAAAAGGTTTAATACTTATGCAACATGGGTGCCTGCAACAAATATTCACACCACCTCACTGGGTTTGCTAAGGGAAAACAGCTGAGGTACAGCTTCATAATGTAATTTTTAGTGCTTTATATTATTTTTGGATATTTGGAATCAATCAACTGAAAAGAAAAAACTTCTCATTTTCCTTAGCTTAGACAAAGCCTGCAGTTCTATGTCCCTAGGAATCCATTCACAATATTCTAGAACATTGAGGGCATGATTCACAGGATCGTCACAATAACCCTCTTCCTAAAACAGATTAGATCTCCCCGTAATAAACAGAAAGGTCAATCATGAAAACAGAATAGGATCTGATTTAAATTCTCACACAGGAAGTCTAATGCTATTCTCTGGGTAGAGAGGCTAAGACTAGCTGTCAGAAATGACGTAATGGCAATACGTAGTGTTTGTAAGAATTTCAGGATTCAAATGGAATGAGAAGTTTATAATAACTGCACAGAGAAGTGTTCCTTTGTACGTTAGCCACACTGAGCGCCCAAGGCGCAGCCTACAGCGAGGGGCGGAGCTGGACCTGCAGTCGGATTCTCCAGGCCGCACTGGGCGCTCCCTCGGAAGCCCTGAGGAACGTCCAGTCTTCACCAGGAGGGAGGGACGGTAACTGAAGCTCCATTTTTAAACAATGACAAGAACAAAAGGAAGAATATAAAATACTAGTATAATGAACATTTAGATAGCACTAAACAGCATGATTTCACACAGTTGTATGCTTTCACCAGTTTTCCTTAAAAAACAACCAGCAGTTCCTGGGCTTTTAGATGTTTTCTTTGTAAAAATAACCAGCATCCTTCGCATGGTCATGCCGAGGCCGCAGCCACCGCGCCCGATGCCCATCAGTCGGTGCAGGCCTCCGACGCGTGGCGAGGCTGTGTGCGGGTGGCCAGCCCTGAGCCTCCGGGACTAGACCAGGACCGCCTGGGCTACCTCCTTGATCGTGGCCGCAGCTTTCTCCAGCTCCTCTTCCGTCTGCTCCACGGTGACCACCACCCTGATGCTGCGAGATGGGGAAGGAGACAAAACGCCCCCTGCTCAGCCTGCCGCCTGTTCTCACCATGACAGCAGGTGCGGGTGGGGCAGGGCCCTGGGTCCTGCAGGCCCCAAACATCTGACACCACCTGTCACAGGAGCTCGTGGCTCCTGCCTGAACGGCTAGTGTGTCTACTCCACGTGACCTGGCAGGGGGCTCCGCCCAGCAACACCAGAAAACCGGTCTTTATTACGTAAACGACTGCTTCAGCAGTCCCAGACCCCAGGCCAAAGTTCCAATTAATGGACTGTCTGGTTGCTCCTGGTGTAATTCAGTAAGTCATGTGGAAGCTCTACAATACTTTGCAGCAAGGCAAACATTTTCAAATTGGCAGAAAATTGAAGACAAATAGCTCCTCTGAGCAGTTCTACCTCTGTCCCCTACAAACATCTACTGTATCGACTGGACACATTTGCTGAGCTGCACTGTGCTGGGCATGGAGCCCAGGGCATAAGGCCAACACGGCCCCTGTCCTGACACTCAGTCACACCTCTGCCTGGGCGCAGCGAGGAAGGAGGGCAGCGTCCTAAGGGTGCTTTGTGAGCTGTTGCTGGGGGCCTGCAGACCCAGCGCACCGTCTCTGGCTCCCATGTACGAGGCCCCCCGGGATGGCTCCAAGCTCGTTCCTGCTGCTGCCTTTCACGCCTGAGCTCTGGCTCCCACCTGCACCCGGGGGCGCCATGCCACGTACACTCTACTCCCTCTGGAAGGCTCCATGCCCACCAGGCTGTCTGACATATTCGATTTTCTGGGCTCAGCTTACACGTCAGCTGCTCTCGGAAGCCCAAGTCCCTCCCAGGCCTACTTCTCTGTGACCTCACTGACCCCATGCCGTGCCCTGCAAACCATGCCTCAGCGTCTCCCTCCTTCACTGCACTGGACGCGGACGGGGCGGGGCGGGGGGGAGGGGGGGTGTTGTGTTAAACCAGGAGTCCAGGCGCATCCCCACGCTGGCTTCCGCCCCTCCGATCCCGCCACTGCTGTTTGCCTGGGTTCTATAAGGGGGAGGACACTGCCGCACACCGTGTGCTGTGAGGGTGGGAAGTACCTGCCATCTCAGTTCTTGGGACCTCAGACATTTCTCAGTCAACTAGGAGGGCATTGTGAGTCCTGGGGGCTTTTCAGTTAAAATGTGAAAACATCTAGTTTGAAAACAGACAAGAGCTGATGTACTCTATTTTAATGATAAACATTCTTCCTCGCCCTTTCAAAAACTTCAAACCATGACACATCTCACCCAGATGTTAGAGAAGGAACAAAAGTGAGGCCATACTTCAACGTCTACCAACCTTGGAGGCGGGAGGCACTTCTCTTCTCTCTCCAGGTAGCGTGCCTGGGTGAGGGCGATGCTCCGGTCCATGCACTGCAGGAAGAGGGCAGTCAGCCACAGCAGGCGCAAGGGGCACCCCTGTGGCAGGTCTGGCGCCCGGTCCGATGCCAACGGCTGGAGACCAGTGAGGGCAGCACCGTACGCGGAGCCCTCCACCACCCACCACGGCGGAGCCCGCGTGGCCGGCAGGACTTAAAGATATGGCGGGAGCCACCAGAGCCGGAGCGTTAGGTCGACTTCATTGACATGTACACGGCCACGGCAGCTGGCAGTCATTTCAGACAAAGCAGAGTTGGGACAGGGGCACGTGCCAGCAAAGCCCGCAGGATGGGCTGGGCCTGGCGCCAGCAGAGAGAGGGCTCGGAGCTCAGCTCTCTGACCGCCTGCTCCCCCTGGCCAGTGCCCGGCCCGCCAGGCGGCTGCACACGTCTGAGGCCGCTCTCCAGGCCGCCGTCACCTGCTGACACTTTGGAACTGGAAACACAATCTATCAAAACGAAGGCATAACGAATCAGAGGAAGGGAGTGCGTTACCGTGGTTTCTTCTTTGGGGTGACGAAAGCGTTTGGAGTCGAGTCAGACTTGTGAAAAAGCGCACGTGGCGGCACAAGGAGTGACCTGTGCGTGGCGGCCAGGCAGCCGCAGGAGGGGCATTCTCTAAGTGGCAGGGCAGGGTTTCTGAGGGGCAATGGCACGGGCTGATCTGTGTCCAGAAGTGGACACCTGCCCGGCTGCCCCCAGCCTGGCTAGTAAGAAGCATCCAACCCACCTCAGTGTGTACAGACCAACTCGACAAACCCTGTTAGTTCTACAAAGCTTAAGGCTCACAGCTCCGGTCTCCTGTCCCTCAGGCACTGGGAAGAGGGGGGAGGGCGGGACCACCGGCCCTGAGGTGGAACCTGTGGCGAGGCACCCACGTGAGAGCTCTGCCCGCCTCCCACATGCGCGTGGCAGACAGTGCCGTCCCCAGAGCCCGCCCTGCTCCCTTGCCCACCCACCGTGGCTGGAAGACAGCCCGCCAGGCTCTCTGCTAGAGGGCGATCTTGCCGCCCTCCCTCCCGTCTTGTCTCTGCAGGGACAGCGAGATACACAGCCGGAGTGGGGCTCTGGTCCCGGCCTGAGGGAAGGCCCATGTCCCGCACGCACACGTGCAGAGAACGGCGCCATGAACCCCAACGCGGTTCCAGGCCCATTCTGCAGCGGCGACTCCTGCCTGGGAAGCTAACTCACCGCACAGGAAGGCCCTGTGATCGCACTGACCGCCTGGCTTGTCCCTTCGGCTGGTGTTTAAGCTAGAACCTGCTTTGGTATCACGGGTGCTGTCACTCCTCCTGTCTGTACACTTATAACAACACCGAGGCAGGCACTGGCTGACAGGACGCTGGTCCCTTGAGAGCCTGTCTTTTTCACGTCTGTGGAGCTGTCTGACCGGAGGGGACAGCTATGACACTGCCTCCCTCGGCAGGTGAGAGCACTCCAGCTTCATCAGGGATCTCATGTTCCGTGTCTGGTGAGACCGTTTTTTAAGAGGACTGACCCCAGATGGCCAGATTGCAGGAAGCTGCCCAGGAACCTGTGGTTCCAGGTGATGTGGTACACACACCGCAGGACGCAGGACGTCTGAGGCAAGCCGTGAGCCAGAGGTGGCCGCACTGCGCCCATCCTGAGCAGCCACACGGCAGCCATCACACTCGCTGATGCCGGGCGGAGGGATGCGGAGAGAGCAGGTGGAGAATAGCGTGCAGCTCGTCTCACTCCCGTGTGTGCTCCTGATGGAAGTGCAAGGCATGCAGGCTCCGGAGCCGCAGGGCCCCTGGGCATTTCTGCGGGGAGCAGCATGGAGGGAAGTGGGGGCGGGGTAGGGGGCTGCTGAACAGAAAAGGGCAAGTGGTCTTCCCCAGGGGTCTCTTCTTGGTTAGTAACCGAGTTACAATTGGTAGTAAACTGCCTCTCAGACATTAAATACATTGACACCCAACTTAGCCATGGCTACCAAGTGGCCTTCCGTTACGAGGTCACTATGGCCTGTTTCTGAGCGATGCTGGGATTCACCCTGACAGTCAGCTGTCCAGTGCTGCCTGGGGTCACTACACACCATGCGGCCCCACCACGTGTAAGAAAGCCTGGTGCTGTACATGGTGAGCAAAAGGGTTTTCTGGAAGGTTAGTGACTCAGTAGAAGCAAGAGTATTTTACATGTGAATACAATGTGGCCCAGAACACAGCGTCCTCAGTGCAAGCTGAAACCACCAGCGGCGTGAGCTGTCCCTGTCAGACATGCTAGACTCAATTGGGGACGAGCACCATTCCGTGAGGGGGACCACACTCTTCCATTCCCCCTACCCCGGGGCAAAGAGAGCTGTGAAATGACAGAAAAGGCTGCTCGGGTCAGGGAGGCGTGGGGCAAGCAGAACCGCTGGGGGGCTGGCACTCACCTGCCGGACGATCTCCTGCAGCAGCTTGGCGTCCTGCTCACGGGACCCAGTGCTGGCTTCCAGTTGCAGGTGGAAGGCTGGGGACAGGGCCTCCCCCACCACTTTCAGCCCAGAAATGCTGGAGGGGAGACAAGCACAGTCAGAGCCCCACCCCTGCCAGCTCGGCGTCTCCACACAAGTCACTGCCCACGGTCTGCACTAGTGCACGCCACTCACACTGACTGTTACAGGAACCTCCGGAGGGGGGATTCCGGTTCAACCAAAGTCAAATGCATGCTCTGGCAGTGCTCGCAGGCCAGAACCCCGCCTCGCGCTCCTGCGAGCGGGCTGGGAGGAAGGACCCGGCTGCTGGACACCTCTGGGTCACATGTCACAGGTTCAGGTGGCCCCTCCTCAGGTGTCTCCTCATGGGTCCTGAGCCCCTTGGCCTCCGCCCTGCTGTTTCCTCTCCTCACCTGCTCTCTCCCACCCTCTGGTGGCCAGCGCTGGTCGCTCCTGGTCTCAGCTGTCACTCCCAGTGCAGGGAGGGGCTGCACCATCATGCTCTACACCAGTGGTTCTCAACCTTCCTAATGCCATGACCCTTTAATACAGTTCCTTGTGTTGTGGTGACCCCCAACCATAAAATTATTTTTGTTGCTACTTCATAACTGTAATTTTGCTACTGTAAACAATGTATAATTACATATGTGTTTTCTGATGGTCTTAGGCGACCCCTGTGAAAGGTTGAGAACCGCTGCTCTACACCAAGCATGTCAAACTTGCGGCCCACAACGAATATTTTTGCGGCCCAGCCAATATAACAGTATGTAAGAATGTTTTAATAAAAATTTCATAACTTAATTTTTACAATATCCTGTTATACGTAATCCTATCTAATAATAGATAAACATGGTAATTGACCGTACCTTCGATATGCCTCCATTGGCTAATCAGCGCAATATGCAAATTAACCAACAAAGATGGCGGCTAATTTGCATACTGCAGGCAGGGCGGGACAGCGCAGGGGCCAGCGCCAGCCGCCATCCCAGGCTGCAGGCTGACCCCAGAAGCCCCAGAAGCCAGTGATCGGGGGGAGATGGGGGTCCCCTGTGTCAGGCCTGGGCAAGGGGCCGATCTGGCGATCGGAGGGTGATGGAGGTCGACACCTCTGGTTGAGGCGTCAGGCCTGAGCGGGGGGCGGAGCCGGCAATCGGAGGGGGTCCACTGCCCAGGCCTGACGCCTGGGCCAGAGGCATCAGGCCTGGGTGGGGTCCGAGCCGGTGATCAGGGGGATGTGGGAGTCCCCTGCCCAGGCCTGAAGCCTGGGCCAGAGGCGTCAGGCCTGGGCGGGGGGCGGAGCTGGCAATCGGAGGGGTCTGGGGGTCCCCTGACCAGGCCTGATGCCTCTGGCCGAGGCGTCAGGCCTGGGCGAGGGGCCAATCTGGCGATTGGAGGGAGATGGGGGTCCCCTGTCCAGGCCTGACGCCTGGGCCAGAGGCGTCAGGCCTGGGGCAGGGGGGGTGGTGGAGGGGGGTCCAAGCCGGCGATTGGTGTGAACTACAGAGGAAACACCTTTTCTGACTGCTCATTGGCTAAGCTCCCTGTATGCCACTGGTAACATTCTTAGTAACTTGGGTAATAAGAATCCAAAAAGGTGATCTAGGTTTTTCACCACACTCCTGGCTAAAAAAACGAAGGTCCACTGCTGGAGGGCTAAGAAATGTCATATTCTGCCCCAGCCGGTTTGGCTCAGTGGATAATGCCTTGGCCTGCCAATGGCAGGGTCTGAGTTCAATTCTAACCAAGGGCATGTATCTAGGTTGCAGGCTCCTCCCTGGCCAGGGCCCAGGTCAGGACTCACGCACGAGGCAACCAATCAAAGTGTTCCTCTCACTTTGATGTTTCTGTCTTTCCCTTTCTCTTCCACATTCCCTAAAAATCAATGGAAACATATCCTCAGGTGAGGATAAAAAAAATAATAAAGAAATCCTATATAATAAAAGGCTAATATGCAAATCGACCGAACAACAGAATGACTGGTTGCTATGACGTACACTGACCAACAGGGGGCAGATGCTCAATGCAGGAGCTGCCCCCTGGTGGTCAGTACACTCCCACAGGGGGAGTGCCACCCAGCCAGAAGCCGGGTTCACGGCTGTCGAGCACAGCGGCAGTGGTGGGAGCCTCTCCCACCTCCACCTGCAGCGCTAAGGATATCTGCTCCCCCGAGGGCTCCTGGACTGCAAGAGGGCGCAGGCCAGGCTGAGGGACCCCCCTGAGTGCACAAATTTCGTGCACTGGGCCTCTAGTTGTTATATGAAAGACACATCTTGAAAATGCCTAAAGAAAGTTGTCATTTTTTTCATGGTGAAGGGACTGGAATCTGCGTTGATGAAAAAACCTTTCTGGCTGCAGTGACTGGCAGTGGCTGCAGCAGCAGGGTGATGGGGCTGGTGCCTTCCCCTGATCAGCCCGGTCACCTCCCACAAAGGGAGGCCAGACTGCGGCTTAGGCCCTATCCCCAAGGGGAGCAGGGAGAGGGCCTAAGCCATCACTAGGACATCCCCTGATGGCTCCCAGTATGTGAGAGGGGGCAGGCTGGGCTGAGGGACATGCCCCCCCAGTGCTCAAATTTTGTGCACCGGGCCCCTAGTTATTTTTTTTTTTAAATATATTTTATTGATTTTTTACAGAGAGGAAGGGAGAGGAATAGAGAGTTAGAAACATCGATGAGAGAGAAACATTGATCAGCTGCCTCCTGCACACCCCCTACTGGGGATGTGCCTGCAACCAAGGTACACGCCCTTGACCGGAATCGAACCTGGGACCCTTGAGTCCGCAGGCCGACGCTCTATCCACTGAGTCAAACCGGTCAGGGCGAGGGCCCCTAGTTAATAATAATGAACTACAATGTTTGCTAATGACTGGTTACTATAATCGTGTTGCATTCATTTCCCTTACACGCCTTACGTGCAGGCACACCATCTCTCTCCACTAATACTAGCAGTGAATATTTTAGCAGCTGATTGCCACGTCATTAGTCTTAGACTGACTTGTTTGGTGTGCGCAATAGGAAATATTTTGCTTTTGGAGAACAAGAAAAATAGGTTTATTTCCATTATGCTTATTAATTTGTGCAGTTATTCAGTGTTTGGTATGTTAATGTTCAAGAAAAAATATTAATTTTTATAAAAACGTTCAGTTATTTTATGTTAACGATGAATCATTTATTTCAGCCCTTTGTATTCAACACGTCTCTATTGAAATAAACCTATGTTTCTATGAAAATTGAAGCTTTTATTTTTTTGCAGCCCACATAAACTTAAACCTTGTTTATTTGGCCCGTTAGCCTTTGAGTTCGACATGCATGGTCTACACTACTGTCTCCTTCCCTCCTCGACTGCGCATCACCACTGGCAACACTGTGTCCTTGCTTATCATCTAAGTCTTTAGTCTGTACCTCATCTTTAATCTCATAAATTACAGGAAGAATTGCTGACATTGACAATGGTATAATCTGACTACCAGCAATATGTTTTGATTGAAAAGTGTCCTTATTTGCATGTTTAATTTTAAATTTTACTTGAGCTAACACTTCTGTTCCTCCTTCTTAGGAAACCTCTCTCAGGGAGAATGGTTTTAAGGGTGATTTTGACCCATCTCCTGGTACCAATGGTAATGCATGTTTATGTGACACTAGAAGCCTGGTGCATGCTTCAGCCCTGCCTGCACCCTCTCATAATCCGGGACCCCGCACTCCTAACCGCTTGCCTGCCTGCCTCACCCCTAACCACTCTGCCTTCCTGCCTGATCGCCCCTAACCACTCTACCTGCCTGCCTGATCGCCCCTAACCACTCGCCTGCCTGCCTGATCGCCCCTAATTGCTCGCCTACCTGCCTGATTGCCCCTAACCACCTCTGCCGTGGCCCCCGCCACCGTGGCTTCGTCGGAAAGGAGGTCTGTCTGGAAGGTCGTTCAGTTGTCTGGTCTAATTAGCATATTACACTTTTATTATTATAGATTAGGCTAAGCACCTTGGATTGCTCTCATTCATTTTGTTTCACCCGAAAAGACTTATCCTTCCCTCAGAATTAAGTGAGCACAGAAAGCACCTGTAGCATGCCTGATTCCTCAGACAGGTTAGGACTCCACAGCTTTTACTAGTAGCCTGTCCACCACACGCCACGCAGCATGCGCCCTGCTGGAAGGAACCTGCCCGGCCTCAAACCTCCCTGCACATTACTGAACTGCCTCCTTTCTTTGAATGTCACGCGCCATGCTATGACTTCTCAATGAGCCAGGCTGCAAACTGGAATCATCGAGTCTTAGAATCTAGGGCTTCTGGAGAGTGGAGAACCTTCTAGATTAGTTTTCTTTATTGATGTACAAGCAAAATAATATGCGTTCAAAACCCATATCCTATGTGAACTCCAAATGTGTTAAACTTGTCCATAAGAAAGTACCAACTGTTTTTAGGTCATATATTCTCAGGGGGACTTTAATGAAAAGGCCTGGGTTTTCCGTAATACACACAGGACACCTACAGCCCACCTGAGCCCGTGCTTCAAACAAAGGGCTCCCTCACCCAGCAGGTGGGCAGGCTGCTGGGAGAAGGAAACGCAGTGCCCTTTCTCTGGCTGCCACGACTGAAGAGCAGATGAAAGTGTAATTAAAACCACGTGGACACAGAATTATAGCCTGAGCTCAGAAGCTTAAAAACTTGTTTCAGGGCCTATTCAACTTTTTAAATAAAATTCTCGAAAGCATATTATTTTATCAAAATGTTTAAATACTAAGCACTGGCTAGGTGCCAGGACAGAGCAGTCAGCCTTTCAGACGAGGCCCGTGCGTGCCCCCAGCCTGGGGAGGGCTGGACACAGTGTCTGTTGGAACGCAGCCACTCGTGTCCCAGGATCAGACGAGCACAGGCTGCTGCCTTCCCCCAGGTGCGCAGCCTCTGAGACGAGGAGGAGGATCGCTGATTAGAGGGGACTCACAAAATTACATGGAAGTGACCCCGCATCACTGCCTTAGAGACTATTTATCTTTACTGGAAAATAAATAAAACCAGTAACCTAAATTCAAGAAGCTAAAAAAAGGGTAAGAATAAATTCCAAGAAGGCAAAAAAACTAGAAAGAAATCAATGAAAAAAAAAGGGAAATATGATAAAAACAGAAACAAAATTAAATTTAAAGAAAATGAGCTAGGCAAATTTCTGGAAAGTTTACCATAAAAATGCAAAATAAAGAAACATGAAATATAATGAGGAAATAATGCAGACACAGAGATTACCACGGACTAAACCCAATACAAAGGCCCAAGGCTGGAGAACCTTAGGGGGGACCTGGTCTTACACAATGGCTTCAAAACGCAGGGAAGGTGGAAACACTGTTCCTTCATTTACTGAGGCTACCAGAACGAAAGGTTGGTACAAAAAAGATAATAGGACTATTTATTTATTTATTTAAATTATTGGGGTGACAGTGTATGTTTCAAGCATACAATTCTATAAAACATCATTTATATATTGCATTGTTTTCTCCACCCCCAGTCAAGTCTCCTTCTACCACCACTTATCTCCCCTTTACCCCCTCCGACCTCCCCCCACCCCCTTTCCCTCTGTCACCTTACTGATGTCTGTGTCCATGAGTCTTTCTTTTTTTTTTGCTTAATCCCTTCACCCTTCTCACCTGGCCCCCTACCCTCTACCCGACAGCTGTCAGTCTGTGCTCTGTATCCATGGGTCTGTCTCCACTTTGTTAGTTTATATTGTTCACTAGATTCACATGTGAGTGAGATCATACGGTACTTGTCTTTCTCTGACTGGGTTATTTCACTTAGCATAATATTCCCCAGGTCCATTTAAATTACAATTATGGATATAAAAATTCAAATGAAAATACAAGCTAACTAAATATATTAGTGTAGAAACTTACTGCAATTGAGTAGGAGTTTAGTCAGAAATGCAAGGGAGGCCTACCATCAGAAACTACAGCATGGGGAAGCCCTGGGGCGGAGCAGGGCTGTATGGGAGGGGGCAAAGAGGGAGGAAAAGGGAGACATCTGTAATACTGTCAACAATAAGTAAGTAAATAAATAAATAAATAAATATCAGTGCAATTCAGCATGAGACAAATCTATAATTTTTAAAAAGTCTCCAAATCTAGGAATAATTTGAAAAAGGCCACCCACCAAAACCCTATTGTATGATGTTTTATATTGAATAAAGAAAACACTTTTATACTGGCAATGAGAAGGATGTTTGCTACAACTGCCTGTTCAGTAGACCCAGAGCAATGCAATAAAAGAAGAAAAATAATTAAAATTATTAAAGGATTACGAAGAGAAAAAACATTATCTACACTAATAATAGAGGAATATGCAAATTGTCCGGGACACTGTCACAGTAACGACCAAACAGCAGGCCACGTGAGGCGACCACGCCAGCAGGGGGGTGAGAGACAACCAAACGAATAAACAAGCTGGCTGCGTGGGGTGACGAGGCCAGCAGAGGGACAGTTGGGGGAGACCAGGTTGGCAGGGGGGCAGTTGAGGGCGACCAGGCCAGCAGGGAGGGCAGTGAGGGGTGACCAGGCCAGTGGGGGGGGGGGGGGAGCAGTTAAGGGCAACCAGGCCAACAGAGGAGTGCAGTTAGGGGCAACCAGGCCAGCAGGGGGGCAGTAAGGGGCGACCAGGTTGGCGGGGGGCAGTAAGGAACGACCAGGTCGGTGGGGGGCGGGGGGGTGGGGCAGTTAGAGGCGATCAGGCAGGCAGGCAGGCAGGTGAGCAGTTAGGAGCCAGCAGTCCCTGATAGTGAGAGGGATCCCAGATTGGAGAGGGCGCAGGCTGGGCTGAGGGAACCCCCTTCCCGTGCACGAATTTCATGCACCAGGCCTCCAGTAGCAGATAATAGGATTTCTATGTGCATCATCACAACAGACTGAAAAGAACTACTAGAATTTAAGATTAGAGAAAAGAACTACTGCTGAATGTAAGATTAGTTTAGAGAAAACAAGAACATTCTTGTAAGTCAGCAATAGTTAAACAATATAGCCCTAGCTGATTTGGCTCAGTGGATAGAGCGTCAGCCTGCGGACTGCAGGGTCCCGGGTTTGATTCCAGTCAAGGGCATGAACCTTGGTTGCAGGCTCCTCCCGACTTGGGCCCTGGTGAGGGCACGTGCAGGAGGCAACCAATAGATGTGTTTGTCTCACATCGATATTTCTCTCTGTCTTTCCCTCTCTCTTCCACTTTCTAAAAATCAATGGAAAAATATCCTCGGGTGATAATTAAAAAGAAAATATAAAAGAAAAACAATCCTATTTATAATAGAAATAAAATCATCAGGATACCTACAAATTACCTTTAACAGTCCATAAGATAAAAAAGCTTTAGAGAAAAATTTTAAATTTCCATTAAAGGACACAAAGGAAAATCCAAATTAAGTGGATACAAATACACTCCACATTAATCAAAACATTTAATGCAATTACAATTAAAATTCTAATAATTATTTTTGGTGAAACTTGAACTTATTTTAAAACTTATATGGTGATTTGTGCTCACTCTGGCAGCACATATACCAAAAGTTATACAGTGATAAAAACAGATAGTAATTAAAACAGCCTGAGGATTGAACAAATAAACCAATGAAGGAGAAAAGATGGCTAAAAACCAGATTCAGGTACAAGTGAGACACTGGTATATGACAGAGACCAACCAGTGAAGAAAGGAGGTGGTGTTTTTATAAACTGACTGTGCGAACATCAAAACAAACTTCCTTCTCTTGACTCATTTTCTTCCTCCAGGCACCATCCTTTCTCTGTCTCTCTGAACAGCCCAACTCCTCAAAATTGTCATGTGACTGTGTCCCATCTCCCCCTCCCAGTCTCTCCGGATCCTGCTTCTGTCAGGCCTTTGCACCTGTTCCTCCCGACAGTGCTCAGCCTCCAGGCGGGAAACGAAGGCCCAGCTCGCAGCAGCGGGGACTTGTGGCCTGCGCCACTTTCTTCACTAGACTCTCCTCACTCTTTCTCAGTCTCCTTCTGGCTCCTGATCGCTTCACATGGAAATGCTTGAAATACTATTTATATGCAACTGACCCGAGGCCTCTCCCTTAAACTTAAGCGGCTAGATCTCCCAGACATCTGATGGCATTTCGAGCTTAACACAGCCACTGACAGTGCCCAACACACTGCCCCCAGCAGTCCTAACCATCTCGCTGACTAGCAACTCTGCTTAGTTACTCAGACCAAAAACCTTAAGCTCAAGCTTGCGTCTTCTCTTTCTCACTCACTGGAATATGAACTTCTGGCAAATCCAGCTTCAAACTCCATCCAAAATCCACTGCTGGTAGGAAGGCCAAAGTCACCGTCATCTTTTACATGCAGCACTGTACAACCTCTTCACTGGTCTCTTCACTGGTCCTCGCTACTGTAGAATATTATCTACTTCTTCACACAGCACAAGAGTGGCTTTGCTAAGATGCCTTCAGTCATGTCCTGCTGTAGAGGGCCCCCTAGGGAAGACACATGGGCATGCTTCCTAAAATATTGTCAGCTGAACCCAAGGTGACTGGCAGAGCCGAGCCTTGGATACACATCTTACCAAGATGGATGTGTTCTCAGCAGTGACTCTCATCTTTGCTGCCCAGGTGTCGGGAGTGGGTTTTATTATTGTAGAGCCAGCCAAGCACCAGGAATGAATAGGACCCTCCTTTCTCTGACTGGCAAGCCAGTTTTGACCCCAATCCCTGGCTTAGTGGCCAAGAGACACCAAGTGCCCCGCCCTGTGGGAGGGGCCCTGAGGTGAAGCCATGCCCTCGGGTTCCTGACTGCTCGTCAAGCCCACCAGCCGGCCAGCCCTTTACTGGCGTAACTTCCTGGTATTTGGGCTATAAAATAAACACGCTGCTTCAGTGCTGTCAGAAGAGGACAGCGGTCCCACCCGGCCCCAGCTTTTCCTTCTATTTTTGTGTCTTGTCTATTTCATTTCTCAATCCCCAGCGCCTCTACTTTGATAACCGGATCATTCTCTCCGTGCTAGACGCGGAAAAGAGAGGACCCCCCGCTATATCCTGCCATCTTTTGCTCAGAACCAGGCCACAGCTTCCTATCTGAGCCGGGTTCTTGTCACGGCCTCCAAGCCCTGCATGCCCTGGCCTTTCTCCCTCTTGCCACACTGGTGTCCTCGCTGTTTTATCTCCTGTTATCTCTAAATATCTGGGTACCTGTGTGATGTGCTCCCACACCTGCCTTACTGCGGGTTGGTCTGAGGTACCTGTGGAGTCCTCCACGTAGAACTACTCAGTAATAAGCCCTGGACGTGAGACCTGGAGCCCTAAAGAATGGGATACATTGGAGATGCAAATCCGTGAGTTGCCCACATAGAGGGGTCACGATGGAAGTCCAGGATGGAAGCACACAATCCTCCAAGGAGGTGCCGGAGGAAAGAGGAGCGTAGACGACGCCCTGAAGAGGAGGGTGCTAACAGAAAGGCTTCAAAGGCAACCATGAGGCGATTCAGAAGCAGAGGAAAACCGGTGCTGTCACAGAACCCAGAGAAGAGAGCCGCAAGGAGGAAAGCGGTCACTGTGCTGAAGGCTCCTGTGCTACGGGAGAGGAGCTCAGAAGACTGTGCCGGATGCAGCAACGAGGCAGTCAGTGTGGCCTCCAAGGGCACCGTCTGGGAGAAGCGTGTGAGCAGAGGCAGATTCAGGAGTTTCAAGTGTAGATGAGGGGCGAGGGCATGGAGATGAGCTACACGGAGAAGCAGAGTAGGCTAGCTGCCGGAGGTGAAGGAGAGGTCAGGGAAAGGAATGTACACTACAGAGAGGACAGTGTAGCTCAATGCTCATCACACGACTCAGGACGGGGAGGAGGCACACCAAAGCCACCCCTGCCTTTAGAAAGAGAGCTGTGATGCCTGGAGAACATTTCTTTGGCTGTAACACAAGGGGAGACGGGTTCAGAGCCCAGCAGTGCATGGGTTTGTTAGGAGAGGCGAGGGAGTTCCCAGTGAGAGCAGGAGGCATGGTTGCAGCTCAACGCAGATGGAGAGACAGAGGGGTAAACACACTGGAGAGAGGAAAAGGTGGCCAGGAGCTGGGGAGAGTGGAGGCCAGCCTTGCCAACGGAGCACAGCACCCTGCCAGCAGCAGAAGGCACCTGCTCCTGGGCTGACGGGACGCCCGGCTGTGCTGTGCTGTACGTTCACATTTCATCACCAGCGAGACTGGAAGCACACACACTGTGCCTCTCCACCATACATCATGCAAGAACTGCTGTTACGCTGAGGCAGACACACCCAAACGTGACTCACTCCTGCCCTCCTTTACCTGGCACAGCTGTGAGCTGCTCGCTTTTCACCTGGCCTTTTCTTTTACAAAAGTTTCTAGTTTCCATATCTGGCAACAGAGAGATGCCTTACATCACCAAAAGGGCAGGTTTCACCTTAGAAAAGGCAGGAAGAAACCCCCTGGGCACTGTGAGATCATGTTCTGTAAGACCAGAGATCTGCCTGAAACATCACCAGCCTCCATTTTCTCTCACTCGAGGAATCTTGAAGTTCTCGTGTCATTAAAACAAATAAGCCACTCATCAGGCTCACTCCAACTTCACTTGTTTCTTTTTCTATGAACTTGAAATACAGCTTAGTAATTTCCTAAGGCCTGCGGAGAGTACGCGCAGTCACCAACCTGCAGCACGTGCCGGCCGCTTGCTCCTACAGGCGTGGCATGCCCAGAGCTCGCTGACCACTCTGGCGGCTGCGCGCTCGGGCATGCGTTGTTTCTATCTTGTGCACTGCTAGCATATTTGATTATTGAGCTTGTATCACTCTTTAGAAAACAATCATGATTCCTTAAAATAACGACACAGCGGATGCTCTGGTTTCATGCATACAGACAGACAAATCTGAGTGAACTGAGGTTTTGGTTTCTTAGTTGCAATTCAGTCAAACTGACCCGAGCCTATCAAATATACTCCAAACTACAGAGACAACATTGAAAATTTTTCAGTAATTGTTTATATGTGGAGCAGGTAAACTTTAAGCTGGTTGAAAACAGAAAACTTACCCTTGTAAAGCTTTATGAATTCGTTTGCACTTTTCCTTCAACACTGCAAAAATACCTGGTGAAAAAAACATTCCTCAGTACAGGTGACCCTTGGACAATGCAAGGGTTAAAAAACCTGAATTAAAGATTTTTATAATATACTAGAGGCCTGGTGCATGAAATTCGTGCGGGGGTGGGGGTAGGGGGTGTCCCTCAGCCCAGCCTGCACCCTCTCCAATCTGGGACTCGTCGAGGGATGTCCGACTGCCCGTTTAGGCCCGATCCCACCGGGCAGTCGGACATCCCTCTCACAATCCAGGACTGCTGGCTCCCAACTGCTCGCCTGCCTGCCTGCCTGATTGCCCCTAACCGCTTCTGCCTGCCAGCCTGATTACCCCCTAACCACTCCCCTGCCAGCCTGATCACCCCCTAACCACTCCCCTGCCGGCCTGATTGACACATAATTGCTCCCCTGCCAGCCCGATTACCCCTAACTGCCCTCCCCTGCCGACCCAATCACCCCCAACTGCCCTCCCTGGCCGGCCATCTTTGACCACATGGGGGCGGCCATCTTGTGTGTTGGAGTGACAGTCAATTTGCATATTACCGCTTTATTAGATGGGCTATATAGTTTTACTTTATTTCATGGATAGATAGAAACATCAATGATGAGAATCATTGATTGGCTGCCTCCTGCACACCCTACCCTCACCTCACCAAGGATTGAGCCTGCAACCCGGGCATGTGCCCAGACTGGGAATCGAAACTTGACCTCTTGGTTCATAGGCTGACACTCAGCCACTGAGCAACACTGGCCAGGCTGAGTTTAACTTCTGACTTTTAAAAACTTAAGTTGTCCCTTGGCATTTGTGGGGAATACCAAAATCCGCAGATGCGTATGACATGGCACAGTTCAATGCACACAGTAGGACCTCAGCATCCTCAAATCAATGGAAGATGGTGCAGGTATTTATTGAAAAACATCACATACACATGGACCTGGGAAGTTCAAACCCATGTTGTTCAAGGTCAAGTACATATTTGGAAAATCTGGTATTACTAATCTAAAAATATTTTTTAAAGATCCATTTCAAGCCCCAGCTGGTTTGGCTCAGTGGATAGAGCATGGGCCTGCGGACTGAAGGGTCCCAGGTTTGATTCCGGTCAAGGGCACATGCCTGGATTACGGGCTTGAGCCCCAGTGGGGGGCATGCAGGAGGCAGCCAATCAATGATTCTCTCTCATCATTGATGTTTCTATCTCTCTCTCCCTCACCCTTCCTCTCTGAAATCAATAAAAGAAATATATTTTTTTAAAAAGATCCATTTCAAGTTCATCAATTTAAAATGCTGCAAATCCTTCCACATACTAACAACACAGACAGGCGGCCAGAAACGCCTCCGGAGGCCAAGCTTTCGTCCTTGGCACATACCGATACCTGTTCATCCTTCTTAGCAAATCTGGGATGACGTTTTCCACAGCAAAACAATGGCTCTTGTTCTTATCAAAATTCTACAAATAATTTGGCTAAGGATAAAAGGGTACCCAAGATATTTGTTACAGAAATATCAAATTGGTAAACAATCTGGTAAAAAATAGAGACTGTATGTAATAATTTTTATGATCTTTTCCTTGATATTTTCCATTTCCTCAAGAAAAACTGAAAAACTAAACTACCTGAGCAGGAGGCTGGAGGGCCAGGCCACCTGCCAGGCAGGTGTGGGAAAGTGCCCAGAAAACACTCATGGTTCCCAATTCTCTGAATTAAACCCAAAGTTGAAAATTTAGAAACTTAGAAAATTTGAAATTCAAGAAATACCAGGTTATGCCTATTTCTCAAATTCTGTTTCAGGCTTTGGTGAGGAGGCATGATCACAACCAAAGCCACATTTTAAATTCAGTTGATTTTAATGGTCGTAAACTAGAATCCAATTAATGATTTAAAAGCGGAAGGGAAATTAGACAGTCATAAAATTATATGTAACAAAAATTAGTAGCACACTTGGGCTAATTTCTAAAAAAAGAGATAAACAGACGACACAGGCCCAGCACTGCGCCCACCCACACGGGAAGCAGCGCTCCGCTCCAGCTTAGCTCCAGGATGGCAGACACAGGAGCACGCTGCCCTGCTCCTCTCCAGTCAGGCCGAGAGTGAGACTTAGCCCATAGGTGTCTGGCACATCATCTCCTCTAGCTAATTCCTCCAAAAAGCACATAGGACCAGGGCTAATGTAACCTGCAGTCTGACTTCCTGGGTTCGAAGATTATACCTGGATTCTCTTCCATAATGTTGAGGGCCTCAATGGCAGCAGCAGCTAACAAGGGCGGCAACGAGGCAGAAAAGCAGTATCCCTGACCGGATAGGCGCTGAGAAGAAACAAGTTAAAAACATAAATACGTTCCTCCCTCCCTCCCTCCCTTCCTCCCCCCTCCTCTCTCTCCCCTTTGCCCCTTCCTTCCACTCTCTCTAAATATCAATGGAGAAAATAACCTCAGGTGAGGATTAACAAAACAAAACAACAACAAAAAAATTGTGATTAACTGTGAATGAAATGTTAATTATAAGTCACATTTCGTGGTGACCAAGGAGGAGTTTTAGCTGCAGCTTGTTTTAGAAAGAACCTACCTGATGGTCGATTACAAAAGACCGGCCACAGCAGAAGCCCCCAATGGAAGCAAGTGCATTCTCCATGTTGGCACTGATGAGATCAATATCATCGATCTGCCAGAAAAGAGCGACCGTGTCAATTATTCCTCCATTAAAAACAGACTAATTTCAAGCCTAGTGAGATTTCAGCAATACTCATGTCAACACCTGGGCTCTACAAGCTACGTATGTGAAAACAGAGGACGGACACACACACAATCGATCGTTAAAAGAACGGACAGTTCAAAGCACTCCCGAAAGTGTTTCACTTTATCCCTTTTGCCACTTCATCATGAACGATTTACACACAATGCGAGGCAAATGCAACTGTTCCTAGAGCACAGATGCGGAACCCCGATCCAATGCTACCCGATGAACACAGCACAGACTCTATGACGCGCTTTGAGCTGGCAGCCTGCGGGGACCGACCCTCGTGGCTCTGTGAGGAGACACACCAGAGCGGTGGGCCCTGCACGTGCATGCACTGCCTGTGCTGTGAACCTGCCCAGCAGGATGGGACCGCGCATTTCCAGTATGAGGCATGTTCCAAAAAAGGAAAACTTACATTGATTCCAAAATGCTCAGTGACTCCTCGGCCATGCTCCCCCAGCACTCCAAACGAAAGGCTTTCCTCCAGAAAGATCCTGGCTTTGTATTTGTATTTTAACTGAACCTAAGTGTTAATAAGACAGAGCTTTACAAGTCTGATTAGGAGGAGCGAAGAGAACACCCTGGGAAGAACAAATTACCCTAACATGACAAGGGAGGAAAAGCATGCAGCTGCTCCTCAACACAGGTACATTCTTATCTGTGAACTGCCCACTTGCTGAAATGGAGCTGTAACCCCAAATCCGTCCTCCAGGCCCAGGGCAGAGCAGTGGGAACTCGAGTCACCTGACAAGCCCTTCCCAGCTGTGCTGCATAGGAGCGGCTTCAGCTCATACTGTAAGCAAGTGCTCTTTTCACAGTCTATTTATTGCCACATTTTCTTATATTCTGTGATTTTTGTTGGTGACCCTGTTGTCTAAAGTGGTCCCAGGTGGAGTGCCGAGTGCTGTTCTTCAGCGAGAGGCTGTGATGTGCCCCGTGGAGAAAACACGTGAGCTAGATGAGTTTCCTGCAGGTGGGAGTCACAGCGCTGTCGGCCAGAGCTCAACGCCGGTGAATCAACACTATCAATGAAAGAGGGTGTCTTTAAACAGAAACACACAAGATGAGGCTGGGACTCAAGGACTGAGGAGAAGGTGGTGAGCAGAGGCTTGCCGAGAACCAGCCTGTGTCTGCCCAGGAGCAACAGCTCACAGTCTGTAATTCAGTGCCTGCAGCAGGTTTACAGAACCTGAGTACCATCAGTAACGACAATCCACTGACTTGTGATGCTTCAAAATGTAATTTCTAAAAAAGTACAAGGTGAGCCATTATGAGTATAGACATATAACCTGTCAGTTAAGTACAGGTCTGATCACACAGACTCCTGGGGAAACGCACTCACTCTTCCCTCCCTCAGTGGCACTGTGTGTTTTAATTGTGGATCCATGTCATTTTTTAATGCAGAAAAAGATTTCCCCTTTCCTTTCAGGCTTAGAAGAAAGTCCTTTCCCATCAAGGTTTGGATGCGTATTGATCTGTATGTTCTTCTAAGCATTTTGTGTCTTTTATATTTTTGTTTACACTGTGGGAAGTTGGACATGTGCATGTTTGTTTATAGGTTTTTTTTATCCTCTAGAGTTTACCCCATATATGTACAGGATCAATTTCACAACTGAATTAAAATACAGAGATTATAAACCACTAAATTTTTATATATATAATATGAGAAGTTGACCTCTCAAACATTCCCATGACTCATGTATTTTGATTACTAAAGATTTAATTTTACGACCTTTTCACATTGTCTGGCCAGTGTGGCTCAACTGGGTGAGCATCGTCCCATGCACCAGGAGATCACCGGTTCAATTCCCAGTCAGGGCACACGCCCAGGTTATGGGCTTGACCCCCCGAGTAAGGAGTATGCAGTAGGCAGCCAATCAATGTTTCTATCTCCCTCTCACTTCCTCTCTCTCTCTCTCAAATCAATAAAAACAGATTTGGAAAAAAAAGGATCTTTTTACATCGAAACTATAGGAATCCTATATAATAAAGAGCTAATATGCAAATGTTGTCATGCCCTCATGCCGTCACGGCCCAGATACTCAACAATGGGGAGAGAGGAATGGGGACTAGCCAGGCACAAATGAGTTTGCGAGAGAGGAATGAGGACCAGCCAGGCTGTGGCCCAGGAGAGGGACAAGCCGCCCACCCATGGTCCCCTGAGGCTGTGGCTGGCCTGGGTGAAGCTGGCCCGGGTCCTGGGTGCCTGCGGCCATTCAGAGAGAGGGAAGCCCAGGTCCCGGGTGCCTGCAAGCAGCTGGAGGAGGGAATCCTGAGTCCCGGGTGCGGGGCAAGGCAGAGGTGGTTAGGGGCGATCAGGCCAGCAGGGGAGCAGTTAGGGGCGATCAAGCAGGCAGGTGAGTGGTTAGGAGCCAGCGGTCCCGGATTGCAAGAGGCAGTCGGACATCCCCTGAGGGATCCCGGATTGGAGAGGGTGCAGGCTGGGCTGAGGGACCCTCCACCCCACGCACAAATTTCGTGCACCGAGCCTTTAGTAATGTATAAAATGTGTCCCAAGTCTCAGATAATTTATTGATTTTTATTTTAAAAAAATATTTATTGATTTTGAGAGAGGGAAGGAGGGAGGGAAGAGGGAGGGGGAGAGAGAGAGAGAGAGAGAGAGAGAGAGAGAGAGAAAGAGATAGAGAAATATTGATTGGTTGCCTTTTGCACATGGCCTGACTGGGGATCAAATCCGCAGGCTAGTGCCCTGACCAGGAATTGAACCAGCAACCTTGTAGTGCACAGGACGACTCGATGCCCAACCAACTCAGCCACACCAGCCTGGGTGATAATTTATTTTTTAATCAAGATTTTATTGGCTAATCTTGCTAATCAATATCAAATTCGGGGGGGCACACCTGAGCTTTTTGCTGGATTTTAATTAAAAATTAATAAACTTATTTGGGGAGAATTACATCTTTTCAACACTCTTTTCCATCCATTAATATGAATGAGAAAGTTTTTAAAAGTCATAGAGTATATCCTATATAATAAAAGGCTAATATGCAAATAAACCAAATGGCAGAACAACCTAACAACTGGTCACTATGACGTGTGCTGACCATCAGGGGGCATGCGTGGAACATGGTGGGTGTTGGCTGTGGTGAGATGGTGGAGCAGGTGAACGGGGGCGCCAGACCAAGGCAGGCCGCCAGTCGCTGTCATCAGGGCGAGCCTTTGGTAGTTCCTGAAAATTCTTTGCTCCCACACGCCACGGTCCCGCCTGGCGCTTGCACCCACTGCCAGCACAGGAGCCACCGCTCCCACCCACTGCCAGCACCAGAGCTGCCACTCGCATCCGCTGCCAGCGCCAGCCCCAATCACTCCTGAAGGGCAATCGGGGCAGCAAGCTGCCACTTGCACCCACTGATGGTGCCGGCCCTGCTTGCACCTGCTGCTGGCGCCAGCCTCAATCGCTCAGTGCCAACAGCGGTGCGAGCTGGACTGGCGCCATCAGCGCGTGGGAGCGGCGGCAGTGGGAGCGGGGCTACCGGCAGAGAGGGGACCAGAGGCTGCGGCAGGAGTGGCCAGGCAGGGGCGCGGAGGATGGGCCGAGACCCACCCCTGTGCCCACTGCAGCCTTGTGGCCCACAGTTCCTTTCAAGGTGCACAAATTAGTGCACTGGGCCCCTAGTTTAATAGTATTATGACAGTACTGGTACACAAATAAACAAATCACTCAAAGAGGAATCCACATTCAAACCCTATTTTGTGTCCTGTAACCTTTCTATACTCAGATCTGGCACATCTTGACCTCTCCCTCACTTGCGGTCTTGCTTCCCTGCTGCCCATCCGCACTGCTCTGGGATCCTAGTCCTGCAACAGACTAGAGCCCAGCCGTGGGCAAACTACGCCCGGGGGCCGGATCCGGCCCGTTTGAAATGAATAAAACTAAAAAAAAAAGACCGTACCCTTTCATATAATGATGTTTACTTTGAATTTATATTAGTTCACACAAACACTCCATCCATGCTTTTGTTCCGGCCCTCCGGTCCAGTTTAAGAACCCATTGTGGCCCTCGAGTCAAAAAGTTTGCCCACCCCTGTTCTAGCCTCTTCTGGCCCCCTGGCCCCCTGTGCCCCTGTCCCCGCTCATTATTCTATCAGTCTTTGATACTCATGAAAACGAGAGGAAAACAAAGACAACTCTTTCATTGATATTTAGGATGTATCTGTATTTCCTCAAAACATAGCAAAAACTTTAAAATTAGCTATGAAACCTTTATTTTAAATCCTTATTCAAAATGATGGACTTATAGATTCAAATTTTCATAGTCAAATGCAAGAGTGGCTCAACACAGGAAAATCAATCCATGTAATATACCATATTAATAGCATGGTATGGCCACGGTGGAAACAGTATGGCAGTTCCTCAGTAAGTTAAATATAAAACTACCATGTGATCTAGCAATTACACGGCTATATATATAGACACAATTTCTGAAAACAAATGATTCAAAGAAATACTTGTACACAAATGTTCATAGCAGTACTATTCACAATAGCCAGAAGGTGGAAGCAGCCCAAATATTTATCAGCAGAAAAACAAAATGCAATGTATCCATAGACTGCAGTGTTACTTAGCACTCCAGAGGAATGAAGTGCTGGTCCATGCCACAAGTGGAAGGACTAGGACAGTGGTCGGCAAACTGCGGCTCGTGAGCCACATGCGGTTCTTTGCCTCCTTGAGTGTGGCTCTTCCACAAAATACTGACTTCTGCGCACGGGCCACCAAGTTTCAATCACACTGTACGTGTGCGCTCGCACGTGGTATTTTGTGGAAGAGCCACACTCAAGGGGCCAAAGAGCCGCATGTGGCTCGAGAGCCGTGGTTTACCGACCACGGGACTAGGAGAACACGGAGCTCAGGGAACAAAGCCACACACCAAGGTCATGTGTGAATAGTCTCCCCTGAGCTTAGTTTACATTTCATGGTTTCATCACCCATAGTCAACTGTGGTCTGAAAACATTAACTGGAAAATCCCAGAAACAAATCATTTAATAAACAGCCCGTGCCCTTCTGAGCAGTGTGGTGAAGTCTCGCGCACCCTCAGTCCTGCCCAGGACGTGCGCCATCCTTTGCCCAGGGTACCCGTGTAGTACCGGACACACAGCAGCTGTCTGTTATCGGATCGACTGTGGAGGTGTTGCAGTGCTGGCGCCCCGCAGTGCTACAGCAGTGGTGCTGGCTATCCTGCCAGTCCGAAGAGAAACTGTAAAGTACTTCCTTTATGTGAAAAAGTGAAAGTTCTTGACTTAAGAAAAAAAAAATCGTATGCTTAGGTTGCTAAGATCTATGATCTTCTAACTGTGAATTTGTGAAGAAGGAAAAAGATGCCCTAGCCAGTTTGATTTGGTGGGTAGGGCATCAGCCCAAAGACTGAAAGGTCCCGGGTTCGATTCCGGTCAAGGGAAAATACCTAGCTTGCAGGCTTCTCCCCGGCCCGGGCATGTGCAGGAGGCAACCAATTGGTGTTTCTCTCACATCGATGTTTCTCTCTGTCTTTTCCTCTTTCTTCCACTCTCCCTAAAAATAAAATCAATGGGAGAATATCCTTGAGTGAGGATTTAAAAAAAGAAAGAAATCCATGCTAGTTTTGCTGTTCTCAGTCTGCAAAACTTACAGCCACAGTGTGTAAGTGCTTAGTTAAGACAGAAAAGACGTTAAATTTGCAGGTAGAAGACTTGAACAGAAAAGATGTTCCAACTGATGGTAACATGCTGCTCCAGAAAGCACTGAACTCACATGAAAACTTCAGCCAGGGACCCCTGAAACAAGTGACCACATTCATGTAACTTTAAAAAAAGAAAAATATTTTATTGATTTTTTTACAGAGAGGAAGCGAGAGGGATAGAGAGTTAGAATCATCGATGAGAGAGAAACATCGATCAGCTGCCTCCTGCACACTCCCCACCTGGGATGTGCCCGCAACCAAGGTACATGCCCTTGACTGGAATAGAACCTGGGACCCTTCAGTCTGTAGGCCGATGCTGTATCCACCAAGCCAAACCAGTTAGAGCTCATGTAACTTTTATTATATAACTAGAGGCCCGGTGCACAAAAATTTGTGCACTCGGGGGGGAGTGGGGGTGCCTCAGCCCGGCCTGTGCCCTCTTGCAGTCTGGGACCCCTCGGGAGATAACGACCTGCTGGCTTAGGCCTGCTCCCGGGTGGCAGAGGGCAGGTCCAATCCCTAGGTGCAGCCCCTGGTCGGGCTCAGAGCAGGGCTGATTGGGGAGTTGGGGCGCCGCCCCCTGTCATGCACAGAGCAGGGCGGATTGGGAGGTTGCGATGCCACCCTCAGTCACGCTCAGGGTAGGGCCGATTGGGGGGTTGGGGCACTGCCCCGTCACGCACAGAGCAGGGCCAATCAGGGGGTTGGGGCGCTGCCCCCTGTCACTCACAGAGCAGGGCCCATCAGGGGGGTTGGGGCTCCGTACCGTCACGCACAGAGCAGGGTCGATCAGGGGGTTTGGGTGCTGCCCCCTGTCACGCTGATCCCGGTGCCGGGAGGCCTCGTGTCTCCGCTGATCTCGGTACTGGGAGGCATATTACCCTTTTACTATATAGGACAGAGGCCTGGTGCACAAGTGGGGGCCGGCTGGTTTGCCCTGAAGGGTGTCCTGGATCAGGGTGGGGGTCCCGCTTGGGTGCCTGGCCAGCCTGGGTGAGGGGCTGATGGCTGTTTGCAGCTGGTCACACCCCCTTCAGGGTGGGGGTCCCCACTGGGGTGCCTGGCCAGTCTGGGTGAGGGGCTGAGGGCTGTTTTCAGGCTGGCGGGTGACTGAAGCTCCCAACCACTCCTTTTTTTCTTTTTTTTTTTAAAATTCTGGGCCAGCTTTAGCTCTGAGGCTTGGCTCCAGCTCTGAGGCCTCGGCTGCTGAAAGCAGGTATCTGGTTTGTTTGGGTTCTATAATCGAAACACTGTTTCAACTCCAGCTCTGAGATCCCGGCTGGCTGAAAGCAGGTTTCTGGGGTTTTGTTTAGCTTCTATATTTGTAACAATGTTTCAAACTGCAAGCTCAGAGGCAGGCGGGGAACGTTGGAGTCCTCCATCACTGAAGCAAGCAAGCCTCATGTTCACTTCAAGGGGCCTGGCTGCCGGCCGCCATCTTGTCTGGCAGTTAATATGCATATCGCCCTGATTAGCCAATGGGAAGGGTAGCGGAGGTACGGCTAATTAACATGTTTCTCTTTTATTAGATAGGATACTAGAGGGCCCGTGCATGAAATTCATGCACTCAGGGTGGGGTGGGGGGGGTGGGGGGGAAGTCCCTCAGCCCAGATTACGAGAGGGCACAGGCCAGGCTGAGGGATCCCAATGGTGCAGGACCGGTGCCAGGGAGGTACGCAGGAGGTTCCAGCTGGGGAGGGACCGTGGGAAGGCTCCAGGGAGTGTCCAGCCCATCTCGCTCAGTCTTTTTTTTTTTAAATTAAATCTTTATTGTTCAGATTATTATAATTGTTCCTCTTTTTCCCCCCATAGCTCCCCTCCACCCATTTCCCACCCCACCCTCCGCCCTCACCCCCCCGCACTGTCCTCATCCATAGGTAAACGATTTTTGTTCAGTCTCTTCCTGCATCCCCCACACCCCTTCCCCCCCCGCCAAGAATAGTCAGTCCACTCCCTTTCTATGCCCCTGATTCTATTATAAATCACCAGTTTATTCTGTTCATCATATTATTTATTCACTTGAATTTTAGATTTACTTGTTGATAGATGTGTATTTGTTGTTCATAGTTTGTATCTTTACCATTTTCTTCTTCTTCCTCTTCTTAAAGAATACCTTTCAGCATTTCATATAATACTGGTTTGTTGGTGATGAACTCCTTTAGCTTTTTCTTATCTGTGAAGCTCTTTATCTGACCTTCAATTCTGAATGATAGCTTTGCTGGATAAAGTAATCTTGGTTGTAGGTTCCTGGTATTCATCACTTTGAATATTTCTTGCCACTCCCTTCTGGCCTGCAAAGTTTCTGTTGAGAAATCAGCTGACAGCCGTATGGGTACTCCCTTGTAGGTAACTGACTTTTTTTCTCTTGCTGCTTTTAAGATTCTCTCTGTCTTTTGCTCTTGGCATTTTAATTATGATATTCTTGGTGTAGTCCTGTTTGGGTTCCTTTTGTTCCTCTGCGCTTCCTGGACTTTTAAATCTATTTCTTTCACCAGGTAGGGGAAGTTTTCTGTCATTATTTCTTCAAATAGGTTTTCAATATCTTGCTCTCTCTCTTCTTCTGGCACCCCTATAATTCGGATGTTGGTACGCTTGAAGCTGTCCCAGAGGCTCCTTATACTATCTTCATATTTTTGGATTCTTTTTTCACTTTGCTTTTCTGGTTGGGTGTTTTTTGCTTCTTCATATTTCAAATCTTTGACTTGATTCTTGCGATCCTCTAGTCTGCTGTTGGGAGTCTGTATAATATTCTTTATTTCAGTCAGTGTATGCTTAATTTCTAGCTGGTCCTTTATCACAACCTCGAGGATCTCATTAGATTTCTTGAGGGTCTCATTAAGTTTGTCGGTGGTTTCTAGAAAATTCTTGAAAAACCTTAAAAGTGTGGTTTTGAACTCTATATCCAGTAGTTTGCTTTCCTCCATTTCTGTCATTTGTGTCCTGTTTCTTTGTCTCCGCATTTTTTTATGCTTCGCTGTGTTGACAGAGTGGCTTTCTGTGGTAGGTGTCCTATAGGGCCCAGTGGCTCAGCCTCCCCAATTACCTGAGGTAGACACTCTTGGTGCACACCCTTGTGGGCTTTGTGCACAGTCTTGTTGTAGTTAAGCCTTGATTGTTGTAGGTAACACTGGGAGGGATTGACCTCCAGGCCAATTGGCTGTGAGAATCAGCTGTGTCTGCAGTGGGAGAACTTCTGTGCTGGAGACACCCCTCCGGGGCAAGACTTGCTTCAATGGGGCTTTGGTGCTCACTGAGTCTGCCCCCTGAGTGTGTCCTTTATGAATCCAAGGAGCTGCAATCTGGATGGTCCCACTCTGACCTCTGGGCACACTGGCTCCTGGATCTCTAAGGAGGTGCTAATCTAGCCTTTGCCTGAGGCTACCCAGCAGGAGCCAGCTGTGAAGGAATGCAAGCTGCTGTGGGGCCTTGGGCCAGCTGCAGTTTGTTAGGTAATTATCAGATTGCAAAGGGCCAGGCCTTTCATATGCAAAAGCCTCCGTGGCTTGGGCAGGGCGGGGTCCCAGGGGGTCAACAGGGCGGAGCGAGCAGTTATGGCTGCTCTCAGTCCTGCCCTCAGAGGCCCTGCTTCTCAGTGTCCCGGCAATCGCTGCTAGCACCCCCGAGAGAAAGCTGGCCTCGAGTTCCGACCGATGCCAGACAGTCCAGTTTCTCCTGTATGAGTCTGGGTCCCCAGAGACTCACCCGGAACTGGAGGTCAGAGCTTGAGACTCCCTCCCGATTGAAAAAGACAACCGTGTCCTCAGCCACCAGCCCTCTCCGCATGCGCCTCTGTACCTCTGTATTTTACTTCCGCACTGCACCTCCTATGAGTCTCAGCGTGCTTTTCTCTTTCCTTCTAGTTGTAGAATTTCCACTCAGCCAGCCTTCCTGAGGCTTCCCAGCAGGAACCAGCTGTGAAGGAATGCAAGCTGCTGTCCGTTCTGTCTTTTAGTTGTATTTTTGAAGTGGTTGTGCGAGGCAGCAATCTCCAGTGTTTACCTATGCTGCCATCGCCATCTTGGTTTCTCTCCATCTCGCTCAGTCTCGATCAGCTGGACCCGAGTAGCAAGCTAACCTACCAGTCGAAGCATCTGCCCCCTGGTGGTCAGTGCACGTCATAGTGACTGGTCAACCGGTTAACTGTCTGCCTCCTGGTGGTCAGTGCACGTCCTTGCAAACGGTTGAGTGGCCTTAGCATATCATTAGCATATTACCCTTTGATTGGTTGAACAGACAACTGGAACAGACACTTAGCATATTAGGCTTTTATTATATAGGACTAGTAGCCCGGTGCACGAAATTCATGCACTGGGGTGGGGGTGTGGGGGGGAGAAGGGGCCCCTCAGTCGGGCCTTCACCCTCTCCAATCTGCGACCCCTCAGGGAATGTCCAACTATCTGTTTGTGCCCAAACTTTTAACAGATAACAGCTCCCATTGTTGTTCCTTTCTTATGCTTAAAACCATTGGAATTAGTAGGTATTCAAAGTGTGTATACATTTTTGGGGGACACCCTCTAGTCAGTGGTGAAAGAAACCAACAGCAGATTTGGAACCCCCAGACAGGGAACCTTGCTCATTCCCCACGTCTCCCCACTTCACTTTCCACCTTCGTGGGCAGCAGGAGAATCAATGTTTTCTCTCACTAATTCGGAAAAGCACGTCCTGTCACCCATTGCCCGGCAGGAGTGCGCTAGGCCCCAAGCAAGCGAGGCTCAGTCAGGGCAGCCTACGCTCATGGGTGCTGGCACCCAAAGTACACATTCCTCCTCTACAGTCGCCCCGACTATCCCACTGTTTCACTGAGAGGACGGAATTCCTCTCTGCCTCTGGGTTCTTGATCTTGAACGCTGACCGAAGGCACCTCAGCGAGGGCCGCCCGTGCCCACCAGGTGTGTCTATCTGCACCTGCTCCTGCCTCAGCACCTGCAATAACCCCCCAGAGGTGATCTCGTAGCTGCACAGGCCTCCGTGGGAACAGGGCATCACCACTCCACCCTCTCACTGTCATCTCACAGGCGCCCACTCTCAGCACCCAGAACACCTAGACACTCTCCAAAGGATGTGAGCGCATCAGAGGGGATGTGTGCACATCCTGTGGGGGTGTTAGGCATGCCGGGTTGATGGAAGTGCGGTGGAGAGGCGGGGGGAACTTGTGCACGCCTTGGTTTGCAACTGTTGCAGGCGCGGGAGGGTGACAGTGTGCTGGGGGATGTTCTCACGCCAGGGGGGGATGTGCACACCAGAGGCCTCTGGCTTTGCAGATCCGCAAACCCCCATGGTGCGGCCAGGAGGACGTCAGTCTGGCCCACCACGGTGGCTGTCCCTGCGATCCTGCACCTTCTGGGCCAGGAGGCGGATCTTGCGCAGTCGCTCCTGGGCGCTGATGGCTGCCTCCCCATCCTGAAGGGTCACGGATCCGAGTCCCAGGACAGTGCACAGCCTCAAGCGCTGCCCCCCGCCTGGCAGGGTCACAGATCCGTGTCTTGGTCCTGTGGACAACCTCAAGCACTGACCCCCACCCGGCAGGGTCACAGATTCGGGTCCCGGACTGCAGACAGCCTCCCGTGCTGCCCCCCTGCCCACCAGGTCACAGATCCGGGTCCCGGGACCACGGACAGCAGGGTCACAGATCCGGGTCTCAGACTGCAGACAGCCTCCTGCAGTGCCCCATGTCCGGCAGGGTCACAGACCTAGGTCCCGGACTGCAGACAGCCTCCCGCGGTGCCCCCAGCCCGGCAGGGTCACAGATCCAGGTCCTGGGACTGCGGACAGCCTCAAGCACTGCCGCCCCGCCTGGCAGGGTCACAGATCTGAGTCCTGGACCTCGGACAGCCTCAAGCACTGTCCCCCGCCTGGCAGGGTCTCAGATCCGGGTCCCAGACCGCAGACAGCCTTGCCTGCTGCCGCCTGCCTTCAGTATGCAAATTAGCCACCATCTTGTTGCTTCAGGGTGGGGGTCCCCACTGGGGTGCCTGGCCAGTCTGGGTGAGGGGCTGAGGGCTGTTTTCAGGCTGGCGGGCGAATGAAGCTCCAAACCTCTCCTTTTTTTCTTTCTTTTTTTTATTCTGGCATTTATTTACCTTCTATGGCTGTCACTAGAGCTGAGAGCCGGCTTTCTCTGAGGCTCGGCTGCTGAAAGCAGGTTTCTGGCCTTTGTTTACCTTCTGTATTCAAAACAATGTTGCGGTCTTGCTGGCTGAAGCCTGGCTGACTAAAGCCAGTTTCTGGGGTTTTGTTTAGCTTCTATCTTTGTTACAATGTTTCTTAGAGTTGCAGCTCCGAGGCCGGCAGCGCAGGCGGGGAAGCTTGGCTTCCTCCGTCACTGAAGCAAGGAAGCCTCCCTGTTCGCTTCAAGCTGCCTGGCTGCCGGCCGCCATCTTGGCTGGCAGTTAATTTGCATATCTCCCTGATTAGCCAATGTGAAGGGTAGCGGCCGTACGGCTAATTACCATGTTTCTCTTTTATTAGATAGGATTGTTATAATTGTCCTATTTTATCATTAGTTATTGTTAATCTTTTCTGTGCCTAATTTGTAAATTAGTCTTTATCGTATATATGCATTTATAGGGAAAACATGGTATATATATATAGAGCTTGATACTATCTGCAGTTTCTGGCATCCACTGAGGGTCTTGGAATGTGCCCCATGCGGATAATGGGGGACTACTGTACCTGATATATATTAGGATGATTCCATACCCAGAATAGGTAAACCCACACAGAAAGCAGACTGGTGGTTGTTCAGGGATGAGGGAGGGGAAATGGGGAGTGACTGCATGATGGCACAGGCCTTCTTTGGGAGCGATGACAAGGAATTAGAAGGAGAGAATTGAAGGTGCACACACCGTGCATGTACTAAATGCCACTAAGCTGGGTACTTTAGCTAATTTTACCAACTTCCAGTATCATTTATTTTTCCTAGAATCTGGATAAAATTAACTGTAGCAAGACAGTGCTCCATACTATTTAAGCCTCATTTTAGGTTCTATAAACTTTCTCAGTATTTGTAAATGTGAATTTCCCATTTCAGTAAAATTGAAAAAATAAAAATGATACTGGAAGTTGAAAAAAAAAAAAAGCTAATTTTATGTTATGTAAATTTCACCTCAATTTAAAAAAATCTCAATAGTCATGATTTCTAAAAACAGTGTATTACTTTCCTTGTTAAAAAGCTAAGTTTTACAAAATACATACCATATAATTTTATTTAGACGAAGTTCTACACAAAAGGCAAAACTATAGGACCTGAAAATAGATCAATGGTGGCCTTGGGCCAGGTTTGGGTGTACTGACTAGGAAGGGGCGTGAGGGAACATTCCAGAGTGATAGATCTGTTCTGTATTTCAACTACGGGGGCAGTGATAGGGGCGTATACATCTGTCAAAACTTAGACTGTAAACTTTCTTTGTATTTTATTATATGTCAACTAGAGGCCCGGTGCACGGATTTGTGCACACTGAAAGGAAATTAATTAGAAGAAATATTTTAGAGGCTGAGGAGGGACCGAGGGAGACTGGCTCAGGGCGTGTTTGGCCTATCTCGCCTAGTCCCAATCGGCGAACCCCAGCAGCACGCTAACCTACTGGTCGGAGCATCTGCCCCCTGGTAGTCAGTGCGTGTCATAGCGACTGGTCGAATAAACTGTCGGACACTTAGCATATTGGGCTTTTATTATATAGCATTACACCTTGATGAAGTTGGTGTTAAAAAGGTGAGTCTTGATCACTCTTTAAAGGCCAGGGTAGGCATTCCATGCTACTCTACTTCCCTGGTATGATTAGAGTGTGCTTGTGACCTTATTGTGCACAGCAGTGTGGACGTTATACATTATAAGCGGTCATAAACAAAAGGCAAACTGCCAAAGAGTCCGAATACTAGGATAATGAAATCATGGTTGCTTACCAATTCTGGAAGAGGACAAATGGTGCCAGTATTCATGTACAAGCCTTCAACTACAATAAAACGTCGAGTTACACGTGCCTTGCGAGGATTCTTTAAAAGAAAAACCATAAACATTTAAATTTTAGTAACTCCAAATTACAAAAATCTATTACAAGATTTATTCATCAAAATAAAAAAAATTGATAGTGTGACTTTCAAGCCCACGTTTGAGATCGTGCTATTACGCGAGGAAAAACAGTGCTTTCTCCTCTCAGACATGTTTTTCAGCTCCTGCAATGAACTAGGAGACACCACACACACACACACACACATACACACACACACACACACACACACACGGTTGAGGCACTCTGAGACTATTATCACACAAACAAAACCCTCCAATCTCAGAATGACTGGGAAGGTGCCCAGGGAACTTTCTGGGATGACAGGGTGTTTGATGTCATGATAGAGGCCATGATACTTGGGTTATATGGTTCCAACCATTGGTAAAAAGGCAAGGATTTGTGCGTTTCAGTGTCGGTTAATTTTACCTAAAATATAAACTATAACAATGATGCCAATCATCATCATAGAGATGTAGTGGGGAATTAGATTGTGGTTCAGAGGATAGAAGAATGGCAGAATGTTGATAACAAGCTGGGAGAAGGGTATAGGGACTTCATTATATTATTCTGTTCCCTTTGAAAGTGCCCAGAATTTTCCATAATAAAAACACAGACAAAGCCTACTTTATACTTCTTTTACCAAAAAAACAGATGAAACCCCTTTCTTTACTCCGCACTACTGGGTCAGGGAAACCTGACTATGACCTCATCCAGTGATGCTGGAAGGCAGTGGTGTGGAGGGATTTTTTTCAGACAACACACACCTGCCCTGCCCCTCGGTGATTCCAAGTCCCTCTGCCAAATATGTAGATGCTTCCTACGTGCTGGGCTGAAAACACTGAGGTCCACAGAAGTTTACCACCACCTTCCTACTCAAAGTTTCTTGCCTCTAAGCTCCTGTCTGATGGACATCTAGAAACTCCAATGCCAGAGCTCTACTTTAAGGGGTGCTTAGAACCCAAGGCTGGGACACTCCGAAAGTTGTCACAGTATGCTGAAGTATCCACCACTGAGTTTGCTTGGTCATCTCTACTCTGCCATTAACACAAACTTCAAGGCCACAGGTCTGCTGAGGACATGGGGGCATCCTGCCTTTCCCTGCCTTTTAAAAATAAAGTATCTTATTTAGGATTTGAAAATATTCAATGTAAAACTCTGAGGAAATAACAAAGTACAAAAAACAATTTAACAAATTAGCTCTTCACAACCACACATTGATAACTTTTGTCGTTCTTGTAAAAAGCATCCTATGCTATATAACAAAAGGCTAATATGCAAATCGACCAAACTGCAGAATGGCTGGTTGCTATGACGAGCACTGACCACCAGGGGGCAGATGCTCAATGCAGAAGCTGCCCCCTGGTGGTCAGTGCGCTCACACAGGGGGAGCGCTGCTCAGCTAGAAGCCCTGAGCCAGGCTCATGGCTGGCAAGCGCAGCGGCTCTGTGGCAGCACTAAGGATGTTCAACTGCTGGCTTAGGCCGGCTCCCAGGAGCATGTCTAAGCCGTCAGTCGGATATTCCCCAAGGGCTCCTGGACTGCAAGAGGGCACAGGTGGGGCTGAGGGACACCCACCCCCCTGAGTGCACGAATTTCATGCACTGGGCCTCTGGTATCTTTATAAATTACATTGTTCAAATCAGGATTTTACTGGAATAGTTTTAGGACATGGATTTTATGATATTACTAGAGGCCCGGTGCATGGATTCATGCACATTGAAAGGAAATTAATTAGAAGGTGCCCAGCAGAGCGGGTCAGGGCAAGGTGGGCTGGACACACCCTGGAGCCAAGCTCCTGTGGTCCCTCCCAGGCCGGCCGCACCTGGGGCGGCGCCAGGGCACAAAGGGCGTCAGCAGAGTGAGCGGGGTCCCTCTGGCAGGTGGGGTCCCTCGGCCTGGTCTGTGAGGATTGGGCTGAAACCGGCAGTCCAACATCCCCCAAGAGGTCCCGAAGTGCAAGAGGGCACTCTGCAAAGTTTCTGTCGCTTAGCAGCTCCTGTGTTGAGCATCTGCCCCCTGGTGGTCAGTGTGCTTCATAGCTACTAGCCAGTTGCTTAGGCTTTTATATATAGACTAGAGGCCCGGTGCACAAAATCCCTACAGGATCAGGCCTAAACCAGCAGTCAAACATCCCTCTCACAATCCAGGACTGCTGGCTCCTAACCGCTCACCTGCCTGCTGGCCTGATCGCCCCTAACTGCCTCTGCCTTCCGGCCCTGATTGCCCCTAAATGCTCTCCCCTGCCAGCCTGATCGCCCCTAACTGCCCTCCCCTGCTGGCCTGATTACCCCTAACCGCCTCTGCCTCCGCCCCTACCACCGTGCCTTTGTCTGGAAGGAGGACTGGACAACCAGAAGATGTCCGGTCTATCGGGTCTAATTAGCATATTACCTTTTTATTAGTATAGACTGGAGGCCCAGTGCACGACATTCATGCACTGGGTGCGTGGGGAGCGGGGAGGCCCTCAGCCTGGCCCGCACCCTCTCACAGTCAGGGACTCCTTGGGGGATGTCCACATGCTGATCGCCCCTAACCCCTCTGCCTGCCTGCCTGATGGACATCCTTAGCACTGCCATGGAGCCACTGTGCTCACCAGCCATGAGCCTGGCTCAGGGCCTCTGGCTGAGCGGCGCTCCTCCTGTGGGAGCACACTGACCACCAGGGAGCAGCTCCTTCGTTGAGCATCTACCCCCTGGTGGTCAGTGCGCATCATAGTGACCGGTTGTTCCACCGTTCAGCTAATTTGCATATTAGCCCTCTATTATATAGGATGTTATGAGCATTTCCACATTACTTAATATTATTTAAAACATGATTTTAGGGGAGAAATTCTACCTTGTAGGTTTACCATAAATTAACAATTCTCCTAATGTTCCATTTAGGCTGTTTCCCTTGTTTTGCTTTTTTACGTCAAATTGTAAATATCTTTCAATTTCTGACACCACTTCTGATTATCTTCTATAACAGCACCCCACATCCCAGTCCCAAGGGTACAGCTACTTAAGAATACTGGGATGTGACTGCGTCTAAAGGCCGTGCCAATGAAACCCCCAAGAGGGCCCTCTGTCTCATCACACATGTCTGTGTTGAGGCTGATTATTACGATTAAAAAATGTTCCCTAATTGGGCAGGTCAAAACTGCTAGCCTACTTTCTCTGATAATCTTTCTCAGATTATTTTTCACATGCTTAGTTATTTGTATTTCTTCCATAAAATGCTTGACTTATTTATTTTTAGAAGAATATATGACAAGAGAATGCTGTAGGAAAAGGAACAAGAAACATCTTGGGAAATTAACACCACCCCCTAAAAATCTGATCCATACCTGGACTACACTATAATATTTTAATTCAGTTTCAAAGGAAAGATAAGCATCTAAGTAGAAAATATTCAAAAATTTAACATTTATATAAAACTGAAAAAGAATCACCTTTAAAAATAAAAATGTAGAGTAAATTAGAAAACCTACTCTTGGCAGGAAAATATAGTATAAATTAATTAGTAAAAACTATAACATGGAAATACATTTTCAAGATAATTTTATTTTTTATAAAAAAGTTCACAAGTAATATAAATCTGGTAAGGCGTGCGCTCGCGCACACACACACACACACACACAGAAACTTTAATATCATGTTTTCCAGATTTGTACAATACTAATTTGGCAGAATAAACTCTACAGCAGACTGGTCATTGGCCATATTCCTCAAGGCAATGTTCTTCAGTCTGGTAGCATGCTATTACTAAGTCAGAACAAGGGACATTTTTTTATGATTTTTAGAAAAGTCATCAATGGAATAGTTTCAATGTTAAGATTTCCTAGTTGTGCCCAGCCAGTATGGCTCAGTGGCTGAGGGTTGACCTATGAACCAGGAGGTCACGGTTCTAATCCCGGACAGGGCACATGCCACGTGCCCGGGTTGTGGGCTCAGTCCCCAGTAGGGGCCGTGCAGGGGGCAGCCCATCAATGATTTTCTCTCATCATTGATGTTCCTCTCTCTCTCTCCCTCTCCCTCCCTCTCTGAAAGCACTAAAAAGTATATTTAAAAAAAAAATTTCCTACTTGTGCAGCTACAACACATGTATCACAAAGGAAGTTCATCAGAGAGTCTATGTACTCAGTAAGGACTGCTGTCTCCTAACAAAGACGACAGAATCCTAGAGGAATAATGCAAATATTTGAATAAACAAAAATTGACACAAAAATGGGCATTTTTATCAGTGACTCTAATGAATGAGCTGTCCTGGAACAGTCCTCTTGAAAGTGACGCTGAGACAGGCTGTGGTGACCAGGTTCCTAGTCCAGTCTACATGTAACAGTTCCTGTAGAATCACAGACCAGAGCTACCTTCTTCATCCACGTCATCAGAAGAAAATAAATGATAATTCTAATGATGCTCTGAACACATTTCCTCTGCCACACTCCCACGGCACACGGAGGAACAAGCCCATTCCCTCAAGGGGAAGAAACGGTGTAGATGGGTGGCAAGAAGGCAGGAAACCCAGTTTGGGGCTGTTGTTTCTCACAGGTAGCAGCTGCTTAGAGGCACATGACAGTGGGGTGGGGAGAGAGTCTTACTTTGTTCATAAATTTGTAAATTCAGATCTGATGTTATTGTTTCTTCCACTTAATTGATACATGATTGATTCTGATATAAATCAATCTATTTTGAATCCAATCGTTACATCTCATGAACACCCTAGTGCAGTGGTCGGCAAACTGCGGCTCATGAGCCACATGCGGCTCTTTGGCCCCTTGAGTGTGGCTCTTCCACAAAATACTGACTTCTGTGCATGGGCCGCCAAGTTTCAATCACACTGCACGTGCGCGCCCGCACGTGGTATTTTGTGGAAGAGCCACACTCAAGGGGCCAAAGAGCCGCATGTGGCTCGTGAGCCGTGGTTTGCCAACCATGGCCCTACTGGAGCTATTCCTGCAGAGCTGAAAGTATACACCCCCACCCATAGGGCAGGCTGTTTTTTTCTCTCCTTTTTAAAAAATTTTAATATTTTTATTGCTTTCAGAGAGGGAGGGAGGGGGAGAGGGGGAGCGGGAGAAGGAAATATCAATGATGAGAATCATTGATTGGCTGCCTCCTGACTGCCCCCTACTGGGGATCGAGCCCGCAACCCTGGCATGTGCCCTTGACCAAAATCGGACCTAGGACCCTTCAGTCCGAAGGCCGACACCCTATCCACCGAGCCAAACTGGCTCGGGCTCTCTCTCCTTTTTAGAAAGCTGCCTTGTTACCTTCCCCAGATCTGCCATACATAACTTTGGCAGTAATGAAGCAATTACATCAGACTTGGCTCTACAGCATGAAGTGCACTTAATAAGCAGGAACATCCTTAATATCCAAATGTGATCCACAGGCAGGTTTTCATGACAAATGATCATTTCCTATATAATTTAGCTGGTTAGAGAGTAGAAAAGAACTGCATAATTTTCTTCAAAAGAATCCTACCTTTTGATCTTCGATCTCTTGTTCTTTTAGCAGTCGCTCCAGGTCAGCCATATCATTATGCTCAAATAACTTAATGTTACTACGCGATGCCTGTAATCCTTTCTGAATAGCAAAGCAGGCAGCTCTATCTCTGTAAGGAAGAGTACAACCAAACTGGGGTTTAAAGGGCTTGTCAATATTCTTAGCATTTGAGTAGGATGACCTACATTTACTTGTTAATGTGAACATGACAAATAAATAAAGCACACCTGAACATTTTTACATCACTGTTTGCGCTTCCCCCTGCAAGCGCTTTCCACGAAACTACATCCTGGTTCTGTTCTAAGCAGCACTCTTCTGTATTTTCACCTCGGCATCAGCAGGCTAAGGCCTTACAGTGCACGGGCTCTCTGAGAGATGCACGAACACTCACACTGCACCCAGCGGCACCTCTGGTTGGGATGCCACGCTCAAGAGAAGCCATCCCGGACAGCTGACTATCCGCAAAACCAGGTAGAACTCTGAATCTTGCAGATTAAACTTCCATGAGATCTTCTAAATTGGGTTCATTAGGAGGAAATATATTTTTAAAGTAAGTTGTATTAATTAAAAGTATATGCAAGATTTCTACGTCTGGGAAGATGAAGTAGACACATTTTCCCTATTTTTCTTACTAGGTGCCACCAAACCCCTAACATTACATATAAAATAAGTCTAAGACTGAAAGATGGAGAGAAAAGTCAGACCAGGTAGGGACCTGAGAAATAGCATGACACGAGTTTCCTGGATTTCCCAGACTGAGGGCTGATGAAGCTGGCCACCTGGAAATGCCACGGACACAGACAAAACAACTCTAACAGAAGCCTGTGTTCTGTAGCCAAAGGGAGAGGAAAGAGGGCTCCCAGCTGACAATAATGTCTCCGTTGCAGCCACACCACAGGAATACCGGGCCCACCCTCCGCACCAGCAGAGGCTGAGGGGGAGGCTTAGCCTCTGACCCTGGTGAGGCTGTAGCAAGGCACCTCAGCATCCCCGGGTGGTGCTGGAGAAGGGAGCTGAGACATTGATCTGTGCCGATGGGTAACATGGGGCTCCAACATGGTGTCAGTGAGACCATGGAGAGCATGCCAAGTTCCACTCACCCTGCAGTTAGGGGCAACCTCTCTCTCCTGAATGTGGCCTGTATCAGAGGAGGCTCAGGAGAATGAGGGAGAGAAAGCACCCCCTCAGTGTCAACCAACTATTACCTGTCTTACCAAGAACCAGAGGTCTTTAAGCAGAATGAAAGAAAACAGCCAACAAATGTCAATCCTGAGGTGATAGGGAGTCAGGACTTCTGATAACTTTAGAGCAATCATGGCAACAATATTTTCTCCAAAAATAGAAAAGAGACCTATCCAACAATCCAGCAGTTTTACTTCTGGGTATTTATCCAAAGAAAATGTAAGCACTAATTCAAAAGACATATGCACCCTTATGTTCATTGCAGCATTATTTACAATAGCCAAGATATGAAAGCACTCCAAGTGCCTATTAGTAGACAAGTAGATAAAAAAGCTGTAGTACAAATACACAATGGAATATCACTCGGTATAAAAAGAATGGAATATTAAAGAATATTATGCTGAGTGAAAAAAGTCAGACAGAGGAAGATAAATACCACTTTGAGGAGACAGAGGAAGCTAGGTAGTCAGAATCGGGACCATGGGAAGAGGAAGTAAAACCAGGAACCCGTCCTAACCGGTTTGGCTCAGTGGATAGAGCGTTGGCCTGCAGACTGAAAGGTCCCAGGTTCGATTCCGGTCAAGGGCATGTACCTCAGTTGCAGGCACATCCCCAGTAGGGGGTGTGCAGGGGGCAGCTGATTGATGTTTCTCTCTCATCGATGTTTCTAACTTTCTATCCCTCTCCCTTCCTCTCTGTAAAAAATCAATAATATATTTTAAAAACAAAACAAAACAGGAACCCAACTAGGTGGAGTTACAGACACCAACTGGGAGGGAAAGGAAGGGCGCCTGAGAGAGGCATGACCTTGAAAATGTATGGATATTGCTAAGACAGGAGGCATGCAAATAACCAATCATAAGGCAGTGAGGCATATAAACCAATCCCAAGGATATTGCTAAGCAGAATTCTTTAAAAAGTCCAATCAGGCCGAAACCGGTTTGGCTCAGTGGATAGAGCGTCAGCCTGCGGACTGAAGGGTCCCAGGTTCGATTCCGGTCAAGGGCATGTACCTGGGTTGCGGGCACAACCCCAGTAGGAGATGTACAGGATGCAGCTGATCGATGTTTCTCTCTAATCGATGTTTCTAACTCTCTATCTCTCTCCCTTCCTCTCTGTAAAAAATCAATAAAATATATTTTAAAAAAATAATAAAATAAATAAAATAAAAATAAAAATAAAAAGTCCAATCAGGAGCTAGCAAGGCTGTATCCACACCCTCAATTAAAAAGCATGCACTCCCTTTTGCCTCTCTCAGGGCGCAATGGGTTCCTGTGGGGGGAGCACACCCCTGCGCCCATGTGGCTGATGGCCACTGGGACTCTACACATGGACTGATAGACTTTACACCCGACTGTCACATGGAAAGGAAGCCTGGATGCTGGCTGCTCCTGGAACCCCAGCTGCACCTGTTCCAGGACTGGTTTCTCCCAATAAACTTCGGTTCCGCTAATCATTTTTGTCTGTGACTTCATTCTTCGATTTCTTGAGACAATGAACTTGGACTCAAACACCCCACATTTCGGTTTCAATATAATTGCACTTATATGTGGAACTAAAAACACACACACACAAATAAACCCAAACAAATCAAAGCAGATACACAGTGGAAATTACCAGAGGGCGTACCCATTCAGTGAGCTGGGGAAAACTGGTGAAGGAGATTAAGAAGTACAAATTTCCCATCATAAAAATTTAAATAAGTCAATGGGGATGTGATGTACAACATAGGGAATCCTATATAATAAGAGAGGAATATGCTAATTAGCTATTATGCCCTGAGGCATAACGACCAAGCCCATCACGACCAGATCAAGGATCAGCAGGAGGGTGGCCCAGCGAGGTACAAGTGGGCTTTGGGAGAGCTACAGGAGGGGGCAGGGCAGCAAGCTATGAGGGGGGGTCAGGGGGAGCTACAGGAGGGCGGGGCAGTGGGCAGAGAGCTACAGGAGGGTGCACGGATTCGTGCGCAGAGCTACTAGTATAGCAATAATACTGTAATAACTTTGTATGGTGACAGATGGTAATTAGACTTACTAGGGGATCATTTCATATGTACATATACAAGTATCAAATCACTATACAGTGGAACCTCGTTTCTTGAACTTAATTTGTTCTGAAAGGCTGTTCGAGAAGTAATTTGTTTGAAAACAGAATCATTTTTCCCATTAGAAATAATGTAAATTGAATGAATCCATTTGAGACCCTCAACTGATTCCTTGTTTTAACCTTTCTTAAATACAGCACGTCTAATGTACTGTTTGATCTGGAAAAAAAACACTTCTTAGATTTATAAAACCACCCCCTACTAGCCTTAAACAAATTTTTACTATATCCCTGCCTGGGAAACGCTATCACTGGCTAACTGCTTTTCCTTTATCCGCTCAACAGCAGTCTTTCTACCTATTCAATTGCCTGTGATTGTTTTGTGAGCACTTTCACACCCTTAGTAACATTAGCACTCTTGATGGTTTCTTTATGTTTTAAAATTGTACTAATCATAGATTCCCAGCAACAAAAGCATTCTCGCCTCTGTTCTGAGAGATACTTTCTGTCATGCTGAGGTATCAGCATAAAAGAATTGTCAGGTCGAAAACTGAAGTTTTGATCAACAACCCAGATATTTTTTCTGTGAACAACTTGGTCCAGAACCTAACTGTTCGAGATGGGAGACATTTGAGAAACAAGGATTGACTGTAGTGTGCATCTGAAACTAATAAGATATTGTATGTCAATTATATGCCAATAAAAAAACGTTTTCAATGAAACCAAGAGCCAGTTCTTTAAAAAGATAAACAAGATTGAGAGACCTTCAACCAGACTCATCAAGAAAACAAGAGTTGAAAGATAAAATCAGAAATGAAAGAGGAGAAGCAACAACTGACACCAAAGATATACAAAAGATTTAAAGAAAATATTACGAACAACTGTTTGCCAACAAATTGGACAATCTGGAAGAAATGGTTAAATTCCTAGAAACATACAATCTCCCTAAACTGAATCATGAAGAAAGAGAAAATCTGAACAGACAGATTACAATTAATGAAATTAAAGCAGCAATCAAAAAACTTCCAACAAACAAAACTCCTAGACCAGATGGTTTCACAGGTGAATTTTACCAAGAATTCAAGAAAAACTTATACCTGTTCTCAAGCTACTCCAAAAAAACTCAAGAGGAGAGAAGACTGCCAAGCTCATTTTATGAGGCCAGAGTATCTTAACTCAAAACCAGTTAAAGATACTACACAGAAAGAAAATTATAGGCTGCTAAAATCCTCAACAAAATATTAGCAAACCAAATCCAGCAATATATTAAAAAGATCATACACCATGATCAAGTGGGATCTATTCCTGGGATGCAAGGTTTGTACAATATCCACAAATCAATTAATGTGATACACTATATAAACAAAATGCAGAATAAAAGTCATATAATCATATCAATAGATGCAGAAAAAGCATTCAACAAAATCCAGCACACATTCTTCTTTTTTTTTTTTTTCAGGTGATCATCATAGCTAGGTTCTCTTGCCTGGTTCTATCCAGCACACATTCTATAAAATAAAAGCCTGGCTGGCGTCGCATGATGTCACAAGATCGGCAGGGGAGGGCAGTTGTGGGCAATCAGGCTGGCAGGGGAGGGCAGTTGGGGGTGAAATCAGGCCAGCAGGGGAGGGCAGTTGGGGGGCAATCGAGCCAGCAGGGGAGCAGTTAGACGTCAATCAGGCCGGCAGGGGAGCAGTTAGGGACCGATCAGGCTGGCAGGCAGAAGCGGTTAGGGGCAATCAGGCAGGAAGGCAGGCAGCGGTTAGGTGCCAGCAGTCCTGGATTGTGAGAGGGATGTCTGACTGTGGGATCGGCCTAAACCAGCAGTCAGACATCCCCCAAGGAGTCCCAGATTGGAGAGTGTGCAGGCCGGGCTGAGGGACACCCCCCCCCCCCCAGTGCACAAATTTTGTGCACTGAGCCTCTAGTTTAGGATAAAAACTCTCAGCAAAGTAGGAATAGAGGGAACGTATCACAACATAATAAAGGCCATTTATGACACACAGCTCAATGGGGAAAAACTAAAACTAATAAGATATTGTATATCAATTATATGCCAATAAAAAAAGATCAGAAACAAGATAGGGATACCTGCTTTTACCACTCTTATTCAACACTAGACGCACAGTGCACGAAATTCGTGCATGGGGGGACGTAGGGGTCCCCCTCAGCCCAACCTGCACCCTCTCCAATCCGGAACCCCTCGGGAGATGTCTGACTGCCGGTTTAGGCCCGATCCCAGGGATCGAGCCTAATCTGGCAGTCAGGCATCCCTCTCCAATCCTGGACCGCTGGCTCCTAATCGCTCGCTTGCCTGCCTGGTCGCCCCTAACTGCCCTCCCCCGCTGGCCAGATCGTCCCTTACTGCCTCTGCATGCTGGGCTGATCACCCCAAACTGCCCCCTGCTGACCTGGTCACCGCCAACTGCACCATCCCCACCAACCTGGTTGCTCCTAACTGCCCCCTCCCCCACCGGCCTGGTTGCCTCTTACTGACCCCTTGCCGGCCTGGTCGCCCCACGCAGCCTGCTGTTCAGCCAGCCTGGTCGCCCCACACAGCCTGCTGTTCAGCCAGCCTGGTCGTCCCTCACTAACCACCGTACCAGCCTGGTCGCCCCACGAAGCCTGCTTGTTCAGTCATTTGGTTGTCCCTCACTAACCCCCCTGCTAGGCTGGTCGTCCCACGCAGCCTGCTGTTCAGCCGGCCTGGTTGTCCCACGCAGCCTGCTGTTCAGCCGGCCTGGTCGTCCCACGCAGCCTGCTGTTCAGCCGGCCTGGTCGCCCCTCACTAACCACCGTACCGGCCTGGTCGCCCCACGCAGCCTGCTTGTTCAGTCGTTTTGGTCGTCCCTCACTAACCACCGTACCGGCCTGGTCGCCCCACGAAGCCTGCTTGTTCAGTTGTTTGGTTGTCCCTCACTAATCCCCTTGCTGGCCTGGTCACCCCATGCAGCCTGCTTGTTCAGTCGTTTGGTTGTCCTTCACTAACCCCACTGCCGGGCGGGTCGTAGGCAGCCATCTTGTGAGGGTGTGAGGGTTAATTTGCATATTACCTCTTTATTATATAGGATTATTATATAGGCTGGTACTGGAAGACTAGCCACAGCGATCAGGCAAGAAGAAGAAATAAAAGGCGTCCAATTGGAAAGCAAAAATTAAACCTGTCATTATTTGCAAGTGACATGATACTGTATGCAAGGAACCCATAAAGATCCCACAATAAAACTACTGGAACTGATAGAACCAAGGAAGTAAAAGACCTGTACCTGTCAATGATAAGATACTGAAGAAATAAACTGAAGAAGTTAAAAATAAATGAAAGCATGTACTGTGCTCATGGATAAGGAGAATTAACACTGTTAAAATGTCCATACTGGAGAAGCAAGATGGCGGCGATATAGGCAGACGCGTCCCAGGTCTTGTCCCGGAGCAAACGGAGTAAGCAGCTGAAACTAATAACACCCACCCCGAATTGGCAAATTTACTCAGCTGGTGAGACGGTTTGCAGCCGGGAAGGGCAGACCTCCCCTGGAAAGGTTAAAAACCAGGGATCTGGGCAGGAAAGTTTGCCAGACCTGAGCCCAGAGGGTCGGAGGGAGTCCGCATGGCAGACAGCCGCGTCTCTTGGGACAGACACAGACCCTGACCAGGGTAAGGAGTTCCGCGGGTTTGCTGGCGCCAGGAGATTTGAGATTTGGATTTTGTGATTGCGGAGAACTGAGACTAAAGGGGGCATCCTGAGGAACTGATCAGACCATGCAGTGCCCATAAGAGAGGAGCGTTTCCCAGACCATGCAGTGCTGGTAAGAGAGGAGCGTTTCCCAGACCGGTAAGAGAGGAGCGTTTCCGTGGCCGGCCGGCGTTTGTCTGTTTCTTTGTTTTCACTGAACCCTGCTCATAGGACAGTTCGGATACAGACACTCACCTGTGCTGAAGAGAGGGTGAAGGTGCAGACGAGGGGAATCTGGGGAGAGGCTGAGGAAAGAGGGGGAGCCGGAGGAGGTGGCAGCGAATTGAGTGCTGAGACACCCCTGGGCCCAGGACTGGGGCAGCCATTCCTCCAGAGGGTGGAATTCCTCCCCCCAGCCCCCTAGGCAAGGAGCACAGCCACACCCAGATTCCACCCTGTATGAGATAAAGGATTAAAACAAGCTGAATAGTCCCTGGGAGTTACCAGGGTCTGGCCTATAGAGGGATTTTCAGTCCCACCAACAACACAGAGCAGGGTAAGGATTAAAAAAGGATAGAGAAGCTGTATAGCCTCAGAGGCCAACCCAAAAACACTGCCACCCAGAGGCTGAACCACAAACTGACTCTTAGGGGAATACAAATTAAGGCAGACTGGATCACAAATACGGCCTGCTTTAAAATCAGGACTGTGATTTACAACACGGAGGAACAGTGTAATGCAGGCAAATTCAACACTCTCCTAAATACCTGGCAGGACTAAGGCGAACCAGGCTGAAGAGTAGAAGAACCGAAAGACCATCACTACTGCAAATTTTTTCTTTTTCTTTTTCTTTTTAATTTTTTCACCTTTTTACTAAGAAACCAATTTTTTTTTCTCTTTTTCTTCTTTTTCCATCACCTGATTTTACCTTTTCAATTACCACATGTTTATTTTTAACCAGTATTATTACTGCTACCATTTTACCATTTTTTAAAGTGCCATTTTATTTTCTCTTTATTTTCTTTTGGGATTAGTGTTCTCCATTCTATTTTCATCGTTCCTTTAGCATTAATTTTCCCTATCTCAATTTCACCTCTTTGCTAAAACCCTCTTCCTTACTTTTCCCCTTTTGGTGTCCTGTTTCGCTTACCCTATTCCTGCTCCAGACTTTCCCAATTCCCTCTTTTTACCCCCTGTCTAATTCCACCCTACTTATATATCCTATTTCCAATCTACTGCTCTAAATCCTTATACACCTATTCTTTATCCTTCTTCACTTTCCAAACATTTTTTTCTCTCTTATCTTTCTATTGTTTTCTTGATTGTTGAATATATTGGGCTTTTTTTTTTTTTTTTATTTGTTTGTTTGTTTTGTTTTGTGTTTTTTCTTCTTTCTTAGGACTGGTTGTGAGGTTGTTTTTCTTTTTCTTTCTTTTTTTTTTTTCCTGCTGGTTTTTCCCTTCCCTCCCCCACCCCACCCCGGTTATTTTTGTGCTTCTGTTTTCCCTTACCCCTCTGGATATTATTGGTGGTTTGTAGTTTGCATTCATCTCCAGGGATCTGTTGCTGGAATTTGTTGAGATTAGTGGCAGTTCTATTGGAGTTTGCTCCTCATACCAATAGTCTCTTCCCCGCTTCTACTTCATTCTCTTTTTTCGCTCTCTTTTTTTCCCCCCTCTTTTTTCCCAATTCTATTTTTGCACTCCTTTTTTGTTTGTTTTTTTCTTTTTTTTCTTTTCTGTTCTCTCTTTTATCTTCTTCTCTTCTTTCTCCCTTATCCCCTAATTCTCTTAATTCGGGTGGTCACCTTTATTTGGGGTTATTAATATTGTGAATATACTTGTGTTCAGTGCCTGGTACGTTGTGCCTTGCTCTGTTGTATTTTGTGCCTTTAAATCAATGCAGCAGATCCAAGCAACAGCAGCCCCCTGATCACCGCAGCCTCCTGATCACCACAGCCTCCTGATCACCACACCCTCTGTCTGTGGAACAGCAGCTGTACGTGAAGCCTCCCCCCACCAGCCAGAAGAGCCAACACAGCTGTGAACAACACCCACCAGAGGAGCTGCTGCCAACTGGAAAGCAGCTGCTACCGCAACCGTCTGAGCAGCAACCACAACCCAAGGAGCCCCTGCCACCCAGGGAGCAGCCACTGAACATCTCAACATCTACATATGTCAGCGAGATCAAACATGGGTAGGCAAAGAAACCCCCAAAGGAAAGAAAAGGAGGACTCGCCAGAAAAGCAGCTAAGTGAGACAGAGATATGCAACATGACGGAAAAAGAATTCAGAATAAGGTTCCTAGAGTACATGCACCAGATGTTCAAGAAGCAAGAAGAAACAGATGAAAAACTCAACTACTTATGCAAGAAGCTAGAAGAAACAGATGAAAAAAATCAACAACTTAAGTAAGTCCCAAGAAGAAATGAAGAGTGACATAGCTTCAATAAAAAACTCCATTGAAAGTATCAACAGTAGACTGGGAGAAGCGGAGGACCGAATTAGTGAATTAGAAGACAAGGAAGCAAAACACACTCAAACTGTACGGCAAATGGAGAAAAAAATTAAAAGACAGGAGGAGAGCCTAAGGGAGCTTTGGGACAACATGAAACGAAACAACATACGAATAATAGGGGTGCCAGAACAACAGAAAGATGAACATGGATTAGAAAACCTATTCGAAGAAATAATATCAGAAAACTTCCCTGAGGTGGGGAAGAAAAAAGTCACACAAGCCCAGAGAGTCCCAAACAAGGTGAACCCGAAAAGACCCACACCGAGACACATCATAATTACCATGGCAAATGTTCAGGATAAAGAGAGAATCTTACAGGCTGCAAGAGAGAGACGGAAAGTAACATACAAGGGATCTCCCATTAGATTATCAAATGATTTCTCAACAGAAACACATCAGGCCAGAAAAGAATGGACGGAAATCTACAAAGTGATGCAAAGCAAAGGACTGAATCCAAGAATACTCTATCCAGCAAGGCTATCATTCAAAATTGAAGGGGAAATAAGAAGCTTCACAGACAAAAAAGGGCTAAGGGAGTTTATCACCACCAAGCCAGCCATGCAAGAAATGCTAAAGGGACTGGTGTAAAAAGAAGAAATATCAAGCTCAGAAAGAAAACAGCCACACACACACACACAAAAAGAAATGGCTACAAACAAGTACCTTTCAATAATAACTTTAAATGTAAATGGACTAAATGCTCCAACCAAAAGACATCGAGTGGCTGAATGGATAAAAAAACATGACCCATACATCTGCTGTCTACAAGAGACCCACCTCATTAGAAGGGACTCACACAGACTGAAAGTGAAGGGATGGAAAAATATCTTTCACGCAAATGGAAAGGAAAAGAAAGCTGGGGTAGCAATACTTATATCTGACAAAATACATCTCAAAGTGAAGGCCATAACCAGAGATAAGGAAGGCCACTTCATAATACTAAAGGGATCAATACAACAAGAAGATATAACCCTGGTAAACATATATGCACCCAATGCAGGAGCACCCACATACATAAGAAAACTTCTGGAAGATATCAGGGGAGAGATCGACAACAATACAATCATAGTAGGGGACTTTAATACGCCACTGACATCACTGGATAAATCCGCTAGACAAAAACTCAGCAAAGAAACAGCAATCCTAAATGACTCACTAGATCAGATGGACTTAATTGACATCTTCAGAACACTTCACCCCACAGCTGCAGAATATACATTCCTCTCAGGTGCTCATGGGACATATTCAAAAATAGACCACATATTGGGTCACAAGCAAAGTCTCCACAAATTCAAGAAGATTGAAATCATAAAAAGCTTCTTCGCAGACCACGATGGCATAATGTTAGAAATAAACTACAATAAAAACAACCCAAAATACTCAAACAATTGGAAGCTGAATAGCATGTTATTAAATATTGATTGGGTTACCGATGACATCAAAGAAGAAATTAAAAACATCCTGGACACTAATGACAATGAAAACACAACAATCCAAAACCTCTGGGACACAATGAAAGCAGTTCTGAGAGGAAAGTTTATAGCTCTACAGGCCTATCTCAAAAAACAAGAAAAAATGGTAGTCAATCATCTAACTCTACAACTCAAAGAATTAGAAAGAGAGCAACAAGAAAACCCCAGAGTGAGCAGAAGGAAGGAGATAATAAAGATTAGAGCAGAAATCAATGAAATAGAGACCAAAAAAACAATACAGAAAATCAATGAAACCAAGAGCTGGTTCTTTGAAAGGATAAACAAGATTGACAAACCCCTAGCCAGGCTCACCAAGAAGCAAAGAGAGAGGTCCCAAATAAACCAAATCAGAAATGATAGAGGCGAAATAACAACAGACCCCACAGAAATACAAATGATTGTTAAACAATACTACGGGCAACTCTACTCCAACAAACTAGACAACCTGGAGGAAATGGACAAATTCCTAGAAAAATACAACATTCCAAAACTCAATCAGGAAGAATCTAAAAACCTCAATAGGCCAATAACTATGGAAGAAATTGAAGCAGTCATCAGAAAGCTTCCAGCAAACAAAAGCCCAGGGCCAGACGGCTTCACAGGGGAGTTCTACCAAACATTCAAGGAAGAACTAAAACCTACCCGCCTCAGACTACTACAAAAAATTCAAGAGGAAGGAACACTTCCAAGCTTATTCTATGAAGCCAGCATCACCCTAATACCAAAACCAGGTAAAGACATCACAATGAAAGAGAATTACAGGCCAATATCCCTCATGAACATAGATGCCAAAATCCTCAACAAAATCTTAGCAAATCGGATCCAGCAGTACATCAGAAGGATCATACACCATGACCAAGTAGGATTTATCCCAGAGATGCAAGGATGGTACAACATCCGTAAATCAATAAATGTGATACATCACATAAACAAATTGAAAGAAAAAAACCACATGGTCATATCAATTGATGCAGAAAAAGCATTCGACAAAATCCAACACCCATTTTTGATAAAAACTCTCAGAAAGGTGGGAATAGAAGGATCATACCTCAACATAATAAAAGCCATATATGACAGGCCCGCAGCCAACATCATACTCAATGGACAAAAACTAACACCATTTCCCCTAAGAACAGGAACAAGACAGGGATGCCCACTCTCACCACTCCTGTTCAACATAGTACTGGAAGTATTAGCCATTGCAATTAGGCAAGAAGAAGAAATAAAAGGCATCCAAATTGGAAAAGAGGAAGTAAAACTGTCCTTATTTGCAGATGACATGATATTATACATACAAAACCCTAGAGACTCCATCAAAAAGCTACTAGACTTAATACATGAATTTGGCAATGTAGCAGGATACAAAATTAACCCCAAGAAATCTGAGGCATTTCTATACACCAATAGTGAACTTTCAGAAAGGGAGATCAGAAAAACAATCCCATTTACCATCGCACCAAAAAAATTAAGATACCTAGGAATAAACTTAACTAAAGAGGTTAAAGACCTCTACTCAGAAAACTACAGGACGTTGAAAAAAGAGATAGAGGAAGACATAAACAGATGGAAGAACATACCATGTTCTTGGATTGGCAGAATCAACATCATTAAAATGTCCATACTACCCAAAGCAATCTATACATTCAACACACTTCCCATTAAAATACCAATGGCCTTCTTCAAAGATCTAGAACGAACTCTCCAAAAATTCATCTGGAATAAAAAAAGACCCCGAATAGCTGCAACGATCCTGAGAAAGAACAAAGTAGGTGGGATCTCAATGCCAGATATCAAGCTGTATTACAAAGCCACTGTTCTCAAAACTGCCTGGTACTGGCACAAGAACAGACATATAGATCAGTGGAATAGAATAGAGAGTCCAGAAATTAGCCCGAACCAATATGCTCAATTAATTTTTGACAAAGGAGGCATGAACATACAATGGAGCCAAGATAGTCTCTTCAATAAATGGTGTTAGGAAAATTGGACAGACATATGCAAGAAAATGAAACTAGACCACCAACTTACACCATACACAAGAATAAACTCAAAATGGATAAAGGACTTAAATGTACGACAGGAAACCATAAAAATTCTAGAAGAATACAAAGGCAACAAAATCTCAGACATATGCCAAAACAATTTCTTCACTGATACAGCTCCTAGGGCAGTTGAAACTAAAGAGAAACTGAACAAATGGGACTACATCAAAATAAAAAGCTTCTGCACAGCAAAAGAAACCATCAACAAAACAACAAGAAAACCCACCTCGTGGGAAAACATATTTGCCAACGTCATATCTGATAAGGGCTTAATCTCCAAAATTTATAGGGAACTCATACAACTTAACAAAAAGAAGATAAACAATCCAATCAAAAAATGGGCAAAGGATCTAAATAGACACCTTTCAAAAGAGGACATTCAGAAAGCCAAGAGACATATGAAAACATGCTCAAAGTCACTAATCATCCGAGAGATGCAAATCAAAACAACAATGAGGTACCATCTCACACCTGTCAGAATGGCCATCATCAACAAATCAACAAACGACAAGTGCTGGAGAGGATGTGGAGAAAAAGGAACACTTGTGCACTGCTGGTGGGAATGCAGACTGGTGCAGCCACTATGGAAGGCAGTATGGAGGTTCCTCAAAAAATTGGAAATGGAACTCCCATTTGACCCTGTGATCCCACTTCTAGGAATATATCCCAAGAAACCAGAAACACCAATCAGAAAGGATATATGCACCCAGATGTTCATAGCAGCACAATTCACCATAGCTAAGATCTGGAAACAGCCTAAGTGCCCATCAGTAGATGAATGGATTAGAAAACTGTGGTACATCTACACGATGGAATACTATGCTGCTGTTAAAAAGAAGGAACTCCTACCATTTGCAACATCATGGATGGAACTGGAGAGCATTATGCTAAGTGAAACAAGCCAGTCAATGAAGGAAAAATACCACATGATCTCACTCATTCATGGATAATAAAGACCATTACAAACTTTTGAACAATAATAGATACAGAGGCAGAGCTGCCTCAAACTGATTGTCAAACTGCAGTGGGAAGGCCAGAGAGAGTTGGGGGGCAGGAGGGAGGGGAGTAAGAGATCAACCGAAGGACTTGTATGCATGCATATAAGCATAACTAATGGACATAAGACACTGGGGGGTAAGGGAGGGTAGGGGTTTGTCAAGGGCGGGGGGGAAAAAAGGATACTTATGTAATACACTTTGTAATACTTTAAGCGAAAAATAAAAAAATTAAAAAAAAATAAATAAATTAAAAAAAAAAACACCCTAAAAAAAAAAATTAAAAAATTAAAAAATAAATAAAAAAAATAAAAAAATAAAAATGTAGTAGCTGAAAGGGCAAAATCAGGTGATGGAGAAAAAGAAAAAAGAAAAAAAAGAAAAAAAAATGTTTTCTTAGTTAAAAAAAAAAAAAAAAAAAAAAATGTCCATACTACCCAAAGCAATCTACAGATTCAACTCAAATACCCTCAAAATGGCTTATCTCACAGAACTAGAACAAATAATCAAAAAATGTATATGGAACCACAAAAAACTTCAAATAGCCAAAGCAATCTTGCGAAAGAAGAACAAAGTTGGAAGAATCATGCTACCTAATACCAAACTATACTACAAGGCCACAGTAATCAAAAGAGCATGGTACTGGCATAAAAAAAACACAAAAAAACAGGCATATAGATCAATGGAACAATAGAGTCCAGAAATAAACGAACAACTATATGGACAAAGAAGGCAAGTACATACAATAGGGTAAACACAGTCTATTCAATAAATGGTGTTGGGAAAATTGGACAGATACATGCAAAAACAATTAAAACTACACTTTCTTTCCCCATGTACAAGAATAAACTCATAATGGATTAAAGACTTAAATGTAAAACTCGATACCATAAAAATCCTAAAAGAAGACACAGACAGTAAAACCTTGGACATTTTCAGGTAACACTTTCTCTATTATATCTCCTTTGGCAAGGGAAACAAAAGAAAAAAATAAACAAATGGGACTACATCAAACTAAAAATTTTTTGCACAGCAAAGGAAACCATCAACAAAATGAAAAGACAACCCACAGGAGAAGATATTCATCAATGATATATCTGATAAGAGATTAATACCCAAAATTTATATACAACTCAACATAAAAAAAACCTAATTAAAAAATGGGCAAAAGCATTGAATGGGAGAACATATTCACCAATGATACATCTAATAAAGGGTGAATATCCAAAATGTATAAAAAACTCATACAACTCAACACCAAGAAAACAAACAATCCAATTGAAAAATGGGCTAAGGACCTGAATAGATACTTCTCCAAAGAGGACATGTAGATGGCCAATAGACATATAAAAAGATGCTCAATGTCACCAATCATCAGAGATATGCAAATTGAAACCAAAATGAGAAATCACCTCATGCCTATCAGAATGGCTATCATCAATAAACCAACAAACAACATGAGGATGTGAAGAAAAGAAGGGTACACTCATGTACTGTTGGTGGAATGCAGTTTGGTGCAGCCACTGGAGTTACCTCAAATAATTAAAAACGAAACTGTTTTTTGACCCAGTGATTCTACTTCTGGGATATAGTTGAAGAAACCTGAAACACTAATTCAAAAGAATATACGCGCCCGCTATGTGCATTGCAGCATTATAAACAAGTTGAGGCCCGGAGCACAAAATTCGTGCATGGGAAGGGGGTCCCTAAGCTGGCCTGCACCTCTCACAATCCAGGACCCCTCAGGGGATGCCCGACTGCCAGTTTAGGCTTGATCCCACAGTGGGATCAGGCCCAAACTGGCAGTCGGACATCCCTCTTGCAATTCGGGACCACTGGCTCCTAACTCCTGGCCTGCCTGCCTGCCTGATCACCCCTAACCGCCTCTGCCTGCCTGCCTGATTGTCCCTAACCACTTGCCTGCCTTCCTGATTGCCCCTAACCGCTCGCCTGCCTGCCTGATTGGCCCTAATTGCCTTTGCCTCGGCCCCCGCCGCCGCGGCTTCATCCAGAAGGATGTCTGGAATGATGTCCAGAAGGTCATTCAGCTGTCCGGTCTAATTAGCATATTACGCTTTTATTATTATAGACTAGAAGCCTGTTGCATGAAGATTCACACAATAGGCCTTCCTTCCCCTGGCTGCCGGCACCCGGAACCAGGCCTTTGGTCCGAACGCAGCGAGGCTTGGCTTCTCTACTCTGGCCACAGCGGAGAAGCCAAGCGTCTTCAGTCTTCAGTCTTTGCTCAGGCTGGAGACTTCAGTCTTCGCTCCGTGCCTATGTATGCAAATTAACCTGCCATCTTCATTAGGCTAATCTGCATACTCATCCTGATTGGCTGGTGGGTGTGGTGGAGTGACTACCAATTTACATATTTCTTTTATTAGTATAATGGATAAAGCAAAAACTACACTGTCTGACGTGGTTCTCAATGTATGTATAGGACATCTATCCTATATTTTAAAAAAGCCTAATATGAATATTGTCCTCTTAGGCGGTCATTCATCCATGAGTTTGACCACTTGCTATGATGTGCGCTGACCACCAGGGCGCGGCAACCAACCTCCCGTGGTGCTCGGGCAGGGGCTGCTACCTCTCGCCAACTACCTGGGGGCGGGAGTGACAGGGACAGAGGTGCTGTGAGAATGCGGGGTGTCCGCCGGGCTCACTCTCACTCCATCTGCTACCCTACCCAGGGACACCAGGCGCCCATGAGGAGCCCACCCCGCACCCACGTGGCCTCTTCTGGTGAACCACAGCTGCTGGGACTGCAGGGGCCAGTCGGGCTCATCAGGGTTCATGCAGAAGCCGGTCTGCGAGGCTGACTGGGAGAATGCACTGCCTGCCTGGCTTCCGTGTGGCGCCACTGGGCAGCCCAGAGGCCCATGCTGCGCCACAGCCCACAGCATCTAGCCGTGCTCACTGCATCTCCCCATGGGGACTCGGGTGCTGTGACTCGGGCGGAGGGGGGCACTTGGGGGCTTAGGTATTGCCCAGACCCGGAGGTCAGGTGGGACCTACCCTTCCACACCAGACGCTCGCGCTTCAATTGCCAGCCAGGCTTTTGAATTTCATGCATCAGGCCTCTAGTGTATATATATACTAGAGGCCCGTGTCAAGAAGATTCCTGCAAGAATAGGGCTTCCTGAGGCTGGAGCGAAGCAGAGAAGGGAGCGAAGCCCGCCTCAGCCTCCCGTCTCCGCTGCCTCGGCCCCCTCTCGTCTCCGCTACTTTGCTCCCTCCCATCTCCGCTGCCTCGGCCCCCTCCCTTCTCCGCTGTCTTGGCTCTCTCCCTTCTCCGCTGTCTTGGCTCCCTCCCGTCTCCGCCGCCTCGGCCCCCTCCCTTCTCCGCTGCCTCGGCTCCCTCCCTTCTCCGCTGCCTCGGCTCCCTCCCGTCTCCGCCGCCTCGGCCCCCTCCCTTCTCCACTGCCTTGCTCCCTCCCTTCTCCACTGCCTCGGCTCCCTCCCGTCTCCGCCTCCTCGCTTCCTCCCGTGTCTGCTGCTTCGCTCGCTCCCTTCTGCGCCACTTCACTCCCTCCCATCTCGGCTGCCTCGGCTCCGTTCCCTTCTCCACCATTTTGCTCCCTTCTGCAGTGCTGGGCTTCCTTCTGCTGTCTTCAGTCTTTGCTCTGCGCCTGTGTATGCAAATTAACTGCCATCTTTGTTGGGTTAATTTGCATATCACTCTGATTGGCTGGTGGGCATAGTGGAGGGACGGTCAATTTGCATGTTTCTCTTTTATTAGTGTAGATATAAAAGCCTACGACTGTCCAACCGTTCGACCGGTAGCTATGACGTGCAATGACCACCAGGGGGCAGGCGCTCAATGCAGGAGCTGCGGAGCTGTGGTGATTTGGCAGCTGCGGTTCTCGGGTGAAGCCCCTGGAACCAGAGAGGAGGGAGGCCAATTCTGGGGTGCGTCACCTGAGAACTGCCTTCTCGCAATCCGGGACCCTCGGGGGATGTCGGAGAACCAGTTTCGGCCCAATCCCTGTAGGCCAGGCCAAGGGACCCCAGTGGTGCATGATCCAGGACTCTAGTATTTAAATAATTACTTTAAAAATGAGGAGAGTAGAGGGATGTAAATAAAGGTAAAGGTTTTATACTTAAACTGGTAAGAAAATGAGCAGTAGAATGTGATAACTTATGTGTATATATAATGTCATACTTAGAGCAGTGACTTAAAAAACTATGCAAAGAGAAACAGTAAAAAACAATATTGGTAAATAGAAATGGAATCCCCATACATGGTCAAATAACCAACAAAGAGGAAAGAAAGAGAAAGTAGAAAAACAAAAACTCAGAGAGCAAATAACAAAGAAAAGGGCAGATTTAAGGCCTCATATATCACTAAATGAAAATAGCCAAAACATATAATTTAAAGTTAGATATTGACAGAATAGATTATACATGACTCAACCATATGCTGCCTACAAGAAATTCACTTCAAATGTAATAATAAAAGTAGTTTATTATTAAATAATAAAAATACACACACACACATATTATTCAATAACAGTGGTATGAGTGCATATATATTACATACAATAAATATACCATGCAAACATTCACCAAGGGAAAGCAGAATTGCCTATGTTAATATCTGATAAAGTACACTTTGGAACAAAGAAAATTACCAGAGACAAAGATGCACATTATATAATGGTAACAAGGGTCTTATCCTAGAGCCGTGGCTGGCAAACCACGACTCATGAGCCACATGCGGCTCTTTGGCCCCTTGAGTGTGGCTCTTCCACAAAATACCACGTACAGGCGCGCACGTACAGTGCGATTGAAACTTCGCGGCCCATGTGCAGAAGTCAGTATTTTGTGGAAGAGCTGGTATTTTGTGGAAGACCACACTCAAGGGGCCAAAGAGCCACATGTGGCTCGAGAGCCGTGGTTTGCTGAGCCGCAGTTTGCCAACCACTGTCCTAGAGACTTGGAATAAATATGCACCAATTAATAGAGCTGCAAAAGAAAAGAAACAAAAAGTGATAAAAGTAAAATGAGAAATTGACAAATCACAACTACACCAGCTGATAGAACTACTAGACAGAAAATCAGCAAGGATATAAAAGAACTCAACAACACTATCAACTAACTGTCATTTATAGAACACTCCAGTGAACAGCAGAATATTCTTTTTAAAGTGACAACATGCCAGAACCGGTTTGGCTCAGTGGATAGAGCGTCGGTCTGCGGACTGAAAGGTCCCAGGTTCGATTCCGGTCAAGGGCATGTACCTGGGTTGCGGGCACATCCCCAGTAGGAGGTGTGCAGGAGGCAGCTGATCGATGTTTCTCTCTCATCGATGTTTCTAACTCTCTATCTCTCTCCCTTCCTCTCTGTAAAAAAATCAATAAAATATATTTCAAAATAAAAAAAAATAATAAAAAAAAATAAAGTGACAACAGAACACTGTTTAAGAGAGACCACATCATGAGCCATAAAACAAACTACAACAAATTTAAATATTCTAACACTTGGAAACTAAACAATACACTTCTATATAATCCAGGGGTCAAAGAGAAGGTTTACAGGGAAAAAAACACAATTAAATAAAAATGAAAACAAACACATCAAAATTTGTTAGACACAACTAAAGCAATGCTGAGAGGGAAACTCACAGCACGAAAGCATTACAAATAAACTGATAATGAGAAGGCAGGAAATAATACTAAAAGTCAAAAAAACTGAAAACAAAAATAGAATAGAAAAAAATGTCAATAAACCAAAAAGAAGATCAATAAAATGGACAAACCTTTAGGAAGACTGACAAAAAAGAGAGTAGACACAAATTACCAGTCATAAATGAAATGGGGTGTCACTACAGGTTCTGCAGACAGTAGAAGGATAATAAGGGAATATTACAAAGCACGTCATATATATAAATCTGACAACTTAAAAGAAATGGACTAACTCCTTGAAAAACATAAACTCACCCAATATGACACAGATAATTTGAATAGCCTTATAAGTACTAAGAAAATTGAATTTGTAATTAAAATACTTCAAAAAATAAATCTCCAGGTCCAGGTGGTTTTACTGGAGAAATCTACCAAACGTTTAAAGAATTAACAATTTTATACAATTTCTCCAGAAAATAGAAGAGAACACTTTCCAATTGATTTGATGAAGTATTATTCTGATGCCAAGACCACACACAGTCCAAAAAAAAGTAAACATCATTAGGGATCAAGATATCTCTATACACCTATCAGAATGGCTAAAATAAAATGATAGTGATAATACCAAATGCTCAGAAACTAGATCACTTATACAGTCAATGGCAATACAGAATGAAACAGCCACTCTGAAAAAGAGTTCGGCAATTTCTTAAAATCTAAATATGCAATTCTGTATGACCCAGCACTGGACTCCTTGGCATTTATCCCAAAGCAATGAAAATTTACATTCGCAGAACAATGTGTAAGTGAATGTTTAGAGTAGCAACTCAGATGTCCTTAACAGATGAGAGGTTCAACAAACTGTGGTGCACCCATACCATGGACTATGACTCAGCAATCCAAAAAACAAACTCTTGCTCCACACAAGAACTTGAATAAATCTCCAGAGAATTAATGCTGAAGAAAACCAATCCCCAAATGTTGCCTACTGTAAGACTGCACTTGCACAACAATATTAAAATGACAGAATTATGGGAATGGAGAACAGATTAGTGGATGCCAGGGATTAAGAAGTGGGTAGGCGTGTAGGTGTAAACCCAGTATTTGCCTCCTCCCACAACCACATAAAAATTACAACTTAACCACAGAACCACCATCATTCAGAACTGCCTGAAATCTGGCTGAATGGAAGTCCTACAACTAGGGATTTAAAGGAGCAGCCACATCAAGACTAGTAGGAGAGGCAGAGTCACTGCAGAATGAGCTGGTCCCACACCCATGTGTGGCCGATAAAATTGGGAGGGATATCTTGGCTGCAGAGGTCCCCCTGAAGAGTGTGGGCTCCCTGCCCCATACCAGACCCAGTATCCCAGGGTTCCAGTGCCAGGAAGAAAAGTCCCCATAACTTCTGGCTTTGAAAACCAGTGGTAATTGTGACTGAGTAAGATGGAGGGCTGCTGGAGTCCCAGACAGTTACTCTTAAAGGGCCCACACACGAATTTACTAGAACTCACTCCCTCTGAGCTCCAGTGCTGGGGCAGCAGCTTCAAAAGAGCACATGGGGAGGAACTGAATTGGCCGGCATAAGAGAGAGCTGGAGGGTCAGCTTTCTCCCAGACAGAAGTGCTGACAGAGGCCACTGTTCCTTTCCTGAGACCCTCCCCTGGTGATTCCCTGAGGTCCTGTTCCACCCAAATTTCGGGCCCACCTAAGCTGGTTCCAGTGGCTTTTCCATAGAATGGCTCAGGCTTTAGATTTTTCCTAAAATCTCTCAAACAAGCAGCATGTGGTCTCAGCATGCCCCAAACCTCAGGCCCAAGGTTTGACACCAGCAGTAGCCAGCCTTGGGTCACAGCTTGGTCTCTCCTGGGAACCTCTAAGCTCAGCACAAGTAGCAGCCACCTGCAGATCGCTTTGTAGCTTGTGCTGAATGGCCCAGGCAGAACACTGGCAGTGGCTGACCGTGGCCTATACCTTCTGGCAGGCCCCAGAGCCAGTACACTCAGTGGACACCTTCAGACCATGTCAAAGCACCACCACCCAACCACCTCCACAAGCAACACACTCAAGGAGCAGGCTCAGTGGGCATCAAAGCCCTACTAAGTAAGTCCTGCTCTGTGCAGCGGTGGGTCCCTGCACAGCTGATCCTCCACGGTGGTCGGAGGTCGGTGGTCAGTGGCTACAGCCAGTCCTTGCAGATGATTGGGCTGAGGTTAAATCCCTGCCATCGATGTGCCAACAGCAATCGAGGCTCAACTACAAGAGGGAGGTGTACACAGCTCACACTGGGGAAGAAAAGCTGGGCACATCTTGAGTGCCAGCTTGTGATCAGAGAGGCTGTGCAACTGACCCTACAGAACACCTACTACAATAGGTCACTCTACCAAGCCTGGGAGATGTAGCAGCTCTACCTAATACATAGAAACAAACACAGAGAGGCTGCCAAAATGAGGACACAAAGAAACATGTCCCAAATAAAACAACAAATTCCGGGAAAAAAACTAGACAAAATCGAGACAAGTAATCTACTAGAGGCAGAGTTCAACACACTGGTTATAAGGATGCTTAATGAACTCAGCGAGAACCTCAACAGCATAAAAAAGGACCAGTCAGGACCAGCCGGTGTGACTCAGTGAGTAAGCACCGACCTAGGAACCAGGAGGTCACAGTTTGATTCCCAGTCAGGGCACATGCCCGGGTTGCAGGCTCAATCCCTAGGGGGGGTTGTGCAGGAGGCAGCCAATCAATGATTCTCTCTCATCATTGATGTTTCTATCTCTTTTCCTCTCTGAAATCAATAAAAAATATTTTTAAAAAAAGGACCAGTCAGAAATAAAGGAGACACTAACTGAAATGACGAGTAATTTACAGGAGTCAACTATACAGTAGATAAAGCTGACAATCAAATCAGCGATTCAGAAATAAGAAAGCAAAAAAGACGCAAGTAGAACAGCAAAAAGAACCCCAAAAAAGTGAGGCTAGTGTAAGGAGCCTCTGGGATAACTTCAAGCGCATATCAACATTCACATCATGGGGATACTAGGAGAAGAGAACGAGCAAGAAACTAGAAACCTATTTGAATACATAATGAGAGAAAACTTCCCTACCTTGGTGAATGAAAGAGACATACAACTCCAGGAAGCTCAGAGTCCCAAATAAGATGAATCCAAAGAGGCCCAAGTTATTGGCAAGAAATATTCAAAGTGATGAAAAGCCAGGACCTACAACCAAGATTACTCTACCCAGCAAGGCTAGCATTCAGAATTGAACAGCAACTAAAGAGCTTCCCAGACAAGAAAAAAGCAAGAAGAGTTCATCACCACCAAACCAGTAATATGAAATGCTAAAGAAGAAAAAAAAGATAAAGATATGAACAATAAAGTTGTAATAAATACATATCTATCAACAATTGAATCTGCCCTAGCAGATTTGGTTCAGTGGATAGAGTGTCGGCCTGCGGACTGAAGGGTCCCAGGTTCAATTCTGGTCAAGGCCATATGCCTGGATTGCGGGCTCGATCCCATTAGGGGGCATGCAAGAGGCAGCTGATCAATGATTCTCTGTCATCATTGATGTTTCTATCTCTCTCTCCCTCTCCCTTCCTCTCTGAAATCAATAAAAATATTTAAAAAAAAACAAAAATAACCCAAAATTGAATCTAAAAAAATAAACAAGCAGAACAGAAATAGACTCATACAACTGTAATTTAAAAATTAAAAAACGGCTAAAAAAAGAATGTAAAGTAACATTAAAAACTTATGTTTATTACATGTTAAATGATACTATTTTGATAGACTGACTTAAATCAAATATAAAATAGACTTCATCTTAAAACTTAAATTAAAAATAGTGGGTAGGTTGGGAGTGGCAACATGAAGGATCCTTCTGGTGATGGACATGTTCTGTGTCTTGACTTTATCACTGTCAATATCCCAGTGTGAAACTCTTTTATAGTTTGCAAGAGGTGACCACTGGGAAAGACTACGTAAAAGGCACAAAGAATCTCTTAGAAGTGTATGTAAATCCACAATTATCTTAATATAAAATATTGCATTAAAAAAGACATATGAAGTAATATGAACATACACTTAGTAGAGTGACCAGGAAAGGCTTAAATACATAAACAACCACTGTGCTGAGACCTCCTATTGACAAGGCTTTATCACTGTTTACTAAAAAAGGAAGAAAACGAAGCTTCAGACATACTGTCTATGCATAATGAATTTATAAAAAATAATTTACTAAACACAGGGAGGCTGCCAAAATGAGGACACAAAGAAACATATTTTTACCTATAATGTTCCTACTGAATTTCTGGCAAAATATTTAAAATTATAAGAGTAAATTGTCTCATGACTGACTAGAAACTGAAGTTCAAAGACACCGGGTATAACATTTGGAAGCGAATTTAACCTAGTTTTCCTAGCAGTTAAAACCAAAGGGATAACATAGTACTTATTATGTGACAAAAGAAGAATACAAACTCAGTTGTAACTGTACACTTTTTCTGGACTTAAAACTCAAAAAGTCTATATAGTGAGGTTCTTATATGAGGTGATACTGGATCTGGATGACATGAATTTGTCTGTAACTACTTTTACTAAAAACCAGAAATACTTTAAATCAGCAGTTCTCAAGTCTGTGATGAGTCTTACTGGATTTTTTTAACTATGTGCAAAAAGTTAATGAAAACATTAATTCTCGTGACATGGGGAAACACTAGTTCAGGCCATGTGCTGGAGAGCCCCCAGGTTGCTGCAGGGTGATAGAAGAATGAACAGCGTGTGGCCCGAGATGCCCGGGCAGAGCCTGTGCTGCGTCCTGGGCTGGGCTTGCTGCACGAGCAGGAATTCCAACAGTGGGTGAGAAGCAGTAGGAGGCTGCAGGGGCCAGGGAAAGCCAGTCACTCCGACCCCTCTTTTGAGCGCCAGTCTCCATTCATTCATTCACTGAACTGGTATTTACTGAGCACTATTAAAAGGCAATTAACTACTAAAACTGTTGTATTCCATGAGTCTGAGGCAAGATGAGCAGAGAGCAGAGGTGTGTGTGCTACACACGCCTGACGACATGAGAAGGCCTGAGGAGCAGGGGGCTCTGACAGGCAGCGAGTGCCATGTGTCCTAGATTCACAAGGCACCAGACCTCTGTAGCGGTAAGTTCTTCTCCACATGCAGCATGGGTCCTGACCTGGCCTGAGAGGTAAGGGAAGACTTTCCTGCAGAAGTGATATTACATGCAGGGTGAGCAGGAATTAAACAGGAGATGAGATAAGGAATAATATACTTAGCATGTGCAAAGGCCCTGAAGTGAGGGGAAACTAGTATCTAAGGCTGGTGAGCCTACAGCAGGACAACCTGAGGGAAAATGGTACAAAATGAGCTTGAAAAAGTAGTCTAGAACATGCAAAATCAAAATAAAGACCTGGATCATTACTTCAGGAACAATGGAAGCTCTTAAAAGTGTGACATAATCAGATTTGTATTTTTTTAAAAAATTTATTCTGGCTATGGTGTTAAAAAAAAAGAGAGAGAAAAGGCTTTTGTTTTTTTAAATATGTTAAAAATATTTTTTAAATATATTTTTTATTTCAGAGAGGAAGAGAGAGGGGGAGAGAATCACTGCACGCCCTCCCCCCTCCCCCCGCCAGGGATCAAGTCCACAACCCAGCCATGTACCCTGATTGGGACTCGAACCATGATCTCCTGGTTCATGGCTCTACATTCCACCACTGAGCCACGACGACTCGGTGTAAATTTGTGTGTTTTTTTTTAAATTCAAAGTAAATTTGTTTCTAAATTCAAAGGGTCATTTATTGGTCTACTCAAAAGACAACAGAGGCTTGGGCTGGAGGCTTCTGGAAGGTGCAGGCAGCTGCTTGTGCTATGCCAGCCATACCCACTTCTCTCTGTTCTTCCTCTCCATAGCGAAGAGCAACCCATCTAGTATACATGCATGAGGGGGCAGATTTGCACACAGGAATGAAGGAAGCCCTGGACTCATGGCTTCTGTGTTCTTATTTTTTTAAAAAATATATTTTATTGATTTTTTACAGAGAGGAAGGGAGAGGGATAGAGAGTTAGAAACATCGATGATGAGAAAGAAACATCAATCAGCTGCCTCCTGCACACCCCCTCCTGGGGATGTGCCCGCAACCAAGGTACATGCCCTTGACCGGAATCGAACCTAGGACCTTTCAGTCCACAGGCTGATGCTCTATCCACTGAGCCAAACTGGTCAGGGTAGCTTCTGTGTTCTTAACATGCCATGAAGCAAGACCAGCAGAGACGAAGGGTTGGGCTGGGGTACAGAGAAGTGGAGTCTCACAAGGTTACCACATGGCCACCGAGCTGTGCAGGGAAGGGAGATGGTGGGCCTCCTCCGGGCTTCTCGATAGCAATAATAAAATCATAATGAAAGATAACTGAGTGCCGACACCTTGAGGTACTCATCCTTCTAATGACTGTCTCACAAATTCTGTAGAATTACTTAGCTGTGGTGACTATGAATTTCTTTAAAAACAAAAAAAATCATATTATTTTAGGCAGATAGCCTCTAACAAAAGACTTTTCTAGGAGGGCCAATATTATTTTCAAAGGAATTTGATTAGAAACGTAGGTAAAGGTTACTCACACAAACACAATGTCCCCTCTCTTAGAGTAAGCAGGAATAGCACTGGCTATGGTGGCAAATCCATACGAGTAGATAATGGCTTCTTCTGTCTTCATAAATTTTGCAAGGCGGTCTTCCAAATCCAAGTGCACATCTATTTCAATAATAAAAAATTAAATGGTTAAACTGCCATGTAACTCTTTTTCACTAACTAAAGGATAAAAATAAACAGTTTAGTTATTAATACTGTCACCTTATGGCCAAAATGTAATTGTTTTCAAGTTATAAATTACATAAGCTCTATTAAGATAATTCTGGGCCAATAATACTTCTAAAAACTGTGAACTGAATCAGCTACTCATCTGTCCGTACAATGTGGCTCCAATTTGGGGTTCTGCTTTGATACCACTCTAGCCCAAGAATTCAAGGCCCAGCCACTTTACCAGCTTTGAAGTCCCTCAATCGATGCACAATATTCATTACTAATGCCTTCCTGCCTTTTAGCAGAAGTACCAAACCAAACACCAAGACAATTGTCAACCAGCTTCTAACAGAAAAAGGAAAAGGGGGGGTGGGGAAGTGGTTCATTTACTAAAAAGAACTCCACGCACTCTGCACCAAGACAGCGGCTTTGAGCAGTCGTCACTCCTCCATAGCGGGTGCCAGTACTGAACTGTAGCACCTGCCATCACTCTGCAGGATTGAATTTCTGCCTAAATTCCTTTTTAAGTGTATTGGGGAACTAAAATCTAAGGTACCAAGAGAAATGTGGTCCTTTTATAGAGAGAGCTTAGGAAGAATGCTGATGTAATAATAGGAACAAACGTTGATTATTAAACTTTTTCTTTTTCTTACATCATGGTTCCCTTTAGCCTTTCACCTTCCCAGGCTGAGCCATGAGGCTGCATGCCCCGGATGGAAGAACCGGTGATGTCTAGAGTAAACAGTGCACTGACTGGCTTTGAACCTAAAACCTTCCCAGTGGTCTTATCAGGAGAGAAAAGGATGGTTACAACTCCCTTTAGCTCTTTGACTACAGCAGCACCCAAGCCTGGAGAACTGACCGGAGCTTCACCACACGCTCTGCGCAAGGAGAACCAGCAGCTGATAAGAAAGGTGCCCCGGGGGGGGGGGGGGGTGCTTCATGGAAAAAAGGAGGGCGGTCAGAGGTGGGGAAGGCAGGCTTTCAGACCATGGAAGAGGGAACCGCAGCGCGGCCAGTGAGGGAACTTGGAAGTCTAGGCAGCAGCAGGGGACCTCGATGGTGCCCAGAGAGGAAGGTGCAGAGGGCTGATGGGCTGACACAGCACTCTGGCCCAGATGCGGAGGCCCTGTCGGAGGGAGCATCACTCCAGGAGACTGGCGAACCCCACCACCCTCAGCATCAGCCTTCCTCCAGGGGGCACTGGCACCTCCCTGAGAGACCAGGGCGAAGTGTAGCTCCTCACTCCTGAGGGACAGGTATGCCCCTCCCCCTCAGGGGCCTTCTTGGTGAGAAGTGGGGAGAGGGACAAGACCTGAAGAACTGAGATATACAGAAGAGATGATGTAACCAGCTGGGTACAAAGCTGGACTGTGAGTGGACTATATTCCCACTGTAAGGGACATGGTGAACCGTCAAGGGCCAGGTTCTCACACCCTCCAGGAGGGACAAGTGAGGAAGGTCAGTTCAGGTACAGGAAATAAGAAACAACTTTCTTAGCATCTATAATAATAAAAGCATAACATGCCAATTAGACTGGATGACCTTCCGGAAGAAGCCTGGGCTGCGAGGGCCAGGCAGCTGCAGCAGTGGGTGGAGGCGGGGGCGGGGCCAAGCCCCTTGCACAAATTTCATGCATTGGGCCTCTAATATTTGACTAAGTGCAAAATCTGTGAACCCATTCTCTGACTTATGAGGCAAGCTAATCTATTGTGAAGCTATCTAACTAGTTGAAGGCAAAATTAAGAATGATAAAAGTTGTAACTTCACAAAAGACTACATTTAAAAAGCAGTCAGGCCCTGGCCAGTTTGTTCAGTGGTTAGAGTGCCGGCCTGTGGACCAAAGGATGCTGTCAAGGCCATGTACCTCGGCTGCAAGTTCCCCAGCCCCAGTAGGGGCACGTACAGGAGACAACCAATTGATGTCTCTCTTTCTCTGTCTTTCTCCTCTCTCCCTTCCGCTCTCTCTAGAAATCAATGGAAAAATATCCTGGGGTGAGGATTAAAAAAAAGTAGTCAGATGAGGGAGATCCAACAATCTTCTCAATTAATTCATTTATTAATCAAACATTTAGTGAATATCACATAAGGACAGATACTCTGATAAGCACTGGACTGGGTTTCTGCCATAGCTAGTGACACAGCTCAGAGGGTCACCCAGCAGCTGTCACTGGAGAACTCCAGGCCGGGCACAGGTACAAGGTTAACCTATGCCTTCAACCGACAGGTCTGAAACACCTGGGCCCCTTCCACACTCAGAACCACAACACACCCAGAGCAATTTCTGACTGAAAAGGGAACACTCAACAGTGAACCAAAGGCAGGTGCAAACCAGGAAGACACAGATGGTCTAAACTAAACCCTGATTGGATGGCAAGGGAGATATAGAAAGGAATTAGAAAATTCAGAATCAATATCCAGAAACTGAAGCTCTCTTTACTCATAGGGTTCTTATAGGATGTTATAAGGCTACATTCTCTGATTCACTACTAGGAATCATCATCTTATTCTAATCAAGTAATGATAAAAAATTAAGGAGGTTCTTCCCATTTATCAGTTAAGATATGTATACTACCATAGTCTATTATAGAAAAACACACACATAAAACCATTTAATTTTCATTACTAATTGGTTATCGTCATCTTATAGAACTGACGCTTTCATTATATCAACACATTTGGGATTTTTACAGTAACAAAGAAGACTGTATCCCATCTGATCAAAATGGCACCAAAGGGGTACTTGGCTCTTCAAGCATCAAACCTGCACTATCACCACCACCAAGCATGAGGATCTGACCCAGCACCTGGCTGCTCGCCCTGCTATGACAGATGGTACCCACAGAAAGACTCAGGCAAAATCTGGCAAGAATAAGGAAGCAGTAAAGCACTAGAGAGCCAGTGACCCCACACAGCCGAGCTCGGGCGTGTCTTCCTTGTCCTCCTCCGCAGTGCTCTTTGGGTGCCTCCCTACAGGCAGGTTCCCACCACCTGCCACTTCTCACTTCCCATCGGGCATGAAGGCAGGTCCCCTGGGGAAGGCCTCCTTCAAATTACAGTGCTGCCCCTAAACTGGACTAGCTACCCCAAATCTTCACAATTTAGCTAGCAGGTAGACAACCAAGCTACATTGCATTGCTTTCACTCAATCTCTATTTCATAAAGAAAAAACACGCTATGGATGCTAGATACCTCTTGCTATCTACAAAAGTGACTTTAAGTCACACGACAGACTTAGCTCTAAAGAACTCTTTTCCTTGGTTAGCAATGAGACAGTAAAGCAGACTTGGCTTTGTTTCAGAGTTTCTTCCTAGTTGCTGAAAATTGTATGCCAAGAATACTCTCATTATTATATATATTCATAATCGTTTTTATGTCCTTGCCATCAAGTATAAGAAGAATCTCTAGTCAATAAATCAATGTTACTGGTTCTTACCCAGGCCTAAAAGTTTAAAAAAGACCGGCCTGTACTCTCCTATCTAAAGACAGTGATGTCAGCCCTGCGAAGCGAGTTCTGTCACAGGTAAATATGAATAAGCTACATAATTTCTCCTGATGTATGATAGTTACTTTGCACAATGACGGAACTCTTGGGATGGGGCGGCAGCCAACAGGAAAACTGTCAGGGCCTGTTCTCCAACTTTGATGTCTGTCTGCTGTGTGTGTGATTCACTTCACCAACTGGGGCCACATGTGTGATGGAGTGCAAGCACTACATTCTCTGATTCACTACCAGGAACCAACACCGTAGGTAAGAGGCCACAGAGGAGGCGGCCAGAAAGCCTGTCTCTCCCAGCACGGGCTGCCCTTGGCAGAAAGGAAGTGCCGGGAGGCAGAGGCGGCACGGGGCCTGGCTGTGGCAATCATGGGCGGGGGCGGGGGGGTGGGGGCAGCTCTGGGCTCCCTCATCACCAGGTGTGGACCCTGAGCCTCTCAGGTCCTTCTTCTGTCAAATGGGAACAGTTGTACTTGCCTCAAAGGATGGTTCTGAGAACCTCTGGAGTTCATGCTTATAAAACTCAGAACAAAGCCTGGCATGGAAAAGACAGTAAGTGGGCCGTGTTTGTTCAATTAAACAAGTATTTTTAGAATTAAAAAATGGTTTTCTTTTAAAAGGGAAAAACAGTTACACTGTCTTCTAATTAATTTATCCAAATCCCAGGTATTTAAGGACTATCTTATATTAAAGTCACTTGTTCAGTTTTCCATTTATGTAATATCTCCTCTTAATCTGGTAAGAGCAGATAATAACATTAGAACAGTTTAAAAAACAACCAACCATGTTTTCTCTTCAGGCCTCCATATGCTTGCTTTCCACACTGTTGGTTTTTTAAAATACCTTGAGACTTGGACAGTTTTTCTTAAAAGTAAAAATAACATCACTTATGCACTCATTGGAACATAAATATGGTGCTGAATGTTTCTCAAAATGTTTTCACAGAATCTTATGGGATTCTTACCAAAATGTTCTGAGTGATGCAAACAAGGACTGTTTGCTCCTACACTCTGAAAGTACTCTCCCATGACGGGGGAAGAAGTGGCTGATCTAGGAATTCCATGACCCAATGCTCTTCCTACTAAAACATGCAGTCATAGTTCAGCTGACTGCTATAAAACAAAGAAAAAAAATGCATTTAAAAATAAACAAATGAGCAATTGTTTACTGTTGGCTTTAGAACACAGTTAAATGCCACTCTCTCTCACCATGGAACCCTGCCACTAACTGCCTTTTTATCTAGTTTAACACGTTAAGCGCCTAGCCCAGCCGTGGGCAAACTACGGCCCTCGGGCCGGATCCGGCCCGTTTGAAATGAATAAAACTAAAAAAAAAAAAAAAAAAAAAAAGACCGTACCCTTTTATGTAATGATGTTTACTTTGAATTTATAATAGTTCACACAAACACTCCATCCATGCTTTTGTTCCGGCCCTCCGGTCCAGTTTACGAACCCATTGTGGCCCTCGAGTCAAAAAGTTTGCCCACCCTTGGCCTAGCCTGTTTTGTCTTCCGGACAGAGAGCATAGTGTCAGTCACCAGTGACTGACTGGGCGCTTAACGTGTTAAGACCAAAGAGCCAAGTAGGCATTATATATGCAAAGCAGATCCTGGGCATCAGCAATAAACCACAGGTAAATGAGATATGTATGTATTCTAATCAAAATAAACAAAAAAGTTCTCAACAAGAGAAACTATCAAAGTACACTGGGACTCCACTGGCCTTAGAAGGAAAGAAGGCCCTGGCTGGTTTGGCTCAGTGGATAGAACATCAGCCTGCGGACCGAAGGGTCCCAGGTTTGATTCCGGTCAAGGGCACATGCCTGGGTTGTGGGCTTGATCCCCAAAGGGGGACGTGCAGGAAGCAGCCAATCAATGATTCTCTCTCATCATTGATGTTTCTATCTCTCTCTCCCTCTCTAGTCCTCTCTGAAATCAATCAAGATATATTTTTTTAAAAGGAAGGGGGAGAGAGAAGGCTCCACAATCTGATAAAATCACTTGCTCAGTTCTACAATACACAAAACAATACAATGAGATGGTGGAAAACTCACCACACAGTCCTTACGAGACTATCATAGGAACCTGACTAGTTCTACCTGCCAGGCCTTAGGACACAGGAGAACACTTAGCCTAAGGAACTAGATGAATCCTGACTCAGCTGTTGTTTGATTTTTCTTTTGTGGTATTGATCACCTAATATCTAATATGTTACTGTGAAATAAAAAGAATGTTTTAATAAGGAAATGTACTTTTACAAGTGATTTACATTTATTATCTGAAAAGTTGACAAAAAGAGGGAGTATTTTCATCTTTGAAAACAGATGCCTGAATCTGAGACTTTCAGGAAGAGAAAAAAAAAAAGACAAAACCTTTTGGGGATCCAGAGAAAGAGACCCTCAGCCTCACAAATACACACGCAGCTACAAAGAGGAGGAAAGGTCACGACGTCTGTATTAGCATTCAGTGCCAAGAGCGAATATACAATATCCTAAATATTTAGGATAAGTTCATTATACAGGGTATTTGAGAAGTTTAAAATTTAGCCTTACTGACCTCAAGTAGCTTCTCTGATCTTATCTAACACCAAAATTTCAAGGCAATTTAATATAACTGCAATAATTTAAGTGATCACGTCCAGAATAGGCAAAGCATAGAAACTATCCTGTTGGAGAACCAAAAAGGGAAAAATATAGACAATAGGCATCTAAGGAAAGGAAAAGGATGATAAGTCCACATGGGTAGCTGTTAAGGAACAAGAAATTTATCAGGACAAGGTATTTGAAAACCATTATACACAACTCCAAGCTACAGCTTTAGTGCCTTGTCACAAAAACACTGCAAATTAACTTCAACCTTTGCTAGATGACACCGTCTGTTTGAGGCTTCAACTACAGTTAGGAAAAGATGACTCCGCGACCAACAGTCATTTACAGAGGAGCTTATATACAACAATGTGCTCATTGTACTGCTTCTGGTGGCACATTCAGACACCTGGAAAGTCAAATCCAACTTAAAACAGTCACTCCCACTGCAAGGTAAAGGTCATGTGTAGCATACTTCCATGTTTGTAAAAATGGGGGAAAATATATATGTATGGAAGTGGTTTACATATGGAAGAACTGACAAACTCTTGATAGTAGTTGTCTTTTTAGTGGTGGGATGGCAGTGGGAAAGGGAAGCCTTTTCTATCTCTATAAACTTATTGAAGTTTATATCCTGGTCTGAATAATTCAATCAAGAAAATTAAAAAACCATTCCTCTAAAACCCCAATAAAGTCCCATGCTTGGACGCACACAGCATCCTGTTATGCAAAGTAAATTTCAGGTGAGCCAAATGGCAAGATGACTGGGCCATTCTAACAATATATTTCCAAGGCTTTGGGAAAACTGGTCTTGAAGATTTGAAACATTTGTTTTTCATGACTTGATTTAGCAATAAATATCTGTCATCTCAGAAGAACTCCCAACAGGGGTCAAGGCCACCCATGCAAATAGAATTCTAGAGAAAGAGAGGCTTTTAGGAAAGCAACTTCTTTACCTCAGTAGGCAGGTCACAGAAAGAAAGTCTTATTGATCAGATTACAACTAACAACCCCATAAAAATGCCTTTCCTTGTTTTTTAATAGTTAATCAAGGAAATCATTCCCAATGAATCAGAACCAAGCAAACAACGCACGTTTGCAGTAGGTTAGAGCAAAGAGAGAGACTGCTCGGAGCCCATTTAAGCCGTTGATCCTGCCATGAAGACCAGGAGTTAGCAATGCTCAAGATGGCAGAGAAGGCAAACCTCCTCCCACGACCACATCAAAATTACCACTCAACTGCAGAACAATCCTCACTGAGAACCTCCTGAAGATGAGCTGAACAGAACCTGTAACTAAGGATGTACAGAGAAGCTACGGTGAGGCGGGAAGGAGGGCCTTGATGCAGAAGGGGCTGGTCTCATACCCGTGTGTGGAGGTTAAAAATGGGAAGTGATATCTAGGCTGTGGAGGTTCCCCTGAAGAGTGAGGGGTCCCAGACCCACACCAGGCTCCCTAGCCCAGGGTTCCAGTGCCAGTAAGAGAAGTCCCCATCACTTGTGGCTGTGAAAACCAGCAAAGACTGTGACTGAGACGCAGGGATGCTGGAGTCCCAGCCACCCCTCATAAAGAGCCCACCATGGACTTTGACGCTCACTCTGAGCTGCAGCTCAAAAAGCACCGTGGTGGTTTGCTTTCTTCCAAACACAAGTGCTGGCAGAGGCCACTAGTCCTTTGTTGAGTCCCCCCCGCCCCCTACCTGGCAGGCAGGCGCCTTTTCTGAGTCCCCATCAACCTGGCGAACTGTAATTGCCTATTTTCCTGCCCCATCAAATTTGCTGTCCACCAAAGCCACTTCTAGCAGCCTTTCCATACAAACAGCCAGTCTTGGCTCATGCTGTGGACTTTCACAAAATCTCTCAAAGGTTCACAAACCAAACAAGCAGCAGCTGGCCTCGGCATGACCATACCTCTTCCTAAGCAGCCCTAAGTCTGGCACTAGCTGCAGCCAGCCTCATTTTGAAGCTTCATTAATTCCAGGTGCCTCCAAGCCCAGCACAAGTGGCAACCATCTGTAGATCACTCTGTAGCTCCTATCATGTGGCCCTGGAGAAGGCAGAGGCAGTGGCTGACCTTGGCCTACACCAGAGTGCCTCCCAAGAGGCTCCAGAACCAACACACCTGGTGGCCAGCAACAGACCACAGCAAAGCACCACCCAACCACCTCTACAAACGAGAGACTAAAAGGATGGACTTGGCAGGCACTAGAGCCCCACTAACGGGAATCCTGCTGCATAGGGTCAGCTCCTGCACAAGTCCTCCAGTGTAGTCACAGCCAACCAGCCTGAGGGCCAATCCCTCCAACTGATGTGCCAACAGCAATCAAGGCTCAACTACAACAGGAGGCACCCACACAAGGGACAGTCCTGGAGCAACCAGCTCAGGTTGCTGTGGGGAAGCACGGGACTTGGTTGGAAGGTCTGTAAGGAGGATTCTCTGAAAAGTCGGGGGCCTCTGAGAGGGCCTTGCCGAAGGCGGCAGCCCCTACCTTGACTTTTCCAAACAAGTTCAATCCCCCGGGGTGTTTTGCTAGAATCTCTGTTTAGTCTTTAAAGACACGACCTTGTAGAAGCACATACTTTCTCAAGGATACCTACCCTGCTGATTGTAACTAGGAGTTAATTTTAGTTCAAACTGTTAGGACAATAAAAGCCAAAGTAGGCAGGCGAACAGGGGATAGCCAAGTAGTGCCTTAGCCCCTCTTTCACTGAAACGTGTGTTAGGGTAATCATTCATCCGTCGCTCAGGGTCTGCTGGTCAGCCCCAGCAGGTTACCAGGAAGGTGGAACCACCAGGCCCCATAGGACACCTACTACATAAGACCACTACCAAAACCAGGAGATGTAGACACAAACAGGGAGGCAGCCAAACTGAGAAGAAACATGCCCCAAATGAAAGAACAAAATAAAATTCCAGAACTAAACAAAATGGAGACAGACAATCTATCAGATACAGAGTTCAAAACACTGGTTATAAAGATGCTCAATGATTTCAGTGAGAACTTTAACAAAAAGATTGGAACTATAAAAATAGAGATAGAAAACATAAAGAACCAGTCAGAAATGAAGAATACATTGGAGAATGTCAACAGTAGATTAGATAAAACAGAGGATTGAATCAGTGATTTGGAATATAAGGAAGCATACATAAAAATACCCAATCAGAATAGCAAAAAGAAAAAGGAATTTTAAAAAAAGGAAAAAATAGCTTAAGGGCCCTTTGGGACAACATCAAGGGTACCAACATTCACCTCACAGGGGTGCCAAAAGGAGAAGAAACAACAGATTAAAAACCAATTTGAGGAAATAATGATGGAAAACTTCCCTAAACTGTTGAAGGAAATAGACATACAAATCCAGTAAGTACAGAGTTCCAAACAAGATGAACCAAGAGAGGCCCACACTAAGACATATCATAATTACAATGCCAAAGAGAGAATCTTAAAAGCAGCAAGAGAAAAGCAGCTAGTTACCTACAAAGGAAGATCCCATAAGACTGCCAGCTGATTTCTCAACAGAAACTTTGCAGGCCAGAAGGGTTGGCAGAAAATATTCACAGTGATGAAAGCAAGGACCTACAATCAAATTTACTTTACCCAGCAAGGCTATCATTTAGAATAGAAGGTCAGATAAAGAGACAACAACAAAAAGCTAACGGAGTTCATCACCACAAACCAGTATTATATGAAATGTTGAAGAGACAAGGATGAGGAGGAGGAGGAGGAGAAAGAGGAGATGAAAACAAAGCTAAAAAATAAAATGGCAATAACCTCATACCCATCAATAATTACTTGAAATGTAAATGGATTAAATGCGCCAATTAAAAGACATAAGGTGCCGCCAAAACCGGTTTGGCTCAGTGGATAGAGCGTCGGCCTTCGGACTGAAGGGTCCCGGGTTCGATTCCGGTCAAGGGCATGTACCTGGGTTGCGGGCACATCCCCAGTAGGAGATGTGCAGGAGGCAGCTGGTCAATGTTTCTCTCTCATTGATGTTTCTAGCTCTCTATCTCTCTCCCTTCCTCTCTGTGAAAAATCAATAAAATATATTTAAAAAATAAAAAAAAATAAAAATAAATAAATAAAAGACATAAGGTGTGCCCCAGCTGGTTTGGCTCAGTGGATAGAGCGTTGGCCTGCAAACTGAAGGGTCCTGGGTTCGATTCCAGTCAAGGGCACATGCCAGGATTGCGGGCTAAATCCCCAGTAGGGGATGTGAAGGAGGCAGCCGATTAATAATTCTCTCTCATCCCTGATGTTTCCAATGTCTCCCTCTCCCGTCCTCTCTGAAATATATGTGTGTGTGTGTGTGTATGTGTGTGTGTGTATATATGTATATGTAAGTATATATACCTGTGTGTGTGTGTTTATGTGTGTGTATATATATATATATATATATATATATAAAGACATACTACTAAGGTGGCTGTATGGATAAAGGAATAAGACCCTTACAAATGCTGTCTATAAGAGACCCACTTTAGATTGAAAGAGACATACAGGTTGAATGTAAAGGGTTGAAAAAAGGTATTTCATGCAAATGGAAATGTGAAAGAAAAGCTGGAGTATCAATATTTTTATCACATGAAATAGACCTTAAAACCAAAGCTATAACAAGAGTCAGAGAAGAACTCAGCAATTCCTCTTCTGAGGAATTTATTCAAAGAAACCCAAAACACTAATTAAAAAAAGACATATGCATCTATATGTTTACTGCAGTATTATTTACAATTACAGGCCCAGTGCAAAGATTTATGCACCGGTGGGGGTCCCTCAGCCTGGACTGCGCCCTCTCACAATCCAGGACACCTCAGGGAATGTTGGACTGCTGGTTTCAGCCAGATCCCTGCAAGCCAGGCTGAGAGATCCCACTGGTACATGAATTCGTGCACTGAGCCTCTAGTATGCATGTAAGATCTTTGGTTAGTCTCTTCCCGCCCTCCCCCCTTCCTTCTGAGATTCATCAGTCTGTTCCACATTCCCATGTCTGTGCATTGAGCGTCTTCCCCCTGGTGGACAGTGCACGTAATAGCTACCAGTCAAACGGACAAACAGTTGCTTAGGCTTTTAGACGTATAGATAGCCAAGATACACAAAAAAAACCCTAAGTGTTCATCAATAATCAAGTGGCTAGAAAACCAAGACAACATATGGAAGATTAACAAGGATAAAAAAAAAAGGCTAAAGAAGATGTCACGTGTGAATCTTGCCATTTGCAACAACGTGGATAGACTTAGAAATGTTATGCTAAGTGAAATAAGTCAGGCAGAGAAAGGCAAATACCATATAATTTCACTTATACATGAAATCTATATCTAATCTAATAAAGGAGAAACATGCAAATTGACCATACCTCCGCTACACCCACAAGCCATGCTCACAAGCCACACCCACCAGCCAATCAGGAGCAAATATGCAAATTAACCCAACTAAGGTGGCGGCGGCCACAGAGCTGGAGTGAGCAGGAGGCTTGGGTTGCTCCCGGCAATGGAGGAAGCCAAGCTTCCCGCCTGCCCTGCCTGCCCAGAGCTCCGCTCAAGGCTACAAAGTTTCAATTATAGGAGATAAATAAATCCCAGATACCTGCTTCCAGCCCGCGGCTGTGGCCAGCCTGAAAATGGCCCTCAGCCCCTCCCCCAGGCTGGCCAAGCACCCCAGCGGGACCCTCCCACCTGAAGGGGGTGTGGGCAGCCTGAAAACAGCCCTCAGCACCTCACCCAGGCTGGCCACACCCCCATGGGGCGAGGGTCCCTGCTGGGGGGCTTGGCCAGCCTGCAAACAGGGATCAGCCCCTCACCCAGGCTGGTCAGGCACCCCAGCAGGACCCCCACCCTGATCCGGGACACCCTTCAGGGCAAACCAGCTGACCCCCACTCGTGAACCAAGCCTCGATCCTATATAATAAAAGGGTAATATGCAAATTGACCCTAACAGCAGAACGACTGGGAATGACTGGTCACTATGACACACACTGACCACCAGGGGACACACTGCCCCCTGGTGGTCAGTGCAATCCCACAGGGGAAGCTCTGCTCAGCCACAAGCCAGGCTGATGGCTGCCAGCACAGCGGTTATGGCGGGAGCCTCTCCCGCCTCCTCAGCAGTGATAAGGATGTCCGACTGCAACTTAGGCCTGCTCCCGCTGGCAAGTGGACATCTTCCGAGGGCTCTGGGGCTGCCAGAGGGATGCCTGACTGCCAGCTTAGGCCCGTTCCCCCGGGGAGCGGGCCTAAGCCAGCATGTGGACATCCCCCGAGGGGTCCCAGACTGCGAGAGGGCACAGGCGGGGCTGAGGGACCCCCCCCGAGTGCACAAATTTTTGTGCACCGGGCATCTAGTCTACACTAATAAAAGAGAAACATGCAAATTGGTGTCAATCTGCTACGCCCACCAGCCAATCAGAGCAACTATGCAAATTAACCCAACAAAGATGGTGGTTAATTTGCATACGCAGGCGCGGAGCGAAGACTGAAGGCTCTGGCCGGAGTGAAGACTGAAGACTGAAGAGGCTTGGCTTCTCAGCTGCAGCCAAGCCTTGCTGCGGCTGGACGAAAGGCCTGGGTCCCGGATGCCGGAGGAAAACCGGTGCCAGCAGCCAGGGGAAGGAAGGCCTATTGCGAGAAACTTTGTGCAACGGGCTTCTAGTATAGCTATAATAATAAAAGCATAATATGCAAATCAACCAAACAACTGAACAGCAGAAGGACAGTCCAGATGACCTTCTGGACAACCACACTATGACACACACTAGAGCCAGGCCAGCCAAGGTGGGTGCGATGCCATTGGTTGGGGGGCCCAGCCATTGCCCCATGATCACCCTGCAGAGGGAGGCCCAGGACATCCTATGCGGGGCAATCGATGGGGGGGCTCTGCGATCAATAGCCCCGCAGAGGTAGGCCCAGGCCAGCCAAGCGATCGCACCCCATGCCTGTCACCTGCAGAAGGAGGTGACCGGTGGTGGTGGAGGGGAGGGCAGCGCTGCACAGATGGCAACCAGCGGCAGCAGCAGGAAAAGGAAAGCCCCAATAGGTCCTGATTGCCGGCCGGGCCTAGGGACCCTACCTGAGGGGTCCCAGATTGCGAGAGGGCGCAAGCCGGGCTGAGGGGTACACACCCCCCATGCATGAATTTCATGCACTGGGCCTCTAGTCTATAATAATAAAAGCGTAATATGCTAATTAGACCAGACACCCTTCTGGATGTCCTTCCGGGACGAAGCCCAGGCTGCAGCCACCACAGCTGCGAGGAAAAATCAAGGCATCCACAGCTGCAAAGGCCTACTCTTGCACGAATTTCATGCATTGGGTCTCTAGTATCTATACTAACAATAGAGGAATATGCAAATTGTCCGGGATGCTGTCATTTAATGACCTTTCAGCAGGCTGCATGTGCAGCAGACTCAGGTGGGTGGGGACTTGCAGCAGCGGGGACGGGGGGCAGGGGAGGTGGGCTGGTTGCTATGATGTGCAATGACCACCAGGGGGCAGATGCTCAATGCAGGAGCTGCCCCCTGGTGGTCAGTGCACTCCCACAGAGGGAGCGCCGCTCAGCCAGAAGTCAGGCTCACGGCTGGCGAAAGGAGCAGCAGTGGCGAGAGCCTCTCCTGCCTCTGAGGCAGCGCTATGGAACCCCCCCATCCCCAGTGCACGAATGTCATGCACTGGGCCTCTAGTGTGTGTATCTACACTAATAAAAGACAAAAATGTAAATTGACCACACCTTCGCTACGTCTTAAGCCACACCCACCAGCCAATCAGAGCAACTATATGCAAATTAACCCAACCAAGATGGCAGCTGGCAGCCACGGAGCTGGAGCAAGCAGGAGGCTTGGTTGCCCAGTGATGGAGGAAGTCAAGCTTCCCACCTGCCGCGGCCGGCTCTGAGCTCCACTCAAGGCAACAAAGTTTCAATTATAGAAGCTAAATAAACCCCAGATACCTGCTTTCAGCCAGCCGTGGCCACAGAGCTGGAGCGAGCAGGAGGCTGGGTTGCCCCTGGCGATGGAGGAAGCCAAGCTTCCTGCCTGCCCTGGCCAGCTGTGAGCTCCACTCAAGGCTACAAAGTTTCAATTATAGAAGGTAAATAAATCCCAGAATAAAAAAAAAAGAAAAAAAAGAGAGGCTGGGAGCTTCTGTCGCCGGGGGGCTTGGCCAGCCTGAAAACGGCCCTCAGCCCCTCACCCAGACTGGCCAGGCACCCCAGTGGGGACCCCCCAACCTAAAGGGGGTGTGGCCAGCCTGTAAACAGCCATAAGCCCCTCACCTAGGCTGGCCAAATCTCCATGGGGTGAGGTTCTCCACTGGGGAGGGCTTGACCAGCCTGCAAACAGCCATCAGCCCCTCACCCAGGCTGGCCAGGAACCCCAGTGGGGACCCCCACCCTGAAGGGGGTGTGACCAGCTGCAAACAGTCATCAGCCCCTCACCCAGGCTGGCCAGGCACTCCTATATAATAAAAGGGTAATATGCAAATTGACCCTAACTGACTCACTACACCCTAAGCCACGCCCACCAGCCAATCAGAGTGACTATATGCAAATTAACCCAACCAAGATGGCGGTGGGCAGCCACGAAGCTGGAGCAAGCAGGAGGCTTGGTTGCCCGGGCGATGGAGGTAGCCAAGTCAGTAATCCCAGCAGAACGACTGGGAATGACTGGTCACTACGACACACACTGACCACTAGGGGGCATATGCTCAATGCAGGAGCTGCCCCCTTGTGGTCAGTGTGCTCCTACAGGAGGAGCTCTGCTCAGCCACAAACCAGGCTGATGGCTGCCAGTACAGCGGTGGTGGTGGGAGCCTCTCCCGCCTCCTCAGCAGCACTAAGGATGTCCAACTGCAGCTTAGGCCTGCTCCCCGCTGGCAAGTGGACATCCCCCGAGGGCTCCCGGGCTGCGAGAGGGCACAGGCCGGGCTGAAGGACCCCCCCGAGTGCACAAATTTTTGTTCACCATGCCTGTAGTATATATATAAAAGCCTAAGCAACTGTTCCAACTGGTCGACCAAATGACCAGTCACTATGACACACACTGACCACCAGGTGGAAGACGCTCAATGAAGGAGTTGCCCCCTGTTGGTCAGTGCGCTCCCACAGCCAACCTCCTGCGGCTGGCCAACCTCTTGTGGTCCCTCCCCGATTGCCAGCCAGGCCAATGGATCCCACCCATGCACGAATTCATGCACTGGGCCTCTAATTTTCAAAATAAAAGAGCAAACAAAACAGAAACAAACTCATAGATACAGAGAATAAACTGATGCTTGCCAGAAGGCAGGGGGGTTGAGGAGATGGGTAAAAATGGTGAAAGGATTAAGAAGTACAAATTGGCAGTTATAAAATTAGTCAAAAGGATATAAAATATAGCATAAGGAATATAGTCATAATATTATAGTAAAAAAGTGCCCCGGTGCACAGATCCGTGCACACTGAAAAGAAATAAATTAGAAGGTGGTCGGCAGAGCAGGACTGGGCGAGCGGACTGGACACGCCCTGGAGCCAACGTCCTGCGGTACCCCCAAGCCGGCCACACCTGGGGTGGCGCCATGGCTTGAAGGGCATCTGTGGAGTGAGCAGGGTCCCTCAGGCAGGTGGGGTCCCTCAGCCTGGCCTGCGGGGATCAGGCCGAAATCTGCTCTCCGACATCCCCCGGGGGATCCCGGAGTGGGAGGGGGCACTCTGCAAAGTTGCTGTCGTACAGTGTGTGAAACGCAAATGCAAGTGTGCAGTAAACCAGATTCAGGGCCGACAGTGCCCCAGCAACAACATAACCCACAGGCAAAGGTGGAATCGCGCGGCCCCACAAGGAACCGGGCTCCCTCTTCTCTGGTTTCGGGGTGCATAACCCGAGAACTGCCGCTGCCAAGTCACTGCAGCTCAGCAGCTCCTGCGTTGAGTGTCTGTCCCCTGGTGGTCAGTGCACATCATAGCTACCGGTTGGATGGACACTAAGCATATTAGCCTTTTATATATACAGATGGCCTGTTGCTGGGAGGAGGAAGCCGGCCGTTGCTATGTGACGTCATTACCTGGCACCCACAGCCACCGTTTCTGGGCTGGACTGGGCTGTGGGCCACATTTTGCACCATGGGGTCCCGGCAGCATCAGCTGCAATTTGGTGGGCTGTGGCTCCAGGTTGGTGGCAGGGCCTGTGTCCCAGATGGGGGAAAGCCAAGTGTTGTTTTGTGGGCTCCAGGTCCGCAGTGCCATTTCTTTGTAAATGGCCGAGCACCTTACAGCAGCTCCTACATTGAGCGTCTGCCCCCTGGCGATCAGTGTATGTCATAGCAACCGGTCAGATGGCATATTAGCCTATTACAGTGATGGCGAACCTTTTGAGCTCGGCGTGTCAGTATTTTGAAAAACCCTAACTTAACTCTGGTGCCGTGTCACATATAGAAATTTTTTGATATTTGCAACCATAGTAAAACAAAGACTTATATTTTTGATATTTATTTTATATATTTAAATGCCATTTAACACAAAAAAATCAACCAAAAAAATGAGTTCGCATGTCACCTCTGACACACATGTCATAGGTTCGCCATCACTGGCCTATTATATATATAGATATGCATGGAATCAGATAAGTACTAAACTTATGGGGGTGATCACTTTGTAAGTTATACAAACCTATGTTGTACACCTGGAACTAATATAACTAACTGTATGTCAATAATTGAAAAATTAAAAAAATTATTTAAGAAAGAATTATTAAATTAGGGGGAAAAAAGACTAGGAGTCAGCATACTTGGTTTCCAGTTTTAGGGCAGAAGTTAATGACCTGTGTGACTGTGAGGAAGTCACTTAACCTCTCTGGGCTTTCTATTTGTCTTATGAATAGTTGGAATCCTGGAGTATATGACTTTTAAAACCTTTCCAGCTGTAGGATTCTTGGACACTAACTCCTGTCACCTGTTTCCAATATAAATAATTTAACTGCTAAACTTGCTAAGGAATAAAGAAAAGTGCTCTCTTAAATAAAAGTATCATAACTGTTAAAGAACACACCCACACACAGAAAAATGGAAATAAGGACAGAAGATGGAGGAGCCTTCCCTGGCTTTATTTTCCCCACACTCTGACATTTTGTAAGCCAGAATGTTATTTCCAGGAATATACTCATTTGAACAATTATTTAGCATTTTCAAAGCTTTCAGAAGAACAATATACATGTAATAAACACAACCTGAAAATGCCAGGGTGTCTTTAACAAATCTGTTAGGGAAGTTCATAGTGTTTGAAATCACACACTCATCCTAACATTTACTTAGCCTGTCCCAGGGTCACCCACACACAGGGAAATCAATGATCCTTCAACTTCATTCCAGAAAGAAAGGAGCTACACAGCCTATCGCCTCACAGTCTGTTCTTGCCTTTCTCCCCGGCACGTGGTGGTTCTCCAGCTAGAGCTTATTTCCCTGCCCCCTTTGCAGGAAGGCATGACCCGGGGTATGGTCTCACCAATGCAATGTGGCAGAGTGATGTGCGGGGTCACCTGCCTGCCTAAAAGTGTATTGCTGCCCTGCACGCCTGCTCCCCAAACTTGCCACCTGGCTGCAGCCATGCAGACAAGGATGGTGCCCTCCACACTGGAGCAGAGACAGGGAAGATCCCGATTCCTGCACAATTATGAAGAGCAGAGCCACCCACACAGGACCCTTCCTCTTACAATTGTCATGCACCACAGAAATGAACTGTTTCCTAACACCGCTGCCTTGGGGGGGAGGGGGGGCACATGAAACAGCAGCTCAGGCTTTGACCTAAGAACTACACACCTAAGGTAACTATGGCTCTTCTCCACAAGTGACATTCAACTCTAACCAATGGTTCCAAACAACAATGTTCTAGAAAATAAGGTAAGAAATAGCACGCACAGGCTTAACACCATAACTAACTAAGGATGCCTTTTCCAAGGAGTTCTGAAATAAAATGGAACCTTATTCCATCAGAATGTAGTCTGAAAAATACTGAAACATACCAAATGTGCCGTAAAATCCTCTAGGTCCGCAAGTCCCCACACCATACTTCTTTAGAGATGCCAAAGCTGCTGCCTTTGTGGGAGGAAAGAAACAGTTCAAAACTGGCATTTCCTAGTCTTTAACCCATAACTCCTCCCTTCCTCCCCCTTTTCCTTCCTTTCTTGAACTATGACATCCTAACAATAGGATACAAAGAAAAGCAGACATAAAGATTTAAGGATAGCCATAGCTGGTTTGGCTCAGTGGATAGAGCGTCAGCCGATGGACTGAAGGGTCACGGGTTCGATTCCAGTCAAGGGCACATGCTAGGTTGCAGGCTTGAACCCCAGTAGGGGGTGTGCAGGAGGCAGTTGATCAATGATTCTCTTTCATCATGGATGTTTCTCTCTCTCTCTCCCTCTCAGAAATCAATCTTATCTAATAAAAGAGAAACATGCAAATTGACCGTACCTCTGCTACACCCACAAGCCATGCCCACCAGCCAATCAGGAGTGAGTATGCAAATAAACCCAACCAAGATGGCGGTGGCCAAGGAGTTGGAGCAAACAGGAGGCTTGGTTTGCCCCTGGCAATGAAGGAAACCAAGCTTTACGACTGCCCTGGCTGGCTATGGGCTCCGCTCAAGGCTACAAAGTTTCAATTATAGAAGATAAATAAATCCCAGATACCTGCTTCCAACTGCTGTGGCCTCCGCTCAAGGAGGATCTGGGAACCTAGATTGCCAGAGGCCGTGGCCAGCCTGCAAACAGCCATCAGCCCCTCACCCAGGCTGGCCAGGCACCCCAGCAGGGACCCCCCACCCTGAAGGGGGTGTGGCCAACCTGAAAACAGCCCTCAGGTCCTCACACAGGCTGGCCAGGTACCCCAGTGGGGACCTCCACCCTGAAGGGGGTGTGGCCAGCCTACAAACAGCCCTCAGCCTCTCACCCAGGCTGGCCACACCCTCAGGGGGTGAGGGTCCCCGCTGGGGGGCTTGGCCAGCCTGCAAACAGCCATCAGCCCCTCACCCAGGCTGGCCAGTCACCCCAGCAGGGACCCCCACCCTGAAGGGGGTGTGGCCAGCTTGAAAACAGCCCTCAGCCCCTCACTCAGGCTGGCCAACCCCACCAGCAGGGACCCTCACCCCATGGGGGCGTGGCCAGCCTGCAAACCACCACAGGCCCCTTGTCCAGGCCTCCCCACGCCCCAAGGGGACCCCCACCCTGATCCGGGACACCCTTCAGGGCAAACCAGCCGGCCCCCATCTGTGCACCAAGCCTACTAATAAAAGGGTAATATGCTAATTAGACTTCCGGACGTTCTTCTGGACAAAGCCATGGTGGCGGGGCCGAGGTAGAGGCGGTTAGAGGCCAAGAGGTGAGGGCAGTTGTGGGTGATCAGGCTGGTTGGGGGCAGGGCCGTTGGGGGTAAGCAGACCAGCAGGGGGGCCAGTTGGGGGCAAGCAGGCCATCAGTGGGGTTCAGTTGCAGGTGATCAGGACAGTGGGGGGTGGGGGGGTCAGTTTGGAGTGAGCAGGCCAGCAGGGGGGAAGTTGGGGGCAAGCAGACCAGTGGGATAGGAAGGTGGGGGCAAGCAGGCTGGCGGCGGGGGGCAGTTGGGGGTGAGCAGGCCGGCAGGCAGAGTGGTTAGAGTCAATCAGGCAGGCAGGCAGGCTGGTGAGCGGTTAGGAGCCAGCAGTCCCGGATTGCGAGAGGGATGTCTGACTGCTGGTTTAGGACCAATCCCTGTAAACCAGCAGTAGGACATCCTTCGAGGGGTCCCAGATTGGAGAGGGTGCAGGCCGGGCTGAGGAACACCCCCTCCCCCGTGCACGAATTTCATGCACCAGGCCACTCGTAAAAATATATATTTTTAAAAAGATTTAAGGATATAACTTAAAACAGACATGTTCTATTAACTCAAATATCAAATCCTGGTTAATTTGATGCATTTATACTTTTTGGCATGTGTGGACAGCAAAAATATTTACTGGCTGACAATACCAACAGGAACTGGAGCAATTTTCTAAACACATCTCCAACCATCACCAGGTCTGGCTCGGACAACACTAAGCCACAACAGACTCTCCTGCCTCCCTCTCTGGAAATCCAGGTCACAGCTCTTCCAGAAAAGAGAAATGGCAGACACTTAGCCCTTTCTGACGCTCTGTATTGATCTTTGATTTTATGTCCAGTTTCTTAAGTCAGTCATGCTATCTTTTCACTTCAATATGGGTGCTACTTACCTTGACTCTAGGGTTATCCAACAATCCAAGAAAATTAAAGGAGGCAAAGTTTATACATTCTTTTCCATTCACCACGATGCTGTGGCTTGGAGGGCTGGGGAAGAGAGATGAGAATAGTTTACTCAGCCAACACGTTACAGCACACATGCTCCCACACTACCCTGGCAGCAGACAGGACACAGTGTTGTTACTCTACACTACTTGTGCACCGGTCTTCCAGCTCTTGTACTGTTTATTTTTAAAAAGTAAAATTAGACAATGGTATATTAAAATCAGATACTTGGCCAGTAATTCTTAATAGGCTACCCTGTATACTTCAGTTAAGAAGCTAGAATTTCAAAATGGATAGATGGCAAATCTTTGTTTTGATTTTACAATTCATTTAAGAAAGAATAGCTAGCCGTGGCCGGTTGCTCAATGGTTAGAGCGTCGGCCTATGGACCGAAGGGTCAAGGGTTCAATTCCAGTCAAGGGAATGTACCTTGGTTGCAGGTTCCCCAGCGCCAGTAGAGGTGCGTGTGGGAGGCAACCAATGGATGTATCTCTTTCACAACGCTATTTCTCTCTCTCTCTCTCTCTCTCTCTCTCTCTCTTTCTCTCTCTCTCTCCCCCCCACCTCCTCCCTCCCTTCCACTCTCTTTCAAAATCAATGGAAAAAATATCCTCAGGTGAGGATTAAAAAAAAAGGAATAGCTAAATAAAGTACCTCAGACTCAACCATTGAGCCACACCAGCTGGTGTGTGTGTGTGTGTGTGTGTGTGTATAAAAGCAGCGGTCACCAACCGGTGGTCCATGAGGCCCAAAAGGTTGGCGACCACTGTATTAAAAACAGAGTGGCCAGCTCCACAGGAGTATGCATCTAAGTGTAACTGGGACAGGACAAGTCCTTTGCTGACAAACACTAGCTGTAGGCCATGCTTCAGAAACACAGGGCCAAGCTACAGGTCACAAGCAATTAACCGGTTGTAAGACCAAATTGAGTCAGTCACAATCAATCTATTTTAACTAAAGGAAACCACAGAATAGAATGGAATGGGACTGTCACAGCAAGGGAAGTGACTGTGCCTGAAACTTGTTTCAGTTACACATCTGCACTGGTCTACATGCTGGGTTGCTCTAGAAAATGCACTACGGCCAGAAAAGACCAAGACACTGCTCTCATTGGTATGTATCAACAGAACTGGTTTTCTATGAGAAAGATAACAAAGATGCTGGGAAACCAGGGAGGAAATGAAAGACAACTTCAAGTAAATTCACAAAAGCAGATAAAAATTTACAATCGTCTGCTCTGTGGCTACTGATGGCTTCAGAAACTTTTGGAGATTACCTGGGCTTGTAAGCCTCAGTTTCTTCATCTGTAAAATGGGGAGAGGACCTTTTTCTCAAGGTAACTGTCATTATAAAAGTGCCTGGTCCACAGAGGTGTTCTCTAAATATTATCTTTCTTCTTCCCTATGGCTTCAAGGCTTCTTCTCTTTTCACCCACTGGGACTGTGAATCCATCATGTTATTTAGTTTGATCCTTCTCAGGGCTTCTTAAAGTTTCCCCAGTCCTCCCTGGTGTGGAGGTTTTGGCACTCACAAAAAGATGAGAAAACAAAACACCTATATAGACAAGCCTGCAGTAATAGTTGCTGCTGTGAAAGTCAAGACCATTCCACAAAAACCGTGACACGGAGAAACCAAACTATCAAGAACGAGCACACCCAAAGCCCCTGAGTACAGGCCAGCTGAAGCACGACACGGGATGTGGGGACCGGTTTTCGTCCAGCACCTGGGACAAGGCAGGAAAACAGCTTCCGGTGAGCACCAGGAGGCTCATACCTGTGCCCCATGCAGGGACCCCACACAGGAATCCTGGAGAGCAAGGCCCTTCAGGGTCGCCTTTCAGAAGTCAGTAAAATCAATCCAGAAAGACAGCTCCACAGTTAAGGCCTCAGAGAATGGGAGGAAGGAAAATAAAACCTTCCCAACCAAAAACACCAGCCTCACTGTTAGGTCACCTGGATGAACGAAGGTTCATAGGTGGCTTAGTGAACTTGGAAACGGAGAAGGGTGCTCTACCCGAGAAAAACAACCATTACAGACTCCATCAACATCAGGTTTGGCGCTGGTGAGAATAGACAACTAGACCAGTGAGTGAATCTGGAACTCAAGAGAGCTGTGTATACATGAGTACCTGGCAAACGATAGCATTTGCCCCACAAATGACTTAGTTACACACAGATATTTCTCTATGGGAAAAAATAAAGTTGTATAATCATGTACAAAGGTGAATTCCAGACATGTCACAAACCAAAAAGGTATTTTGGAAAAGATAATGAAAGAAAACGTAGAAGAATGTTTTTGTGACCTTGGAGTAGGAAATGATCTCTGAAGCAAGTCTCAAAATATGCAAACCATGAAGCCGAAATGGATGAAACTGATCAAGTCAAAATTAACACCAAAGATGAAGTTAACAGGTGTGTAATAAAGAGATTGATTGTATTTCACTGAATCTAAGAGGGCATCAACTGTATTTTATCGGCCATTACAGAAGAAAACACTGCCGATTAGATTACAGGGGTCCTCAAACTTTTTAAACAGGGGGCCAGTTCACTGTCCCTCAGACCGTTGGGAGGGCCGGGCTATAGTAAAAAAAAAAAAAACTATGAACAAATTCCTATGCACACTGCACATATCTTACTTTGAAGTAAAAAAACAAAACGGGAACAAATACAATATTTGTATTTGCATGTGGCCCCACGGGCCGTAGTTTGAGGATCCCTGGATTAGAAGGTCAAGATGTTTCCTTGTCATCTAGAATTTTTTAGACTATATTTAATGAAAAGATCTGTTGGGTACTCTTAGACACAGACTTTGGTTACACTCTTTTGAACTTCTGAAAAGGAAAATACTAGGAATTCAAATTGGTCAGGACATTCCTAACCTCTTTGCCCAAGTTCCGACTGTCTGCTCTCCTCTGCTAAGCCACGGACACTGTGGCCATTCACATTATTCTGCTGTCTGCCACCGAATACCCAGGCAGTGGCTTCGCAGGTGCTCTCCTACCATCTGACAAGTTGGTGTCACTCATTCTTTACGTTTTAATGCTGGAACTTTCCTATGAACTAAACTCCTAGTTTCATCTTTTGCCAATTGAACCATGTTTCTAGAAAGTAAGCTGTTATTACCCAAAGGCAGCAGAAGTCTGACAAAGAGACGCTCAAACCTTAGTTGCAGTAGCCTCTGTTAGTCTACTTGGAGTGGTTTGGCCCTTTCTCCTGCCATCAGCTGATTTACTTACCAGCGCTGCCCATAACTCAACTGAAGTGCTAGCAGTAAACAGTCATGACACAGTCATGTACTAGTTCACTGGTACACAGGCAGTGACAGCCCCCCGCCCCAGGCCCCTTGGCTGACAATGACTTGCAGCAGCTGTATGATTCACCCCCAATTCAGAGATCTTAAAATAGAAGGGGGGAAAAAAAAGGTGCATTTTAGAATCAGTGTAATAAAGTACCACATCAAAAGCTGACCAAAGCCTGGTTGGTGTGGCTCAGTGATTGAGCGTCAACCCACGAACCAAGAGGTCACCAGTTCAATTCCCGGTCAGGATACACGCCTGGGTTGCGGGTTCCATCCCAGTGGAGGGTATGCAGGAGGCAGCCGATCGGTGATGTTTCTCTCTCTCTCCCTCTCCCTTCCTCTCTCTCTCAACAATAAAAACATATTAAAAAAAACCACAACTGACTAAGGATTAGAATGCACATGGCTCTATTAATCAAAGGACACACTGGAGAAAGATGTAAAAAGATATCAGGAGGCATTCATAAAAGGCAAAACCCAGCAGCTGGTAAATACTCAAAGGCTCAAATAATCAGAGAAATGCAAAATAAACCAATGCAACCAACCCAGGCTGTGAGGAAACTGAAGCCCCACAGACTAACGCAGGGGAGCGTCCATGGGCAGATCACGATGGAGGGATCAAACAGGTTTGCAAGGGGACATTAACACAGGGTTTTCTATGGCATCTTTCTCCCCAAGATGGTATTTAGAACTCAGTTACAGCAGTCAGAGGAAATGACAAGAAGGACCCCGGCACCCCACCTCTGTATGCCTTGCTTCCTATTTCCTCAGACCACTCAATGCCAGCAAACGCTGTATTTATTTCATTGCTGGTCTGTCTGTCCCAAGAAAACAAAGTTTTTGATTTATTGCTCTATAAACCAATGTGCTGAGCACATTCCTTAAACATAGTAGGTATTTGTTGAAAAAATAAATGTTGAGCAGAAATCTTGCAAAAAGTCAGAATACAGCTCTAGCCAGTTTGGCTCAGTGGATAGAGCATCAGCCCTCAGACTAAAGGGTCCCGGGTTTGATTCTAGTCAAGGGCATGTACCTTAGTCGCAGGTTCCCCGGCCCTAGTCGGGGTGCGTGCACAAGGCAACCAATCGATGTGTCTCTCTCACATCGATGTTTCTCTCCACCTCTCCCCCTCCCTTCCACTCTCTCTAAAAGTCAGTGGAAAAGTATCCTTGGGTGAGGATTAATAAGAAACAAAACATCAGAATAGTCTAGAACACAAAATTAAAAACATACATTCACAAAACATTAAGAATATGTTTTAAACCAACAACATAAATATAAAATGTATCATTTTAATAACATAGAAATGTGTCACACACAAAATGCTGATAGAAAGCATGATAAAGTATTACAGTGGGTGTCTTAGTGAAGGGGAGAGTGGAGGCAGACACCAGGGACAAAGGACATTGAGAACGAAGCAAACAGGAGCACTGCCTCAGGCCTGTGCTGACAGGAGTGGAACTGAGCCAAGGGGTCACGCCTATGTCTCCACGAAAGGCGTGCCACGGAGAAAAAGAACCAGAAGTAAACCTCTGGAGAATGAGTGAGGAAGGAGACACAATGATGCTCGCAGTGGAGACGTGAGCCCCACAGATGTGTCATTCCCTATCCTACATAAAACCCTAATATGCAAATTGATCGAACAGTGGAACGACCAGTTGCTATGATGTGCACTGACCACCAGGGGGCAGACACTCAGCGTAGAAGCTGCCCCCTGGTAGTCAGTGCGCTCCAACAGGGGGAGTGTCGCTCAGCCAGAAGCCAAGCTCATGGCTGGCCAGCGCAGCGGCAGTGGCGGGAGCCTCTCCCACCTCCACAGCAGCGCTAAAGATCCCTTGGGAGATGTCCAACTGCCAGCAGGTGGACATCCCCCAAGGCGTCCGGGACTGCAAGAGGGCACAGGCTGGGCTGAGGCCACCCCCCTGCCCAGTGCATGAATGTCATGCACTGGGCCTCTAGTGTATGTATAATAAAGTGTTATGAATACATTTTTTATATATACGCCCAGAAGAAACCTAAAACTACTCATGCCAAAACATTTGAAAACACAAGAAATGGACAATGACTAAATGATGGTAAGCAAAACTTAAGGAAACCTGAATAGCTTTACAAACTCATTGAAGACAATGAGATCATGATTAAAAATCTGTGCTCAACAGAACACCGTATGAAACACATTGTTGCTAGGAAAATGGTAAGACTAATATTAATATATCTTTGATACCAAAACTGGACCAGCACAGTAAGGGAAAAGAAGAAACTAAATTCATTTGTCAACATAGACGTGAAAAATCCCAAATATTAGCAAAACAAACCTGCAGTTTACAAAAACCACAGTCATCCTTAAATAGGGTTTATCCTAGGAACGTAACGATTACTTCCTAATAGAAAAACCTATCTGCTCACAAAAATGCCTACAAAAGTCTAAAATATTTGATCTTAGCAAGAGCAGGCATAGGCGATGACAGTAACAAAATGTGGGAAACTAGAGAGCAGGTGGGTAAGTTGTATTTGGTAAAACAGAGAGACCAGAGAGAAAGCTGAGGGTGCGAAAGCTGAGCATGAGTGCACTGACAGGGAAAAGCCTGCAGCAGACATGAGAATGCTCCCCGGCGGGGGCAGAGCTCCCTGGGCGAGGGGGGAACAAGCGGGGGACTCAGGAGCCCAGCCTGGAACCCATGATAAGGAGTCATTTCCTTAGGTCCCTTTCCGGTCCTGCAGGAAGGCAGGAGATTTACTCTGGAAATGCTGAATATAAACTAAAATTCCTAAGGACCAGTGAGGGGACAGTTCACTCTGAAAACAGAAATCAGTATAAATTTACCATAATAAAAATGGGACACTGAGCCCTCTCCGTCCTCCAACTCAGCTCCCAGAGGGCTGGAAGTCAGGCTTATTAAGGGCACCCCCTAAGACCGCCCCACTCCCATCCCAACACACAGGAGTACTCCTCTGCATGAAATTCAAAGTTAAGACATGAAAAGCAGAAAATACTGAATCTGGGATCCCCTCAAATAAATGGACAGGTCCTTGTCTGATTATCCTAAATTGATGCCCACTATCAGTCAGGAAGCCCAGCCCACTGACACAGGGCTTCGAATTAGCATTTCAGTGTCTCAGTCTTAAAAATAGATTTTCATCAGAGTGCCAAGACAATTCAATAGGGAAAGAATAGTCTTTTCAACAAACGGTGCTGGGATAACTGGGTATACACATGTAAAAGAATGGAGATGAATCCCTACCTCACAGCATTATAAAAATTAACTCAAATCACTGACCTAATTTAAGTGCAAAAACTATAAACTCTTAAAAAACGCAAAGGAGTAAATCTTCATAATGTTGGACTAGGCAAAGATTTTTAGATATAACACAAAAGCACAAGCAGCAAGAGTAAAAAGAGATAAACTGGACTTCATTAAAATAAAAAACATTTGTCAGGCCGGTGGGGCCCAGTGGTTGAGCGTTGACCTACGAATCAGGAAGTCATGGTTCGATTCCTGGTCAGGGCACAAGCCTGGGTTGCCGGCTTGATTTCCAGTAGGAGGCATGCAGGAGGCAGCCAATCAATGATTCTCTTTTATCACTGATGTTTCTCTCTCTCTCTCTCTCTCTCTCCCTCTTCCTTCCTCTCTGAAATCAATAAAAATATATCTTAAAAAATTAAAAACATTTGTGCTTCAAAGTACACTAGAAAAGATACAAAAACCTAGAGAATGGGAGAAAATATTTACAAATCATATATCTGATAAGGGCCTAGTATCCAAAATATATAAAGAACTCTTACAACTTAATGATAAAAAGATAAATAACTGAGTAGACTATTCTCCAAAGAAGATATATGAAAATGGCCAATAACCACATGAAAAGACACTCAATAACATTAGCCATTTGCTATACTACTTCCCACCTACTAGGAAGGCTATAATTAAAAAAGACAGAAAATAAGGGTTGGCTAGGATGTGGAGAAAGTGGAGTTCTCATATACTACTGGTGGGATGTAAATGGTTCAGCCAGTTTGGAAAACAGATTGGTGGTTTCTCAAAATGAGTTGCTATATGACTAACAATTCCACTCTTAGGTATATACCCAAGACAAATGAAAACATGTCCACACAGAAATGTGTTCACAAGTATTTGAACATATACATACACATTTATATGTATTTTCTTTTTCCATGTACTCCCAAGTGGGAACAACCCAAATGCCCACCAACTGAAGAATGTGTAAACACCATGTGACCTATCCAGAGTGGGATGTTCTTTATCCATAAAAATGAATAAAACACTGGCACATGCTACAACATGCATAATAAGCCTTGAAAATATTAGGCTCCAGGAAAGAAGGCAGATACAAAAGGCCACATACTGAATGGTTCCTTTTATATGAAATGCCCAGAATAGGCAAATCCATAGAGAAAGTAAATAAATAGTTGCCAGGGGCTGAGGAGTAGACGGAATGGGGAATAAATGCTATTGGATGTGGAATTTCTTTCTGGGGTGATGAAAATTCTGAAATTGGATGGTGGCAATAGTTGCACAACTCTGCGAATATACTAAAACCCATTTAATGGTGTACCTTAAAAGGGTGAATTTAATGGTATATGGATATTGCAATAAGGCTGTTATTTAAATTTAAAAAAATTATCCAAGTTAAGTAAATTCACTTACTCTTGTGTCAACTCAGTATTGAATATAAAGAGGAACTGCATAAGTTGAAAACTCTAAACTTATCAATAACAAAATGTTTTTTGTGTGCATGGTTTTTGCAGGCTATTTATATTATCTATTAATTATAATGAAACATTCTGCATATTGGAGATAAAAAGATGCTAAGGACCACCAGACATTGAGAAAGTGCCGAAATGTGCAATAAAAACACATAAAACAAATATTCTAATGTAAAAGAGTAAAATATCCACCAACTTCAAGACAGTGGTGATATTGTGTGGGAGGCAAGAGTAAGTGATATATGGGAGTTTCTTTAGCTATATTTGTAATGGTTTCTTTCTTTTTAAAAATAGATTTCAAGTAAAGATAGCAAAATTCCTATTAATTCTGGATGATTAATACATATGTGTCTGTATTTTTAAAATACTTAAAAGCACATACGAAAAGCAAAGATACCCAACAGAAGAACTAATAATAAAAACAGATCAGACACTGGAAGCAAGGAGAGGTAGGATAAGTGAGCTGAAGTTTCATAATTCATATTGCGAGTCCATAGGTGTTTTCCACTGTTAATCAAGTAGTAGTAGTGTCAGCAAACTGTTAATAGCTTATTATGAAGGAAACCTACAACAGACGTAAAATCAGAAACCAGATGGGAAGGAGTGTTGCTTTTCATTTTAAGTGTGTCTGACCATTTGACATATTATCATGTGCGTGTTATTACTTTGAAAAATAATTTTTTTTTTTAGAAAAAGGGACAAACTGTAATGCCCAAATTGGAGGCTACAAAAAATGCCCATACCATTCCTAAAAGAAAGTTTTATATTGGGAACTAAAGCAGGTAGTTTCTGATTAGCACTCATTCCTAAATGTTTTTTTAAAATATATTTTATTGATTTTTTTTTTACAGAGAGGAAGGGAGAGGGATAGAGAGTCAGAAACATCGATGAGAGAGAAACATCGATCAACTGCCTCCTGCACACCTCCTACTGGGGATGTGCCCGCAACCAAGGTACATGCCCTTGACCAGAATCAAACCTGGGACCTTTCAGTCCGCAGGCCAACACTCTATCCACTGAGCCAAACTGGTTAGGGCCTAAATGTTTTATTTCAGGTAAAAAAGGAATAGCATTAAACTACTGTATACTTTGCTGAGCTTACCCACAGGAAACAGTAGCAAAGTGATTTACCCTGAAACAATGTTGTAGTTGAGAGCAGGATGGTCTTTTGAGATAGGAGGAACAAGAGGTTCTGGTTGCCACTCTTCAATCAATTCTTCTTTTTCCTACAAGCGAAAAGGTGTTAAGACAGCACAATGCTAGTTACCGGACAGTGACTCCAGCAGTATCAACACTGTTTGTTGTAATGGAACCGTCATAATGAACACACTGCTAGAACCAGAGGTCTAGTTGTAGTTAGAAATGAAATAGAATCATTTTTGAGTTTTGGGCACTTAACCTCCTCACATCATCATAGGCGAAATACTTTTTTTCCATGTAGTTTTGTAGGTGACTGGAAAATTTAAGAAAACTTTATTTCTATAGTCAGGATTTTTCATCGTGGAAAGTACAACTTACACTGATTGTGAAATAAAAAGAAAGTATACAATACAAAAGTGAGAAGCATGATTTATGCTAGGTCAGCTCAGCCTCTATCCCAAGACAAGACAGAAAGCCACACCAGAAGTGCTGATGGAGGTGACCATCATGGGAAGGGATCAACCAGATCACCAACCACTGTTCCTACAAGCCATCTGCAGGGATTCAGGTGTAGCTAAAACACAGGAAAAAACTGTTACAATTATTGTAATGGGATTTTGTTTGAATTTCTCAGAAAAAGCTACTTTATTCCTTGTATCTGTTACTTTATGCATTATAAGTATTTTGATTATCTTGTGTTATCTTTTTTTGAATCAGGAAAATAGGTAATTTTGAAAATGTGTCTGGATGTACAGGATGAGATGAGGCGCCTAAATTAACATGGTGGCCACGGCAATTCTTGCCTCACAAATAGACCCTCTCCCAATAGTTCTAGTCTCAGACTTCCAATAAATGCTTCTGTGCATTTTTCTCCTATTAGGCAACTCCAGAGCAAGACCAAAAGCATATCCATACACCTGATTTTCAGGCGCTCAAAAATACTGGTTGAATAAATCATCTGTTTCTGCCAATGACCTCATGGAAGAGAACAGCACCTGTGTACATGCCATGCACACTGTCCCCTTGCTAGCGTGCAGAGATGTAAGAACCCACCCACGATGCCCTGCCATTCAGAGCCTCTGTAGGTCTATCCAACTGAGAAGGACACTTCTCATTCACAGCACTCAGTTTCTTCCTCCCGCTGCTGGAAGGGGTAGATGTCAGTGATTACTAAATTTTGTTCTAGCTAAGTCTGCTTTCAGAGGATTTTTCTAAAACTACTAGAGGCCCGATGCACGAAATTCATGCAAGAGTAGGTGTTCCTTCCCCCGGCTGCCAGCACAGGCTTCCCTCTGGCACTCTGGACCTGGGCTTCCCTCGACCCCGGAAGTACATCTGGTGTAATTAGCATATTACACTTTTGTTATTATAGATGTTTACCTATCGCTCTTTTTAAAAAAAAAAGTATATACGTGTGGATTGATATGTCTAAACTAAAACTAAGAATATCTGGATTAATCAAACCCTTTAAAAAGCTGGGCTAGAAATCTGTTTCATGGCCACTTAATCATCCACAAGAAGTTCCTAAATACCAAAGGGAAAAGCATGGAAAGGACTCTGGCCCGCAAGGCCCAGTCTTACTGCAATGCTACAGAAAAAGTGTTTGTTCTGTGGCATGATAATCCCACAAAGTATTCATTAAAAGGGGCGGGGGAAAGGGAGAAATCTGTGGTCAAGTGTAGGGTATTCCTCCAAATAGAGGTTCAAATATGCATATTAAGGGTGACAATCACGCAATGAGATCTTTTTATCCTGCTTTACCCAGGCTGCCAGACGTTCTGCCCTAAAAACATATGCTGCATGTTTCTTAGGGGACAGTTTAATATGAATGATCAGGACAGCAGCAGCTGGTCAGGAAAACCAGGGCAGCAACTGCACATCGATGTGGCAATTCCACGCCACTGCATTTCCTCCTGGGAGGCTCCAGGAAGTAGAGAAAGGCCCAGTGCTTCAGCTTTGCGCTGCACTCAATGCTTCCTGTGAACCAAACTTTCAGAGACTTTTGTGGGAAAACATCTCTCACAAGCCCTGCCTCCCAGGCACTGAGGCAGTCACTAAGTGCTCCTACCCCGTCCCTCATACCAATGCTCTGCAGTGGGCAGCGCCATAGTTCCTCTAGTCTAGGCACTTCTGCTTTCTAAGGTTCACCTGGCTTGGGTCCCTTACCATACAGAACACATCAAAATTCGATTTGGGGTGGGGAGGTGGAGAGTGGGGGGTGAGGAGGATTCTTTCCAACTCAGTTTTCTTTATGAAGACCACAGGGAAAACTTCACAGGCTTCAGAAACAGCGGGCCCTTCCCGACAACTCATGTAACTGCATTTGGAAACGGCAAAATCGAGTAGCTCCCCGTGCTTCCCTTTCATCATCTACTCATAAGACTGCTGCTTGTCCCTAGTAAAGTAAAGAAGTCTGTGCCAGGCTACTCCTCTGGGTAGGTACTTGGCTTTCCCACAGTCTGCCTGTCCCGTATTTCATTCCCCTTGATTTTCTTACAGTACAGAAAATATTTTACCACAGATCCTTCAGGGAAGATGTAGCAACTATCATCATACACCAGATAATAAACTAGAGATTTAATTTCTTACCTTGACTGTAAGATCAGATCGTTCTTGCAATTTGTAAGTTTTAGAGAAAAGAAGTCTGATAATCCAGAGGATTAGAATTCCTTCTAAAATAAGATGGTAAGCAGGAGCCTAAGAGTGAATAAAAAACAGAAGTGAAATGAACAATTATAAAACCTGCATATAAAATTTAATGCACCTACAAATATTGCCTCTTATGACCTTTAACCTGTTACTTTTTAAAATTTACTTTAAAAGCTCCTTTCACTTCTACTCGTTGCTTTTCCCATTTCTAATAGGCAATTTCCTCTACACATTAAAAATCTCTGATATTGTAGCTTTAAAATATCGTTAGAAAAAGAACTCTTTAAAATAAATCTGACACAGAATCCCAACATGTCAAACAACATCAATTATGAGATCCTAGAGGTAATTTAAATTTTTACCTGGGAAATGACTGTAACAAACATATCACAGCTTCACAAGCCTTCTTTAACTCCTTCTACCATGTGTGAGGTAACAAAATTATTTGGAAATCAGTTTCCACGGTTCTGCATATCTTACTACATTTTTTTGTATTCTTTTGATAGCCCCTTTAAATTCTTCTTCTAACATGGCAGAGAAAAAAAGACTTTATAAATGCTTGAAGGGATAGCAGGTCTTTTTTCTATTGTAGTTCCCCCAAAATTTGTAGTGTTTCCCATATAAACAGGCATAAAGATATCTTAATGAAATTATCCATGTCAGCCTTCTTTCAGGATAAAGCTCAAGGTGACTTCTAATTGCTGTCCAATTAGACACACAAAGTGCTCGTGGAAGAGTTCACGTACCAACTGAAGCCCAGCCAGTTACAGGGTGCTCTACTCCCATAGTTTGTCATTGGAAAATTTAAAAGAGATATTTAGAAATGTAAACACAAATTATTTTCAAACATTAGAAAGAAGTGATGATGAATCATCAGTTTAAAAAAATCCAGAATGTGGAGATCGGAAAAGTACTGAAAAATTTGTTTGTAAATTTTCAGGTCAATGTACAAATAACTTTCATCAAATTATAGATTTCGGTACACATACACACACTATTACTTCTTTTTTGGGTGCACTACACAAGACTCCTCAAATTCTACATACCAAGCACACAGAAATCGGGAGCAAGAACAGAAATCTCTCTTTAAGATGATTTTTTAAAATATGCTAATCCCCCTTGAATATAATTCTCTTAAGAATAAGGACTCTAAATATCCGTTTGGTTTCTTCAATAATTGGATTCTAGTAGGCAAACATCTGCCCACGTCACTAAAAATCCCACTCCACAAAGAACGAACACTCAGAAAAACTGAGACACTAACTGTCTAGTGGATTAATAAAATTCACAAGTGCAACTTCCTTTCCTGGAAATGTTACATCCAGGGAGACTTCTCCCAAGTGTCACTCTTGGTCAGTTATGCAATTTTCAAGAAGAGAGCAAAAATAAAAAACAAAATATTCATTTATACAAAAATAAAGATTAAATTTTAGTAGCTCTTATTGTACTATAATTAACCTAATGTTGGACATCCATTATGCCACATCTGCTCTGTCAACTGTTTTTCATCAAGTCCTGGTAAGTCTTTCAGTGGTCGACGCCATCATCACCCATGCCACTTAGCAGTCATGTCAAAAGAAAACTGAGATCCACTGTAAACGAATCTAAGCTCACCCAGCGTCTTGACCTGCACTGTCCAATACCATGGCACTAAGTCACCAGGTAATTATTTAATTACACATCTAAATTAACTTAAATCTAGTTTCTCAGTCGCACTAGACACAGTTCAAGTGTCTAATGGCCATGTATGGTTAGAAACAGGTTCTACTGGACACTGCGTGAAGCTCGGTTAAACACATGTCAAATGAACGAACATTCTCTAAGACTGACATTTGGATTTCACGTTATCTAACATATTTGAAACTAGTGGTCCGGTGCACAAAATTCGTGCACATTGAAAGGGAATTAATTAGAGGAACATAATTTGGACTCACTATCTAATATCAATAATATGTGAGCGTGAGGCAGTCTGCGTTTCTGAAATTCAATGACATGAATTTTAGCTATTACTTTGCCAAATAAATGGAATTTACAGATATCATTTAAAAGAGCATTCAGCTTAATATTAAAAACTCTGGCTACCAAGTCAGGTCTGTTTTCAACTTTTTGCCAGTGTTGTAAATTGTTTGCAATATCTGCCCACTTGGGGTTGCATGTCATGGTTTTGAATAAATCGGGCTTGCCATACTTCGTTACAATTGCCATAGCATCCTGATATCGCTGCTGCATATTTCAGGGACTATCCTCAAAAGATGATGAAAGACCCTAACCGGTTTGGCTCAGTGGATAGAGCGTCAGCCTACGGACTGAAGGGTCTCAGGTTCGATTCTGATCAAGGGCATGTACCTTGGTTTCGGGCACATCCCCAGTAGGAGGTGTGCAGGAGGCAGCTGATCGATGTTTCTCTCTCATCAATGTTTCTGACTCTCTATCCCTCTCCCTTCCTCTCTGTAAAAAAAATCAATAAAATATATTAAAAAAAAAAAGATGGAAGTATTATCATTTTACCAATCAGCACATTGTCATTTTCAGATCTATAGTTGAGATAATCCATCAAACCACTATATTTTTCAACTCTCAACTTAGATTGGTTTGCTTTGATGAAATTTATCTGATTGGCCTCCACTTTTTAATATGAATCCACGATAAACTATTGAGTTAATTTTCCTGCATTTAAAATAGGATTGAACGTGTCCCGCACAGAGAGATGAAATCCATAATACTACATTTGTGTGACTCGTGTCCTTACATTTTGTCTAGTATTATTGTAGATTACACTGTTGTCTCTGAGTCTTAATGCAATATCTGTTCCCCAGCCTTGTTCACCATGTGGGAAAAGAATAGGATATGTCATTGCATCTAATGTAGGAAACAGGATATTGATTTGTTTCATTTTAGTAGCATTTGGATTATTGGGATCTGGTTTACAATGAATGAGCAAGTCCCTTTCAAAAAGAGGTTCTCCATCTTTGTTTCTGAATATGACAGCACCCTCAGTTACACGGGAGAATGATATCTACCTGGGTCACTGTTATGATATTTAATTGCCATTGTTACCTCTGTGGGAGCAATACCTTTTGCTGCTGCTTCAGATTGGGCTTCCTTTCCTACCTCATGTAGCATCTTGTACGATTTTGTTAATTCATTTATTTCATGCATGAGGTTGTTGATGTTGATCACGAGTCTTTCTGAGCAGCCCTGGTTTTCTGGCATTGCTAATCTTTTACTTGTAGCTTCAGCTGTATCTAAAATATAGAGTTGAGCAAACTTCTGAGAAACACCATCCAAAGGATGTAAAGTTCCAGTGCGGTGATAAACTTGTCCGTGTATTCTAAAGCAGTATGGCCCATATCCTGATGGCGATGCAATATTTGCACCCATAGAAGCAAAAGCAAAAGGGCTATTTATGGAACGAATATTTTCCATGAAATTTTTACTGTCAGAATCTTCGTTTGTCATTAATCTTTTTAAATATGCCAAGTTGCCCTAACCGGTTTGGCTCAGTGGATAGAGCGTCAGCCTGCGGACTGAAGGGTCCCAGGTTCGATTCCGGTCAAGGGCATGTACCTTGGTTGCGGGCACATCCCCAGGAGGGGGTGTGCAAGAGGCAGCTGATCGATGTTTCTCTCTCATCGATGTTTCTAACTCTCTATTCCTCTCCCTTCCTCTCTGTAAAAAATCAATGAAATATATTTAAAAAATTAAAAAAAATAAATAAATATGCCAAGTTATCTGGAAAATGTCTATCATTTGGACAGACTTTCCCTTTGCTACAACATCAAGTAAATTTCCCATCAGATGGTTTTTCATCAGAGAAATCTAGTGATAGGCAAAATTCACATCAAACAGTCATTCCACCACAACTATGTTCGAGGACTGCATCCTCATGTACTCCATTTTCGCTGAGAAGGCAGTTCCTACCAGAATTGGTAGTACTTGTTGATGACTGTTCTCTAGACATATTCTGTCATCGCCACCGCCTTCTTTCAACTTCAAAGGCACGTTGGTCTTTGACATTTTCTGTTGATGACGCTGGTGTTTTTCGGCATCTGAGCGACGTTTTTCCAGTAGCTGGTGGTCAGATACATTCTGTCACAGATGCCGCCTTCTTTCAAGATCAGACGCATGTTGCTCTGCAGACATTTTCTGTCGATAATGCCGGCATCTTTCCGCTGCAGAGCTACGTTGTATTAACAGTTGTTCTTTAGACATAGTCCCACCTCTCTACTGTCACGGTCTGAGACACAGGTGAATGAGAATCCTGGCTGTCAGGCCGCTGAGAGCTGTCTGACCAACGGCTGATTCTGGCTGATTCTGGGGGAGGTGGGACTTCCTCCTCCCTGCTATCAGTTTCCACAGCTATGATGAGGAAGCTGGGGTGACAGAGGGAGCCACACCCTCCAAGCCACCCTCTCTCTCTCTCTCTCTCTCTCTCTCTCGCTCTGCTCTACGTTGAGCGGCCTCCTGCTCTGCCAAGTCCTCCAAACCTCCCGCTCTCCACCCGCTCTCCCGCTCTGCTCTTGCCTGCAAGGTCCTGGGAGCCTGCGGGCGTGGCTAGGCGCAGGCGGCCTCGCCTCCTGGGCCAGCGATGGTCTAAGGAGCCCGCAGCCTCTGTTGCCTCCTGGGGCGCTTGACACCTGTGTATGCAAATTAACTGCCATCTTTGTCAGGTTAATTTGCATACTCGCTCTGATTGGCTGGTGAGCATAGGGGAGGGACGGTTAATTTGCATGTTTCTCTTTTACTATATACTAGGGGCCCGGTGCACGAAATTCGTGCACGGGGAAGGAGGGGTCCCTCAGCCCGATCTGCACCCTCTCCAATCTGGGAGCCCTCAGGGGATGTCCTACTGACGGCTTAGACCTGCTCCCCATGGTCCTCTGCTCTCTGCGGACCTGCCTGCTTGAGGCCACCGTAGGCCTGGTGGCCTCTCTGTAGGGGACTGCCTGTTCTTCGCCGCTGGGGTCAGGGGCAAGCAGCGCCCTGCTGTCTTCTCTCTGGCTCACCACCGCAGGGGCAAGCAGGGCCCTGGTGTCTGCTCTCTGTGGGGGCCCTGCAAGGGACTGCTTGCCCCTCGCGGCCACGGCCAGTGGCAAGCAGGGCCCTGCTGTCTGCTCACTTGCTGCAGGGGACATTCCCACCCCGTTCCTGGCCGCTTGGGTGTGCGCCAGCTTGGAGTGCCTGGGTCCTGGGGATGTTCCCACCCCAAGCCCGGCCGCTTGGCACCTGCAAGCGTAGGCCCGGCATTCCGGACTTCGGCCGCTCTGGGCCTATGGACGGGCCTACAGGCTCAGAGCGGCCTGGCTCCAGAGGACGCCTGTCCCTGTGACAGGGCTGTGGCCAGTTTCCCCTCCTGCTCCCAGGCGCTGTGGCGGGTTTCCCCTCAGCTCCCAGGCGCTGTGGCGGGTTTCCCCTCCCGCTCCCAGGCGCTGTGGCGGGTTTCCCCTCCCGCTCCCGGGCGCTCAGGCGGGTTTCCCCTCCCGCTCCCAGATGCCGTGGCCGGTTTCCCCTCAGCTCCCGGGCCCTGTGGCCGGTTTCCCCTCCCGCTCCCGGGCCCTGTGGCGGGTTTCCCCTCAGCTCCCGGGCGCTGTGGCGGGTTTCCCCTCAGCTCCCGGGCGCTGTGGCGGGTTTCCCCTCCCGCTCCCGGGCGCTGTGGCGGGTTACCCCTCAGCTCCCGGGCGCTGTGGCGGGTTTCTCCTCCCGCTCCCGGGCGCTGTGGCGGGTTTCCCCTCCCGCTCCCGGGCGCTGTGGCGGGTTTCCCCTCCCGCTCCCGGGCGCTGTGGCGGGTTTCCCCTCAGCTCCCGGGCGCTGTGGCGGGTTTCCCCTCAGCTCCCGGGCGCTGTGGCGGGTTTCCCCTCCCGCTCCCGGGCGCTGTGGCGGGTTACCCCTCAGCTCCCGGGCGCTGTGGCGGGTTTCCCCTCCCGCTCCCGGGCGCTGTGGCGGGTTTCCCCTCCCACTCCCGGGCGCTGTGGCGGGTTTCCCCTCAGCTCCCGGGCGCTGTGGCCGGTTTCCCCTCAGCTCCCGGGCGCTGTGGCGGGTTTCCCCTCCCGCTCCCGGGCGCTGTGGCGGGTTTCCCCTCAGCTCCCGGGCACTGTGGCCGGTTTCCCCTCAGCTCCCGGGCGCTGTGGCGGGTTTCCCCTCCCGCTCCCGGGCGCTGTGGCGGGTTTCCCCTCCCGCTCCCGGGCGCTGTGGCGGGTTTCCCCTCCCGCTCCCAAGCGCTGCCCATTCCCCTCCGAGCCACTGCCCCTCCTCCCAGCCGCTGTGGCTGGGCTTGCCCTCCCACTTCCCACCTCCCACCTCTGCAGCCTTGGCTCTGTTTCTGTCCTCGAGGCCTCTACTTAGCTCCCTTCTGTACCTCTTGGCCTCCATGTTGTCCTCAGTCTTCCCTCGCAAATGGTATATGCAAATTAACTGCCATTTTTAGCTTCTATAATTGAAACATTGTATCTTTTGGAGCTGTTGCTTCAGGAGCTCAGAGCCAGGCGGCAGCAGGCGGCAGCAGGTGGGGAACCTTGGCTTCCTCTGTCACTGGAACAAGCAAGCCTTATGTTCCGCTTCCAGCTGCATGGCTGCCCGCCGCCATCTTGGCTGACAGTTAATTTGCATAAGGATATGCTGATTAGCCAATGGGAAGGGTAGCAGCCCTACGCTAACTACCATGTTTCTCTTTTATTAGTGTAGATGACGACGATGGCTAGCCTTGTTTATTTACGAGAGAAAATGAGACATATACTGAAGAATGACAAACTACGTGCATCTCATATTCCTAAATCCTAAATCATTCCGCTTTTCTAACCTCATGCCCCGATAAAAACAAACTTCAACTTACCACAAGCCTCCCCCTTTTCCTGCTCCACAGTCCCCGAGACCTGACTTCCCAGGGCCTCCGAGCCTGTGCCTCCCGATCCTGGGGCCAACTCCGGCCTCCGGCCTCCAGCCTCCAGCCTCCAGCCTCCAGCCTCCAGCCTCCGAGGACCACCTCTCCCCGGCCCTCCCACGCCTTCCGCTCCGGGGGCAACTCGGCCATCGAGGACCACCTCTCCCCGGCCCTCCCACGCCTTCCGCTCCGGGGCAACTCGGCCAGCGAGGACCACCTCTCCCCGGCCCTCCCACGCCTTCCGCTCCGGGGCAACTCGGCCAGCGAGGACCACCTCTCCCCGGCCCTCCCACGCCTTCCGCTCCGGGGGCAACTCGGCCATCGAGGACCACCTCTCCCCGGCCCTCCCACGCCTTCCGGCCCTGCCCCGACAGACCGCGCGGGCTCCGCCCCCGGAGCGCAAACCTAGGCCTCGGTTCCGCGCTGGCGGTCCCTCGCCCCTCTCCGCCGCTGGACCGTGCGCGCCCACGAGCCCTTCCAGGCGGGACGCCGCGGTCCGGCGAGGCGGAAGCAGTCCCGCGCGGCCTCTGACCACCAGCCCGCACGCGTCGCCCCTTCCCCGGGGTTGGGTGTCGCGGGCGCTCGGGCAGCCGCGCTCACCTCGTAGAGCGCCTGGACCATCTCCACCAGGACCCACTGCTCCGCGGCGGTCGCCATCGTCAACCGCTCGGGCTTCCTTCCGGAAGGCGGGTCTCAGGGACGTCACACTGCGCGGCGCCGACCAGTGACGTCAGCGTCTGGGCGGGGCGGCCGAGGCTGGGCACCGCCCCGTCGCGCTTGCGCACTGGGCGGCCGGGGCCGCGGGAGGACGGGCCAGGCCGCTGGCGGGCGCGGTGGAGCGGCGCCTGGCGGCCGCGGGGAAGGCGGGGAGGGCCCCGCCGCCGCCGCCGTCGCCGCCGCCTCTCGGACCCGGTTCCTACGCGCCGCTAGTGCCCCGCCCCGCGCTGGGCCCTCCGGCGGACACTGCAGCGCTGGGAGTGTTAATGTGACTGAAAACCAGGATCTTTATTCTTAAATTACAGAAGTCGTCCCAGAATGTATTGTCATTCAAAATACAGAAATGTGAATTAAAATAGCTGCTCTTCCACGGCACCTATGGGTGCCGCGCGCGGACTGGGGCTTTGCAGTGTTGCATAGAAGGGGTGGTGGGACCTTCCGGTGTCCTCAGTGTCCGACGAAGGAAAGTCCAACATACAGAAAATTTTATCAGAGTTTATTTGAGCCAAAATTTTGAAGACATGCCCGGAACAGCCTCCCGAATTGAGAAAATGTTCCAGAGAAGGGCAGTTTTGCGGCTCCTTTTATAAATTGGCATCGAAGGAGATTGAGAAAGGTTAGGTGGCATCCCTGGCGGCGGCCCTCTCCGGGCTGCCGGGTCGCGGTGAGACGGGGACGTGCTCTCACCTGGGCAGGTGCGGGCCTTCCATCGGCTCAGGAACACAGCGGAGCTGTGCGGGCCCACGGCAGCTGAGCGCTCCTGCCCGTGTGCTGAGGATTGCGCCTTCCAGGGCTCGGGAAGAGAAAGGTACCGGCATTTCCAAGATTTGTTATCCTAGAAAAGAGATAATAGACAGGACTCACTAAGCTAAAAGGTGGTCGTTATCAAGGAAGATAAATGCCTGGGACTTGACTAACCACGTGTAGTGACTTTCTGTCACCATGTTTGTAAGGCCTGACATGCCCTCTCTCCCCTCCAAAGATGTCAGGTTTAGATTACAACACTTTTTTTTTTTCTAAACAATAATCCTCACCCCCACTCTTGCCTTCATCCTCTACCTCGCCCTCATCTAGCCCTAGCCCTAGCCCTAGCTCTAACCCTAATCCTAATGTTAAAATAACCTGAACCTGAACCATAGCCTAACCCAGTGATGGCGAACCTTTTGAGCTCGGCGTGTCAGCATTTTGAAAAACCCTAACTTAACTCTGGTGCCGTGTCACTTATAGAAATTTTTTTATATTTGCAACCATAGTAAAACAAAGACTTATATTTTTGATATTTATTTTATATATTTAAATGCCATTTAACAAAGAAAAGTCAACCAAAAAAATGAGTTTGCGTGTCACCTCTGACACACGTGTCATAGGTTCGCCATCACTGTCCTAGCCTAACTATAACACTAACCCTAACCCTAGCCCTAAAACTAACTCTAACCTTAAACCTAGTCCTAGCCCTAAACCTAACTCTAACCCTAGTCCTATCCCTAACTATAACACTAACCCTAACACTAGCCCTAACCCTAAACCTAGCCCTAAGACTAACCCTAACCCTACCCCTAGGCCTAACTATAACACTAACCCTATCCCTATCCCTAGCCCTATCCCTAACCCTAACCCTAGGACAAGGCCTACCCTTAAAACTAGCCCTAACCCTAATCCTAACACTAACCCTAGTTTTAGCTCTAGCCCTAAACCTAACCTAACCCCAGCACTAAACCTAAACCAAAACAGCCCTGAAACCTAACCCTAATCCTAGCACTAACCCTAAACCTAATTCTAAAACTAGCCCTAGCCCTAATCTTAACACTGACCATAACCCTATCATAACCCAAACCCTATACATCATCATAACACTCACCCTAACCTAAAAACTAACACTAACCTTAACCTTAACCCTAGCCATAGTTCTAATCTTAACCATAACCATAACCATAACAATAATCATAACCATAACCGTAACCATAACCCTGGACCTAATCCTAACCATAATCCTAGCAGTAAAACTAAATGTAACCTTAGCCCTAACCATAACACTTACCCTAAACATAACCCCAACTCTAACACTAATCCTAACCCAAACCTGAAACCTAACCCTAACCCTAACACCAACTCTAACCTAAACCCTAACCTTAATCCTAGTCCTAGCCCTAATAATAGCTCTAGCCCTAAACCTAGCCCTAACCCTACCCCTACCCCTAATAATAGCTCTAGCCCTAACCCTAACCCTAACCCTAACCCTAATCTGAACCCTAACCTAACTGTAACCCTGGCCCTAACCCTAACATAACCCTAAACCTAAACCTAACTCTAACCATAGCTCTAGGCCTAACTAGAACAGCAACCCTAAGCCTAACCTTAGCCCTAACTGAAACGTAACCCTGACCCGAAACCTAACCCTAGCCCTAGCCCTAATTTACCCCTAACCCGTTGCATAACCCTAGCCCTAAACCTTACACTAACCCTAGCCCTAAACCAAACCCTAGCCCTAACCTTACCCCTAACTCTAACCCTAACCCTAACCCTGTCCCTAACACTAACACTAACACTAACACTAACACTAACACTAACACTAATCCTAGCCCTAGCCCTAACCCTAACCCTAATCCCAACACTCCAGATGAGTCCAATGTGCTTCCAAGGACCCTTTCTCTACCATGTTCCTTCTCAACAAGAATTGCCTCTAAAGTCCTTATTTCCATTAATAGTCTCTTCAAGGAAGGCTAGGCTTTTCTCTCATGCATCTCAAAGTTCTTCCTGCCTCTCCCATTACCTAATTCCAAAGCCACATCCAGAGTTTCAGTTGTAGCAGCACTCCACTTCCCAGTACCAAAATCTGTATTAATTTTCTAGGGCTTCTGTAACAAATGACCCCAACTCAGTAGCTCGGAACAAGAGAAGTTTATTCTCTTACCGTTCTGGAGGTCAGATGTCCAAATCAAGGTGTCTGAAGGGCGCGCTCCTCCCGAGGGCTCGAGGGGAGACTCTTTCCTTGCCCCTTCCAGGTTTTGGTGGCTCCAGATATTCCTTTGCTTGTGGCTACATCCCTCTCATTTCTACCTCAGTCTTACATGGCTTTCTCCTCTTTCTCTACGTGTCTCTCCTCTTGGTTTCCTAAAAGGAAACTTGTCATTGGCTTCAGGGCACATCTGGATAATCCAGGATCATTTCATGTTGGGATCCTTAATTACATCTGCTTATGACCCTTTTGCAAATAAGGTCACACTCATGGGTTCTGGGAGCCAGGACATGGAGATGTCTTTTTAAGGGCCACTATTCAACCCACTGCAGCCTCCTTCCCTTCTTGATCCCACCACCCTACTCTCCCTCCAGTTTTCCCCGAGAATGCTTTAATAAACCATTTCACACAAATTCTTATCTCATGGTTTGCTTCTGGGAACTAAACCCAATAGAGTTTATATCTGGAGTCTATATTGGGTTCCGTTCATCTGTTTGTTTGTGCCTATTAAAATACAATATGGCTTTTAAACATTAAATTGCTTATTTTGAGATCTATGTAAATTCATGTGGACTTGTAAGAAATAATACAGAGATACCGCACATGCCCTTTGCCCACTTTCCCCCAATAATAACATCTGGCAAAACCGTAGTACAGTATTACAGCCAGGGCACTGACATTGACACCGCCAAGACCCAGAACCGTGTCCTTCCACCAAGAGCCCTTACGAGCCTTTTGTAGCCACATCCACTTCCCTTCTCCCCCTCAGTCCCCAGCCCCTGGTGCCCACTAATCCCCATTTCTATAGCTTTGCATATTCAGAATGTTATACAAATGGAATCAGACAATAGGGGACCCCTTAAGCATTGGCTTTTTAAATTCCGCATAATTCACAGGTCATGTCCAAGAGCTATGGGACCAAAGCCAGGAGCTCTCAACACTGTGACCTAAGATTGATGTTCTCCATAAAATGTAATAGACACGCAACAGTGCTGTTTCCTGAGGAGAGGAGATAGGAGATAAAAGAAATAGACAAATAAAATTAATTTAGCATATTTCCTCAGTGAGTTGGAGGTGGCATGTGTCGGTAGTTATTTTCATTCCCGAGTTGTATTTCATGCTATGGATGTGCGACAGCTTGTTAGACCACTCCCATGTTGCAGGGCACTTGAGTGATTTCCAGTTTGAGACTATTGGGAATAAAGCTGCTACGAACATTTGTGTAGTGTTTGGTGTGAATATCAACTTTCCTATCTCTGGGCTACATTCCTAGGAGTGCAATTGTGGGTCATGTGGTAATTTTATGTTTTGTTTTACAAGAAACTGCCAAACTATGTTCCGTAGCGGCTGTGACCATTCCGCACCCTCACAGGCAACACCGGAGCGATCTGGTTCCCCTGCGTCCACAGTGCTGTCACAGTTCCTTACTGTTCATGTGACCTGTGTGCATCATGGTTTTGACTTGAATTACCTAATAAAGACGGCAAAGGTGAAATGTCTATTCATGTCATTTGCTCCTTTATTAATTGGATTGCTTGTTATTTACTGTTTAGTTTTGAGAGCTCTTTGTATATTCTTGATACTATTCCATATTGTTTAAATACGCTGTAGCTTTGCCCTGGCCAGTTAGCTCAGTGGTTGGAGCATCGGCCCATGGACTGAAGTGTCCAGGGTTCAATTCCAGTCAAGGGTATGTACCTTGGTTGCAGACTCGATCCCTGCACCGGTCGGGGCATGTGCAGGAGGCAATCTATTGCTGTGTCTCTCTCACATCCATGTTTCTCTCTCTGTCTCTCCCCTCCCTTCCACTCTTTCTAAAACTCAATGGGAAAATAAATAAATAAATACACTGTAGCATTGTATTTTGTTCTTGGTGAATGTGGCAATTCATTTGGCTCACCAGACACATATTCAACCACCATTCCTTCTGTCTTCCTCTACTATAAAGGTAGGAGAGCTAAATAGTTGATTTTCCTAGCCATCTTCCAGAGGTAGTGATAGGTGAGGCTTATGAAGACAGCTGAGTTATTTTCACCTTTTGAGCATAATGAATAATGCTCTAATGAACTTTGTGTGCTGGGTTTTGTGTGGACATCTGTTTTATTTCCCCTTGGGCACCTACCTAGGAGTGCAAGTGCTGAGTCATGAGGTTAACTCTATGCTTAGTATTTTGAGGAACTGCCAAACTATGTTCCAAAGCTGCAGCATCATCTTGGTTCCAATTTCTCCACATCCTCACCAACATTTGTTACCATCTCTCTTTTTGGTTATAAGTATTCTATGTGGGTGTAAAATGGCATCTCATAGTGAGTTTGAAACAATGGGTCCAAGGCCACCTGTCAAATTAAGCAGAGACAGGGTTGAATCATATATGAGCGTTTATTCCAATAATGCCGGCAGTGTGGGTAGAGCAGTCTGTCACCCTGGAAATTCTGCTCTGACCCCCTCGCCAGTTGGCTGGTTATATGCACATGAGGGAGAAGATAGCTATGTGCAGCTGTGAGCAGCAAGTGTAACAGGGAAAGGAGAGGGGAGGGTCTGCAGTCCAGCCTTCAAGAGCTCAAGTCCAATAACAAGGTGGCTAACCTATGATGTCACACACAGCTCAGAGCTCAAGTCCAATAACAAGGTGGCTAATTTATGATGTCACACACAGCTCAGCCCATTCCTGGGACCGGAGAATGGTCAGCGTTCCTGAGGCAAACTCTAGGAGGAGGTCAGGGTCCCGCACAGCCACCAAATCAAAGCATGTCCTGTCCTTGTCTGTTCTCAAAATGTATTTCTTTTCTGAGTCATGGACCCCCCCGAGGCACCCTATCTTTCTACAGTCTTGTTCCACCTCCAGTGTCCCGGGGTCTGTAAGGAAGCCTCTCATCCAGAGTTAGTGAGGTGAGTCCTCATGGGACAACATCAGCCCTGGTCCTTCCCCTCAGCTCCACACCTGTTCATTCAACAGTACTCGGCATCTCAGTGCAGCCTTCTAGATGCAGCAAACTTCACCCATCGCAGCGCCAGCACCCAGTCTCTCAGTGTCACCTCAGAGGGTGATGAGTGTAGAGAAAAAATGAAGAGGGGAAAGGGTGGACCTTTAGGTGGTGTGCCTCAGGAGCATCTTCCTTCATGACACAGGGCTAAGGCACAGGCTTTTCTGGGAGCACCTGGCACTTGTCCATATGCCACCAGGACATTCCAGGGAACTGGCACCCTGTGGGGCCACCCACTACTGTCCCCAACTTAAAAAATAAAAACAACCCAAAACTGAAGAAAGTTCTATAACTACACATGTTGTAAGTTCAAAGCAGATACAACACAATAACAACAGAAATAATACAATTAAAATGGAGCAAGTAATTTAAATAGACATTTATGCAAAGAAAATATACAAATGGCCAACAAGCACATGAAAAGTTGCTCAATATCATAGGTTATTAGGAAAATGCAAACCAAAACGATAGTGGGGCAGTTGTATTCAGAAAGAAGGTGTGTGTTTAAACACGCCCGAGGAGATCGCCTGAGGTATGGAAGAGGATGAGGCTGGTGGGAATGGTAATTATTGAGAATTCTAGATATGGAATTCATTTCATTCATTCATTTATTCATCAACATATGTTTATTGAGCCCTTTCTTAGGGACTGCAGATATACAAATGCTCAATAATTCACTTTTTAGTCTTGATTAGTCTGTTATTCAACCTTATAAATGAGGGAAGTAACCATGCAGATATCTAAGCATGTGGTTTAATGTCATGAAATGCTATGAAGAAAATGAAAATGCATTTAGAGATAAAGAATTACAGAGAATATCCAGTGAAGTCCTCTCTGAAGAGATATTGTCCTAAAGGGATCTCTCAGAAAGTGGAACAAAAAAGCAGAGATATAAAATAGGAACAAAGGTACAGAGATAAGAGAATCAGTTTAGGAATTGCAAGAGTCAAATACTTAAGTTTCAGAAAGAGAGCACATAGAAAAAAGTGGGAGAAAGTGACCTAAGACATCCTATCTAATAAAAGAGAAAAATGGTAATTAGCATACAACTGCTACCCTTCCCATTGGCTAATAAGGGCGATATGCAAATTAACTGCTAGCCAAGATGGCGGCCGGCAGCCAGGCAGCTGGAAGAGAACATGAGGCTTGCTTGCTTCAGTGATGGAGGACTCCAACGTTCCCCGCCTGCCTTGCCGGCCTCTGAGCTGGCAGTTTGAAACATTCTAACAAATATAGAAGCTAAACAAAACCCCAGAAACCAGCTTTCAGCTGGCTGGGATGTCAGAGCTGGAGATGATACAGTGTTTTGATTATAGAACCCAAACAAACCAGATACCTGCTTTCAGCAGCAGAGGCCTTGGCCCAGAATAAAAAGAAAAAGAAAAAAAGGAGCGGTTGGGAGCTTTAGTCACCCACCAGCCTGAAAACAGCCATCATCCCCTCATCCAGGCTGGCCAGGCACCCCAGTGGGGACCCCCACCCTGATCCAGGACACCCTTCAGGGAAAACCAGCTGGCCCCCACCCGTGCACCAGGCCTCTGTCCTATATAGTAAAAGGGTAATATGCCTCCCAGCACCGGGATCAGCGGAGCCACAAGGCCTCCCGGCACTGGAATCAGCATGACAGGGGGCAGCGCCCAAACCCCTTGATCGCCCTGCGGCTCTTTGTGTGACAGGGGGCGGGGCCACAACCTCCCTATCCGCCCTGCTCTGTTCGTGACAGGGGAAGGCGCCCCAACCCCCTGATCAGCCCTGCTCTGTGCCTGATAGGTGGGAGCTCCCCAACCCACTGATCGCCCTGTGGCTCTGTGTGTGACAGGGTGCGGCGCCCCAACCCTTCCCCCCCCCCCACGGGCCCTGCTCTGTGTGTGACGGGGTAGAGCCATAACCTCCTCATCGGCCCTGCCCTGAGTGTGACAGTGGCGGCACCCCAATCCCCTGATCGGCCCTGCTCTGTGGGTGATAGAGGGTGGTGCCCCAACCCCCTGATGGGCCCTGCTCTGTGTGTGACAGGGGGCGGTGCCCCAACTCCCCTATCGGCCCTGCTCTGTGCGTGACAGGAGGGAGCTCCCCAACCCCCTGATGGGCCCTGCTTTGTGTGTGACAGGGGGGAGCTCCCCAACCCCCTGATTGGCCCTGCTCTGTACGTGACAGGGGGTGGTGCCGCAACCTCCCCATCGACCCTGCCTTGAGTGTGACAGGGGGCGGCGCCCCAACCCCCGAATCAGCCCTACCCTGAGCCCGACCAGGGGCTGCACCTAGGGATTGGGCCTGCCCTCTGCCACCCAGGAGCAGGCCTAAGCCAGCAGGTCGTTATCTCCCGAGGGGTCCCAGACTGCGAGAGGGCACAGGCCAGGCTGAGGGACCCCCCCTTCCCCCCCCCCCCAGTGCACAAATTTTTGTGCACCGGGCCTCTAGTCTATATATATAAAAGCCTAAGAGACCGAACAACCAAATAACCGGAATGACCGGAATGACCAGAACAACCAGAACTACTGGTCACTATGACATGCACTGACCACCAGGGGGCAGACACTCAATACAGGAGCTGCCCCCTGGTGGTCAATGCATTCCCACAGCAGGAGCGCCACTCAGCTGACCGACCCATCCAGGCGGGTAGTAGTAGTAGTCCTGCAGGTCTGAGTCCATGACTCAGAAAAGAAATACATTTTGAGAACAGACAAGGACAGGACATTCTTTGATTTGGTGGCTGTGCAGGACCCTGACCTCGTCCTGGAGGGGGAGGGGAGGGTCTGCAGTCCAGCCTTCAGGAGCTCAAGTCCAATAACAAGGTGGACCTGCAGGTCCAATCTCCAGAGAACAGGCTAGGCACCGACGGACCAGTGCCACTGGCAAGATCCCTACAGCACCGCCAGACTCCTGGAAGTCAGCCTCAGGCACCAGGCCGCTTCCCCTCTCTAGACACTCCGCATGGAAGAAACAATATAAAAGTGGCCGCCAGGTGGCTCCTGACAACTGACTCGAATGAGAGCGGGATAGATCTGGATCCCGGGCCAGCAAGGCGTCCCACTGCCCACCTGGAGGACTGATCGTGTCTCCTCCCCGCCCCGCCCCCCAGGACCACACCCATGTATGAATTCGTGTACTGGGCCTCTAGTAATGTGAGAAAATTCCCAGGACACGAGTTTCCAGATTCAGGACTCCCATGGTGTCCACACAGTGATTATAGGAAGCCCCACCCCTAGTTATAAAGTAAAAGAAAATGAGGACAGACAGCATACTAAGGGACCAGGTGTAAGGACGCCTCAGACTTCTCATTGGCACTATTGGAAGCCAGAACAATGCATTCAAGCTCCCAAAGGAGATGATTTCCAACAAAGGAGTCTAATCTACACTAATAAAAGAGAAACATGGTAATTGGCGTACGACCGCTACCCTTCCCATTGGCTAATCAGCATATCCTTATGTAAATTAACTGTCAGCCAAGATGGCGGCCGGCAGCCAGGCAGCTGGAAGCAAACATGAGGCTTGCTTGCTCCAGTGACTGCAGACTCCAACGTTCCCCGCCTGACTTGCTGGCCTCTGAGCTGGCAGTTTGAAACTTTGTAACAAATATAGCCTGCTGGGATCTCAGAGCTGAAGTTATACATTGTTTCGATTATAGAACCGAAACAAACCAGCAGCGGAAGCCTCAGAGCTAGAGCCAGAGCTAAAGCTGGCCCAGAAGAAAAAAAAAAAAAGAAAAAAGGAGTGTTTGGGAGCTTTAATCAACAACCGCCAGCCTGAAAGCAGCCCTCAGCCCCTCACCCAGACTGTCCAGGCACCCCAGTGGGGACCCCCACCCTGAAGGGTGTGTGACCAGCTGCAAACAGCCATCATCCCCTCATCCAGGCTGGCCAGGCACCCCAGTGGGGACCCCCACCCTGATCCAGGACACCCTTCAGGGCAAACCAGCCGGCCCCCAGGCCTCTATCTTATATAGTAAAAGGGTAATATGCCTCCCAGCACCAGGATCAGCGGAGCCGAGAGGTCTCCTGGCACCAGATCAGCGTGACAGGGTGCAGCGCCCAAACCCCCGATCGCCCTGCGGCTCTGTGTGTGACAGGGTGTGGCATCCCAACCCCCTGATTGGCCCTGCTCTGTGTGTGACAGGGGGTGGCGCCCCAACCACCCCCCCCCCACCACGGTCCCTGCTCTGTCTGTGACGGGGTAGAGCCATAACCTCCCCATCGGCCCTGCCCTGAGTGTGACAGTGGTGGTGCCCCAACCCCCTGATCTGCCCTGCTTTGTGTGTGACAGGGGGCGGTGCCCTAACTCCCCTATCTGCCCTACTCTGTGCGTGACGGGGGAGTTCCCCAACCCCCTGATGGGCCCTGCTCTGTGCATGAGAGGGGGGAGCTCCCCAACCCCCTGATGGGCCCTGCTCTGTGCGTGACGGGGGGGGGGGGGGACGACAGTGCCCCAACCCCCTGATTGGCCCTGCTCTGTGAGTGACGGGGGCAGCGCCCCAACCCCCTGATTGGCCCTGCTCTGTGCATCACAGGGGGTGGTGCCGCAACCTCCCCATTGACCCTGCCTTGAGTGTGACAGGGGGCGGTACCCCAACCCCCCAATCAGCCCTACCCTGAGCATGACTGAGGGTGGCATCACAACCTCCCAATCCGCCCTGCTCTGTGCATGACAGGGGGCGGCACCCCAACTCCCCAATCAGCCCTGCTCTGAGCCCGACCAGGGGCTGCACCTAGGGATTGGGCCTGCCCTCTGCCACCGAGGAGCAGGCCTAAGCCAGCAGGTCGTTATCTCCTGAGGGGTCCCAGACTGCGAGAGGGCACAGGCTGGGCTGAGGGACCCCCCCCCCCCCCCGAGTGCACAAATTTTTGTGCACCGGGCCTCTAGTCAATAATAAAAGTAGAATGAAGACAAACAGTGTATATCAGTGAGGATAGGTTAGGTGATGCTGCAGCAACAGCCATCCCCCACATTTTTGTGCTTCATAACAACAAAAGTCTATTTCTTGCTCACCATTTTGTAAATTTGGGAGATTCTGCAACCTGTCTTCTCTTCTCATAACTCAGGCCAACATAACAGCCACCTACAGCCTTAGTGCCACGTGCATATTGGCAGTGACATGCTCTGGCATGATGGTGACATGCCACTTCCATGCATGTGGTCAGGAGGTGTGATCTTACCCCAGGCCTGGAAAACAGAGCCAGAAATATTTGGTGAATAGCACTGATGGCTAGCACACATGTGCTTTAACACTCATCTATCATGATATCCTTTCTCAAGAAACTCCTGGGAGATAAACTGTTCCCAAACAAGTCAGCAAAACAAGAAAGAAGATGCCGTGAGACACCTCACACAAAAAAGAGCGGCAGGGTCTGAGGATGACAGCTATGACAGGCCTGAAGGGACCAGGCCTTGGATGAAAGGGGTGGAGGGTAGAAGGAATGGACCTAGGGGTCTAACACAAAGCAGGTTAAATTCAGGGGGGAAAGTTACAGAGAGGAATCAACATTTGGCTTAAAAACACCCAAAAATGAAAACACTCTGAATGAACTTAAACCAAAAAGTGGATTAAGACTATATTGAGAAGATGGGAGTTGGTGAAATGTGTCAGGGATAATTTAAGTCGCCCAAATCTTTTTTTTTTTTAAATATATTTTTTTATTGATTTTTTACAGAGAGGAAGGGAGAGAGATAGAGTGGGGATGTGCCCGCAACCCAGGTACATGCCCTTGACCGGAATCGAACCTGGGACCCTTCAGTCCGCAGGCCGAGGCTCTATCCACTGAGCCAAACCGGTTTCAGCTCGCCCAAATCTTTATCTACTCTAGTAAGTTGTTAATGAACACTAGTGAGATGAAAACACAAATAGAATAAAGAGTGGGCCACGACTAATGTTTTTTCTTATAAACCTTGTGCTTTTATTTGAATTCTTAAGCTATAATACATACACCTTGGAGAAAAATAAAAATTAAACCAAAATTATATCTTTCATTGTCCTTAGTAACATTTCCCCTAACATGTTTAGCATTATGTGCCAGTTACTGTTGTTAATGATTTATGTGTATTAAACAGTGGGATGTGGAAAGATTTCTGTTTGGATTTCTGTTTGTATATTTGTTGACATAATAAAATTAACTCTGAAAATCCCTTAATTCTCCTGTAACTCCACAAACATATCCAACAGTAGTTTTATATGTAGCACACCCTGGAACCCATTTCTGCAACTCTTCCTTAGATAATGTTTCTTAAGGCTCTCAGTTAATTATTATTATTATTTTTACCATAGGGATTGAAAGTTGAGTTACTCAGAGAACTGAGTTTGTAGTCATTTATTCACCCACCCATTTACTTCCCCTTTTGCCCAAGGTCCCCTTGCCCATTCCCAGTCCGTGTCGTCCTGCACCCCCACTCGAATGTCAGGTGTACCTGGAGCCGTGCAAAACACGGGGCGACACTCATCGCGCAAGTCATTCCTGAAGAAGTAAACGGTGAGGTTCGGTCATCCTGGACAGCTCGTCCTGTGGCTCAACAAAGCTGGGAAGACGGTTCTTCCGGGATCTCTGCTCCACTCCCCAGTGTGAACGTCCTTCTAAGACCAAAATCGGGATAGCTCAAGACCAGTGCTCCCCAAGACCTAAGACGGCGGCTGCTGGGAAGCAGTTTTGCATGGTTCCATGTTCAAGCCTAGGCCACCAGAGAGATTGGTTTCTTGAGGTTTTTTCCTTAAGAGCAAGGAACCGACTTTCTCAGAACCCTCAGAGCTCTGCTCCAGCCTCCTGAGCCCAAATGGCTCGGCCCTGCCCTCTCGCAGCCACAGGAGAGAAGGGGTAGTTGGCTGACACACAGCCAGGGACAATGGCCCCGGGAGGCAACCACAGCCCCGGAGCGCATGGTGTAACGCCCTGGACGCAAGCCGCTGTCACAAAGAACCAAGAGACGCTTCTCATGCAAAAAGCAAAGGGTTTATTGTTTCCAGCATGCTGGGGCTCACAGCTTACTCTGAGCACAGAGCAGCGGCTGCGAGCCCCGACCAAGAGTTTAAGCACACATTATATACTTTTTAGCAAACGGGGGAAGTAACCTGAGGTCATTCTACTGGAGATCTGGCGCCGTGTGAGTCAACATACCTATCTGCTTTTGGCGGGGAGGGAATGTAGTTTGGAATTTTTCACTAATGATCTGGCTTTCTAAGTGAGTTAATGCCTGTCTGGTTTCTTATCAGGCCGTTTGTCCTTCAGTTCCCTCCCGGGCTGCAGCCATCTCCCGTAACCTCCCTGGCTGCAGCTGTCTCCCACAAAAGTTGTTTGTTCCATCTGCCTTTTCTGACCCTCCTGATTATATTGGCGCCTCTCAATGGCTGGCCTCCCATTTGGCCCGCTCTCCATGGCCCTCTCACTGGAGCGCACCCGCGCTTCCCCCAGAACCTAGACTGGCTGTTTGCTTCTGACCAGTGATGCCCTGTGACTTCCAAAGGCAGGCCATGGGAACGTGACCAAGCCTCCAGGGACGCCCACCCTCCCCTCCCCTCTCCTACCTTCCCTTCCCTTCTTTTGAATACTCCCTCGAGGGCGCCACAATACTGTGAGACACTAAAGCCACCCGAAGAGCCCCGTGTGCAGGCACAGTGGTTGGTGTGGTTGGCAGCCCCCGCTGAGCTCCCAGCCAGCTGCCGGCACCAGCCACTGGGGTCAGGCAGCCCTAGCTCCCCTATGAGCACGTCTGTGCGCCCCCAAGTGCGAGCTGCCCAGCTGTGCACAGCGCACCTGCTGAGGTCTGAGGGCCCCAGAGCATCGGAGGGCGGAGCAGACGCCTCTGCACAGAGTGCGGTTTAGGTTGCGTTTGGCTACAGGTAAGAGGAATCTGGACAGCGGTGACCACAAGGACGTTAGTGATCCTCCACTACACCCGGAGACAATGCCAAGCCCCGCCCTCCTGCTCCGGCCCGCAGGCCTCCGGGGCTTTGTGTGGGGGTGTGATTCCAGACCCCACTGGGCCGCGGGCGCCGCCGGGGAGGGCGGGAGAACCTCTCTCCCGGCGCCCACCCGTCCCGGAGGGGCGGGAGCATTAGCCCGCCCATTAGGACCTCTCCGGGTCGGGAGGCTGGGCCTGCCCTCACTGAGGCCGAGGGGTCTCTGGCCACCGCTCCAATAAAATGGGGTTCGGTTTCCAGGAAGGAGGGAGCGGACCTGGACGTGCCAGCCCTTCCAGTCCCTTGGCGCTGCCAGCGCCTTGGTGCCTGTGCCTGGCTCGCAGCCCCCGTGTCTGCGCTTTAGGCCTCAGCTTCTCCCCCGGCAGCTGCATGCTCTCCCCCCCTCCCACCGCTTGTTTGGGGAATGAAGCCTGAGTGTGTGGTTGCACATGGATGGAGTAATGTCTGCCTTCTCCATAGGCGAAAGGAGAAGCTGTGTCAATACTTTCATCGCTGTGTTTACAAGTTTCTAATCGATATTCAATACAAGAATTTATCTGAAAGTAATACAGATGTCCCCCGTTTCCCCATCGACCCCCTCCACCGTACACCACCCACCCAGGCCTTCACCACGCTGCTGTCTGTGTCCATCGGCATGCACACGTTTTTAAGTTTCAGTTTAGGATACTCCAAATAAGCAATTTAAAATAATAATAAAATGTATTCATCTCTCCAGTCTATAGTCACTATGTTGCACACGTTTAGGTCCGGACCAATATGACCAGAAGTGCCGAGAGGAGCTGAGCACGCTGTTCTGGAAAGTGAAGTATTTTGCTCACAAGCCCAGGTGCAGGGCTCTGGAGGGCCTTCTGCAGGGAGCCCTGGCCTGGGAGGATAGGAGGGGTGCGAGAGGCGAGAGGCGAGGAGGTGGGTGACACCTCCCTCCCCCTCCCCGCAGCTGTGTGACCCTCATCTTCCTCACCTGTCAAGCAGGGACCATGGTAGAAGTCCCCTCCCGGGGGCCGTAGGGATAAATGAGAGGGTATACGCTCCTGTTCCGAAGCGGGCCTGGCACAGCCAGCATTCATAGACCTTTACTGTTGTTATGTCTGAAAAACATCCTGATTTTTTAAAATGAAAAGTTTCTACAAAAGCTTACATTTTTCGTGTTCTTCCTGTTCTATGTTACGTTCAGCACAGTCACAATGACTTCCTTTTGGAGCACAGACCTGTCATGTTTTAGACTTACTGCTGGGAGCTCTTGTGCCGTTCATCTCCTGACTTCTCATAACTGCCTTGCAAGAAGATTAACACTGTGCGCTTGTTTGGGTCAGGAAAACCTTCTGGGATCAGAAGACTTAAACAGGACCATGTAAGGAGGTGGCAGAGGAACGAGAGGTGGTGAGCAGGGCTTGGGCAAAGGCACAGAGACAGGGACGGGGGGGGGGGGGGGGGGGGCACTGTCCACCCGCACAGTCAGTGACCTTCCCTGGTGACAGGAAGACGAGAGGCCAGAGCTACTCAGACCCTGCCAGGGGGTCATGGATGCCCACGCCCGCCTCCTGCCCGCTGGCTGAGATGGGTGACGTGCATTTGTTATTCAGGAAGCTGCTTCCAAATGCCTTTAGCATTTCAGCTTTGAAAAACTCATAGTCACTCACACAGAGCCTTTCCAGGTTCCTGTGCTGAGGACACATAGACATTACCTCTCCGAGTGTATGTGCACACACCCTGCACATAAGCACGCACTCGAGTGGGTGGATGACACACCACTGTGCCCGGCTGGAATGCCGTACAGGGAGCCTGTGCCCCGGCAGGTCTCTCCCCTCCCTCCCTCCCTTCCCCCTTCTTCTTTCTCCTTTCCATTTCCTCATTGGATGAAAGTCCTGAAACAAAGTAGGCAAGTCAGTCTTACCTGTTAGACACTCCAGGACCGGAGGCTCTGGATCTTGCATGGGCTCCAGGTGTGGCATGAGCACGGAAGGATCCGGAAAGCTGAAGCTGAACTCTCCCAGGAGGGCTGTGCAGGCCTCATCTGGGAGCAGGAGTGGGGACAGGAGGCTACAGCCTCTGAGTCAAGCCCGTTGGATGGGTCTGGCCTCCAGGCCTAGTTTTGAGGTTTTCATGTGGGAAACTGATACAGGGTTAAGCCTGGGACTGACCTGCTGGCAAAGTCACAAACAAGTCCCAGGTTAGAGGGCACAGTCCTCTTAGCATAATTAGGCTTGACCTTATAACACTCCCTAGATCTTATCTGGGAAGCCAATGGGCTGAGGAAGTGCAGGAAGTGTAACTATGGTCAAAACAAGTGAAACTCACAAGAACTGTGTAACTATGGTAACCACTACCTTGTTTACCTCTGACTATAAAAAGCTTGGTGAGGCCTGAGCACAGTGGAAGTCCTTCTCCTTGAGTTGGACTTGCCCGCCTGGTCCCCTAATATTCCCAAATTATCTCCTGTCTTTTCTTTTTCATTTGTGTGCGGCTCCTCTTCCAGACCCTAACCCTGATCCACGTGAGACGTGGAGGGAAACACTTACGACATTTTCAGTATATTTTTAAAAATCCCTCTGCTTTTTTGGTTCTCTCTGATTTTTACGTTACAGACTGGAATAAATTAATGTGCTATTAATCTACTGTTACATAAGATTAATGTATTATTAATTAATGCACTGCTCCCAGTAACACGGGAGTGGTGATGTGCTCTGGGTTATCACGAAGATAAAATGGTTTAATTACCATGAAGCGCCTAGCACAGTAGTGGAGCAATTACTGGAAGTTGTCATTAGAAAAGTCCCAGTTTCAGTGGGGATGATGTGCCGGGAGCCTGTGCCAAATTTTGGAGGGTTTGTCCAGAACCAGCTCAGGGAGGGACCAGCTGAGACGGGACCAGGCGTGCCTGCCAGCGGCTTCCTCTGTGGCATCCAGACTGAAGAAGGCATTTGCATGCGCCTTGAACAGAAATGTGGCCCGGGCATAATGCAGAAGGACTCAGGACATGCTTACAATTTTGTCTCCCTTCCTCCTCCCGGGTCAAGGGGGAAGAGTTCAAGGAAGGAGCCGATGCTGGTCCAGTTCACTTTGGCCCAGGGAATAAGTGGGACCCTCTGGTGACTGACCACCTTCTGTGTGTGTTGCCCTTTTGCTCAGTGTTCTCAGGTGAGTCACTCCACCTCTCTTGACCTTTGTCCTCTCCTGATCTGCACATCAGGGGGTTCACCGAGATTCCCTGCCCCTCACCCACTCTGTGGCTGCCACAGTCGCCTTGTCCCCTGGATGAGCCTGAGGACGGGCTGAAATGAACTGAGTCGGCCTGGGAGACACGGTCAGACAGCCACGTGTGAAACGGGCAGAGCTGTTGCTCATCATGATCCAGCATGTCGGTCCAACTGGTAGGTGCTCAGGTGTGGAACCGCTCAGGGCCAAGGGAGGCCTCAGGGGACTTTACATCCCTTGGGGCCCCTATCAGTCCCCCACCCACCTGACATTTACTTGATTTGGGAAGATGGCTTGGTCTCTATCTTGGACAAAGTGCCCTAAAAATGCAGGCCCAACCCCTCCCAGGTGGAGCCCCAAAGACCTTCCTTCACCCAAAGTGAGTTGGATTCAATCAGATTTTTAACATGAAACTCTATCATGTCTTAACCTCAAACTTTCAAACAGAGTTAATTTTGTTTTTACATCACAGACTGGAGGAAAGGAACAACCACTCCTTCTTCATTCCAGACAGGCGAGTGTGCAGGTGCGCCGCAGCGCTGAGGCTGAGCGCAGAGCGCGTCTTGGAGTGGGAAATGGTGACGGGGCCAAGGAAAGCAGGAGTGTCCTGTGTTTCCTTGAGTCACTTGAGTAGAATTAAGTGCAGGGTTTCTGGAGGCAGCCATTCAGGACCCACTGGGAGCAGGACGAGTTAGGCAGCCTCCTGACCTCCCTTTGCTGAGTGCCGGGAGCCGGATTGCTCAATGGCAGGTTTGCACGTTTAAGACATTTACAAGGCCACGCATCTTAACTGTTCCCTTTGTGTTCCTGTGGATTTAAACCCGGGAGCTGCGTGTCCAGGAGAGTAAAAAGTTTTCCCATCCAAACCAGTGTTGTTGACATAGGAGTTCTAAAACCTTTCAGAATCCCAGAAGGAATGAGTAGGTGGTTAGAAATTTACTAACCTGGAACACTATAAGGAAAGCCAGCAATGTATTCAACCATAAAAATAATCACAGAACAATGTTGCTCGTGGCTCTGTTATTTGTGGGTTGTAAAAAATAATAAGCTATTTTTTGGGCAGTCTTAGGTTCACAGAAAAATTAAGCAGAAAGTACAGAGATTTCCCATGTACCCCTGCCCCCCTATAGGCACAGCCACCCCCCCCCCAGCCCCCTAGAGTGGAATGCTTGTCACCACCAACGAATCCCACTGACGCATCATCATCACCCAGAGCCATGGTTTACAGAAGGTCCACGCGGGTGCTGGCCCCTCTGTGGGTCTGGACGGCGGTGTGATGGCCTGTTTCCACTGTAGGAACACAGTAGGCTCACTGCCCCCAAACCCTGTGTCTGCCTGTTCACTTCTTCCCCTTGACAACCACTGACCTTTAGGTGTCTCTCTAGTTTATCCTTTCAGAATGCCATAGAATTGGCATTACACAGTATGTAGCCTTTCCAGACTGGCTTCTTTCAGTTAGTAATGTGCGTTAGGTTTCCTCCATGTCTTTTCGTGACTTGGAAGTTCATTTCTTTTTAGCACTAAATAATATTGCATTGTCTGGATGTGCCACAGTTTATTAATCCATTTACCTACTTAGTTGCTTCCAAGTTTTGGTAATTATGAATAAAGCTTCTACAAACATCCTTGTGCAGATTTTGGGGGGGGGGTCATATATTTTCAATTCATTTCAGTAAAAAGAAAAAAAGCTCCATTCTGGGATTGTATAGTAAGAGTATCTTTAATATATACCCATACATAAGCATCCATAGTCAGATACATTGTTGCTATTATTATTATTAACAGACTTATCTGTTAGATTAATACAAATAAGAAATGCAGTATACAGATGATGTAGTATAAAATTATAGACAGAAACCTATATGATGTTATTAACCAATGTCACCCCAATAAAGCAAAAAATAGAATAAAAACTACAGTTGACCCTTGAACAACATGGGTTTGAACTTCACGGGTCTATGTATACATGGATTAAAAAAAATCAATACCTGTACTCTTTTTGATCGCATCTGGGATCCACAGATGTGGAGTGCTGACTGTGTGCTTTGATTTATGCCATTTTGTGTAGGGACTCGGAGCGTTCTCGGATTTCGTATCTGTGGGGAGGTTCTTGGGACCAATCCCCTGCAGATACAGAGAGACAACGTAAGTTTCTGAGGAGTCAAAAGTTATACATGGATTTTCAACTGCATGGAGTGGGATATCAGTAGATTGTATTTTACCTTCAAATTATTCATTCTCTGATGCTCTTCTTTTCTTTTCTTTTTTTTTATGTTTCGTTAATCCACACCCAAGGATATTTTTCCATTGATTTTTAGCGAGAGTGGAAGGCTAGGGAAGAGGCAGAGAGAGAGAGAAACATAGATGTGAGAGAGACACATCAATTGGTTGCTTCCCGCACGGGCTGGATGGAGCCTGGGACTAAGGTAGGCTCCCTTGACCTAAATTGAGCCCAGGACCTTTCAGTCCACAGGCCAACACTCTATTCACTGAGTCATATCGGCCAGGGTTATTCCTTTTTTATGTAGATCCAAGTTTCTGGACTATATTAATTTCCTTTTCCTGAAGAATTTCTTTAACACTTCCTGCAAGGCAGGTCTATTTGCAACACATTTCCTCAATTTTTGTTCATTTCTCCTACACTTTTGAATGGTAATTTTTAGGGTACAAATTCTAGGTTGGTGGTTTTTAATTAATACTTTAAATACAGGGTGGGGCACAAGTACGTTTACAGCTGTTCATCTGGAAAATAATGCAATAATTAACACACAATAATACAAGAATCAACTGTTCCGTGCACTCACAACTGTAAACCTACTGTGCCCCAACTTGCATTGCCCTCCACTGTCTTCTTGCTTGCATGGTTTTTAAGAAGTTGAATGTAACGCTTTGTTCCTCTGTAGGGAAGGTGTTTATCTGATTTCCTGAAGTTTGGGTATGATTTGCCTAGGTATAATTTATTTTGGACATTTATACTGCTTGGTATTCTCTGAATTTCTGAATGTGGTTTGGTGGCTGACAGTAATTTGGGGGAAATTTCAGTCATTGCTTCTGTTCCTTTCTCTTCTTCTCCTTCTGGTAGTCCCATTGCATGTATGGTAAACTTTTTGTAGCTTGTGAATATTCTTTTCTATTATTTTTGGTCTTCTTTTCTTTTTGCTTTTCAGTTTTGGAAGTTTCTATTGAGACAGCCTCAAGCTCAGAGATTCTTTTCTGAGCCATGTCCAGTACTACTGAGCCCATCAAAGGCATTCTTCATTTATGTTAGACTAGAGGCCTGGTGCACAAAATTCATGCATGGGGAGGGGTGTCCCTCAGCCCGGCCTGAGCCCTCTCACAATCCAGGACCCCTTGGGTAGGGCCCCTAGGCCTGGCCAGCGATCAGGGCCTATCAGGGCTTTTCTTCCCCTGGCTGCCTGCTGGCAGCTGACCCTGCCCCCACCGCTGCCACTGCTTGCCATCTGTGCGGCTCTGCCCTCCTTCCCCCACCACCGGTCACCTCCCTCTGTAGCTGACAGGCGTGGGGTGCAATCACTTGGTTGGCCTGGGCCTCCCTCTGTGGGGTGATCGATCGCAGGGCCCCCAGATCAATCACCATGCAGAGGGAGTTCCCACCCACCCGCCGCAGTGCCACCAACTGGGTGGCCTGGGCCTCCCTCTGTGGCCGCCTGCTGGGAGACCCCACCTACCTGGCGAGAGCTCCACAATCGATCGCTGTGCAGAGGGTGACCTGGGCCTCCCTCTTTGGGGCGATCAATCATGGAGCTCCCCCCCAATTGATCATCCCACAGAGGGTGGCTTGGGCCTCCCTCTGTGGGGCAATGGTGGGGCCCCCCGACCAATCGCATTGCACCCACCTTGACTGGCCTGGCACCAGTGGGTGTCATAGCGTTGTCATCTGGAAGATAGTCTGGATGGTCATTCAGACAGTCGTTCTGCTGTTCAGCCATTCAGTCAATTTGCATATTATGCTTTTATTATTATAGATGTTTTTGAACTCTGGCATTTCTTTTTATTCTTAGAATTTCCATCTCTCTGCTTACAATGCCAATCTATCATTGTCTACTTTTTCCATTAAATCTCTTAGCATATTAATCACAGTTCTTTTAAATTCCCCAATTATCAAACCTCAAAGGGAAGGTAGGGGAGGGTGGGGGTAAGGGAGAGAGATTATTGGCCCATGCACACATGTATTCACACAACTGTTTTCTCTTCCTACCAGAAGCAGGAGGAGATTTTTCTCTGATCTTTACTGTGAGAACCTGGTGGAGTTTGTGGAGGTAAAACTCACAAAAGCATGGAAGTCCCCCCTCCCAAGCCCAACCCCATGACCGGAGCTCCTGGAGCTTTTAACTTTCAGACTGGTCCACTCAGAGTCTCTAGCGAATCATAAATTTCAGTTCAGGTTTTTGTGCCCAGCCCCGATCCCCACCGAGGTGTCTGCTCCAGTGAGCTGTGATTCTCTGGCTCTCTGATTTGGGGCACCATGGTTTCCTCTGTGACCTTACTCCGCAGCTGGTCTAGGAATTGCTGATTTTCAGTTTGTCCAGCTTTTACTTGTGAGGATGGTGTGGTGACGTCCAAGCTCCTTGCTTGCTGGCCTGGAAACCCCAAAGGCCTGCTGATGTTTTCACTAGTACTCTACAAGGAATACCTGAATGGATTTTTGTTGTAAAAGACTCAAGGAATGCTTGAGGAGATAGAGAAAAATATGAAAGCCCTTTTTTACCCATGGCCCCATTGTCACTTTCATTTGTGTCAGAGGTGAACATGAAACATTTTTATTGATTGATTTTGAGAAAGAGAGAGAGAGAAACTTCTATTTGTTGTTCCACCTACTTAAGCGTTCAGACTGCTCCTGTGTGTGTCCTGACTAGCGATCAAACCTGACACCCAGAGGACTGGGATGATGCTCTAAGCAACTGGGCTACATGGCCAGGGAAAAGTTGTAACATTTGGTGTGTATATTCCTGGGTCTTAAAGCATTTACAGTCATGCTTATGAATATACTCACATATATATTTCACAAATAATTAGTGTTATCAACAGGCCCGTAAGATTTTAGCTCTGACAGGTGCTACTAAAGAGTGGATGAGACGTGCCCAGACGGAAGGAAGAGTGTGCAAAGGCCGCTCAAGGAACTGGAAGGAGACAAGCCGCGCAGAGCCGAGGCCATGGGACAAGGCGAGGGAGGAAAGGCTCTGTGACTTCTGTTTTAAAAGTCAAAGATGTCTTAGGACATTTCCTCATCAGTATCTGCACAGCGAGCATTTCGATAGTTTCCTTTTCACAGACAAAAGCTACACAAGGAGATTTTGCAAGAAATGAGTCACATTGGAAAATTGGGTAGATATTGTATGCATTAGAGGTGTGTGTGTGTGTGTGTGTGTGTGTGTGTGTGTGTGTGTCTGTGTGTGATGAGCATGCCCTGTGGGTTGATGCTGGGGGAGGGGGAGTCATTTCTTCATTTATCTGTTATATATTTATGATCACTTACTGCATGCCAGGCACTGTTTTAGGTCCTGGGAGTACAATAGTAAAGGAAGCTGCCTTCATGGAGATTATATTTTGGTGGTGGGAGACATCAATGAAGGGAGAGAGATGAATGTGGGCATAAATTACACAGTCAAGAAAAATAAGTAGTGTTGGAATCAATTGCTATTCCCAAAAGCTTTCTGAAGTTTTCCTTTTGGTGACCCAACATGGATAGGAAAAGAGGTGAGTGGGTGTCCTGGCCACAGGGAGTAGAAAAAACCCAAGACCTGGCCCAGAATCCTGGATGCGGTCCTTGTGAGGGGCTGCATTGTGTCCTCCAAAATTCACATGCCGGCATCCGAAATCCAGTAACTCGGAATGTGATTGTACTCGGAGTAAGGCCTTTAAAGAGGTAAGCAAGTGAAAGGGAAGTCATTGGTGAGCCCCGGTCCAGTCCGACTGGTGTGTGAGGAACTGCCTTGTCATGAGGCAATGAGAAGAGGACCCAGGGCACAGGCACTCACGGGGGACAGTCCTGAGGACACTGGGCGGCGATGGCCGTCTGAAGCCAAGGGAGAGGCCCTGGGAGAAACCAACCCACCCTCACCGCTCACCGGTCGCCGGCCGAGTCTCCAGGATGGTGAGGCACGTTTCTGTTGTTGAAGCTGCCCAGTCTGTGGTACTCAGTAACGGAAGCCTGAGAAAACCAATACAATCATGAAAACCTCGTTTTTCTCATGCTTACCATCTGCACCCCTGATTTTTTTTTTATCAAACATGTTAATGTTGACACTATTGCAGAAGTTTCCCATTTACACCCACTTTACCCACCCTCCCTCCCCCTCCTTGGCCTTCGCCACACTATTGTCTCTGTCCATGAGACCCCTGATTCTTGAGCCCATCTCACACTGAGTTGGAAACTCTGGGAGCACACCTGGCAGTCAGAGCTGTAATAGCGGCTCAGGGTTCTGATGTTCAAACGTCCAAATGAGGGCCCCACCACACCCCTGCCATGCTGCCCAGCCTCGGAATGAGGGGGTCTTGGTGGATGTGGGGAGACTCTTAGCAACCGCCAGGAGGCTTGAGCAAAGGGACTTTGTGCTTGAACTCAGCTAACCTCTCAGGGGAGACGTGAACATGTGGGAGACCTGATGTGCCGCCGTGTCTCCTCTGTGTGCTGTTCCCTGCTGTGACCTGAGAGCCAGGAGCCTTGGGCAAGACTCACTGGGTCTATCCTGCCCCCCACAGGACTGGCAAGTGCCCATCACCCTGCATCGTGCCCACACAGCCCTCTGCTCCGTCCCCAGATGCTGGAGAAATGCTGCTAGGTGGGTGTGACCACACCCCAAGTCCTAGGGAGTAGAGTGCTGTCTTAGTGCCTGTTGTAGAACTTCTTCAGCTCACCGTCTGGGCATACCTTCTGCCCATTTCCCCAGAGGGTTATTATTTTCTTATATAATTTTATGTTTTTTGTATATTTATCTCATTTTATACATGTTGCACTACATTGTTTTCCTATATTCATCACTTTTTACTTTTCAATTACAGTTGACATTCAGTATTTTATATTAGTTTAAGGTGTACATCACAGTGAGTAGACAGTTACATAGTTCATGAGGCGATCCTGGTAAGTCTGGTCCCGCCAGGCACCTACATTGTTATTGCAGGGTTACTGACTGTGCGCTGTTTTATGTCTCCCTGGCTATTTGAAACGGCCAATTTGTACTTATTAATCCTCTCCCTCTTTTCACCCAGCCCTCCCAACCTCCCCTCTGGCAACTGTCAGTTTGTTCTCTGTGTCTGAGTCTGCTCCTGCTTTGTTTATTATATTGTTCTTTAGATTCCACATGTAAGTGAGATCTTATGGTATTTGTCTCTCTCTGACTGACATTTCGCTTAGTATGATACCTCCTAGGTCCATCCATGCTGTCACAAATAGTAAGATTTCATTCTTTTTTGTGGCTGAGTAATAGTCCATTGTATATAGTTTCCACAGCTTTTTTAATCCACTTGTCTATTGATGGACACTTAGGTTGCTTCCATATCTTGGCTATTATAAGTAACACTCCAATGAACATAGGGGTGCGTATATCTTCCAAATTAGTGTTTTGGATTTCTTTGGATGTATACCCAGAAGTGGAACCAGTGGCTCATAAGGCAGTTCCATGCTGTCTTCCCCAGTGGCTGCACCAGTGTGCAATCCCATCAGCCCCCAATAAAACACGAGTGTGCCTTTCTCCACATCCTCGTCAACACGTGATGTTTGTTGACTTATTGTGGATGGCCACTCAGACAGGTACTGCATCACTTTTTAAAAATTTTTGTTTTGGTATCCTTTAACAATTACAAATATTTTTGTAGTCAAGTATGCCGTAGTTCTTATTTTTGGCCCTTGAGTTTTGTATCTTGTGTGCAAAGGCCGTCTTCAGACTTACATTTTCCTTCAGTTTTGTTGAGAATTAATTGACGTACAACATTGAATGGGTTTCAGGTCTACAGCATAATGGCGCAATATTTGTATAGATTGTGAAATGATCACCAGAGTCAGTTTAGTTAACATCTGTCACCTCAGATAGTTACAATTTTTTTATGATGGGAACTTTTAAGATTTACCTTCTTACCAACTTTCAAACATACACTTCAGTATTTTAATAATTTTAATATTCTTAATTTTAATGATATTATCTGCAATTTATTTTTGTGTATGGTGTGGGGGAAGGAGGCAGTATTTTCTTTCTCCTACAAATATCTGAATCTATAATAATAAAAGCATAATATGCTAATTAGATCAAACAGCTGAACGACCTTCCAGATGTCCTTCTGGACGACCTTCCGGACAAAGCTGGGGCTGCGAGGGCCTAAGCAAGCTGCGCAGCTCTAAGGGCCAAGCCCCTTGCATGAATTTTGTGCATCGGGCCTCTAGTAGTTAATAAGTATAAAAAATTAACTCATAACCAGAATAGGATACCACTGTCCACCTGTCTGAGGGACAGGATGAGAAACGGACCTGATCATGTGAGGTGGGACAGTGGGTGAGTGGGACCCCACGGTGGACAGGGCCCGAAACAGTTTCTGTGCTGGCTGGGACCCCGTGCACTGCTGGCCCTGACTCCGTCAGGCCCGCTCTTGAGAAGAGCAGTCTGGTTGCACTGGCGAAACTCAGCACATGTCTCTCTTCCACCAAGAATTCTACTCCGGGGCTTATAGTCTAGAAAACCTCCCACATACGGCCAGAAGGGGGCGCGGGTGAGGCTAGTCAACACCCCGCGAGTGGAGGGAGGAGAAAGCTGAGGTCTGCAAAGGGAGATGAGGAACGGGGGTAGCAGACGCCGTGCCCCCCGCCACCCCCGTCTCCGTCTCCGTCTCCGGCACCTGCACCTCCTTCCCCGGAGCTTCGTACGGCAGCGGGAGCCAGTTTTGCCCGATTCAGGGCAGCCCGAGCGCCACAGAAGAAACCAACTTCCCCGCGGCCATCCACCAGCTTCCCCGTCACCCCACCCTACTCCCCACTGCGCTCCTAGGGCTTCTAGGGGCCACGGGAGCCAGGGGCACCCACATCCCGAGACGCACTCCCATCTCGGGCCTCCCTCTCGGGGTCCCGAATGGACAGATGCACCCCACAAAGAGACCAGAAGCAACACACACGCACAGGCACGCACACACATCAACGTGAGCATCGCTTTAAAACCGAGAAACAGAGGTCAAGTTCTAAGTTATATACACGTGGAAACATGCCGTGCACCTGAAACTAATAGAATATTGAGTGTCCACACACCTGCTCAGGTGTGGGCTTGACCCCTGCCCGCAAGGCTGCACCAGCATCCGGGTGTGGAATCCCACACGGCCTGGGGCCCACTTCCCAGACAAGGATGCACTGGTTGCACTGCCTGACACACTGTCCTGGAGCCACTTGCTTCACAGGACACAGGTGGGCACCACCTGCTGTGCAGTCTAACATGAGAAGTACACAGCACCGCATCTCCAACAAGGACAGCTGAGCACCGGGGCTGGGGTGGAGGCGGGACTGGGCCCCTGGCCCCTCCCAGTGACCCTCTGGGGAAATTGTGCCTCCACCCTCTGGGCTCTGCAGGGTTAGCGGTCCCCTCCCCAGGGGGTGCACTCTTACCTGGGCACATGGGTGTCTTCTGAAGCTGACATGTGAGAGGTATGGCAGACAGAGGTCAAGGCTGACTCCAGGGTTTTGGCTCAGGCATCTCAGAGGATGGTGCTGACGGGAATGAGCCGGGGAGTCTGTGGGTGGAGCAGGCTGAGGGATGATGGAGTGCTGATAGGAGTGTGTCGAGCTTGATGCCAATTGGACATTCTGGCGGGGAAGTTGTTAGGCCCCCCAGGGTCCAGTCCCGGGCCTGGAACCAGAGCCTGGGCCGGCAGCGGCCTGCCCTGTTCCTTCTGGGTCTGGGGCCAGGGGAGCTCTGCACTGGAGACACAAAGTTGGGGTGACCAGTGTCAGGCCAGCAAAACACTGTCCCATGTGTCCTGTGATTCTGCACGTCCTGTGTGTCGGGCGCTGTCACGGGCAGCAGGCTGTGCCTCCACGCTCTCACTGTGCTAGAAAAACCTTTCTCCTCCAACCAACTGCAGGCCCACAGCTGCCCCCGCAGTGTTCTGCCCTGTGCGTGGGGACATGGCCCAAAATGAGAATTAATGAGAGGAGCCGGGAGGCCGAGGCCAGTTGCCGGGCAATTGTCCTGCCAGTGTGGCCCAGGCACGTTTCCAGGGTCAGCGCTGTGACCCTCTGAAGGAACCAATGTTTGCTTTCTCCTTCCATGGCAGCTCATTTAAATAAGGAAATGCAGATTTTTCTTTTTTTGTTCCTTGCCTTTTTTTCCCTAGTGACATTCTGAGCCAGATATGGGTGCATCCTGATGAGCTCAGAGTTCGGGTGTGATCAGAATGGCTCCTGATGCCACAGATTTGAAATAAAAGCCATGTCTGATTTCCCTGCCTTGAGGGTCAGGGCTGAATTGGGCCCAGGGCCCAGATGGCAGGAAGGCGAGAGAGGACAGGAGAGCCAGGGGTTCAGTTGCTGTGGTTTGGCTACAACTCAAAGAGGCTTCAGGAAGTGAATGTTTCATGTTGTCCACGGCTGGAGCATCCAGGAAATGGGCTTCAGGCACAGCTGCATCCAGGGGCGGAGACAGCTGCTTCTTCCCCCTGTCTTTCCCTGTGTTCACCTCATTCCCAGCAGGACTTTCTCCCTGAGCCCTCTCCCTGCAGCTCCGAGGTTCTCCTAACTTTCCCTTCACTCGCCAAGAAGAAGGGGAGCTGCCAGCCGCACCCAGAGTGAGCCCTGCTCACACAATCCTGGTGGCTGACTTGAGCGCGAAGCAGTGTGGGTCTTAGGTCCTGGGTCAGTGTCATTTGAACCACCCCTGTGGCTGGAGGGGAGGCTGTCAGGCAGGTGGAGCCATAGTTCTCCCCAGCAGCTGCCCTGGGGGTCCTGTGAGGGGCCTCTGTCTGCCCTTCCCCCAACAGTATCTTTGCTGGCAGTGCTGAGGAGCCTGGGCACTGGGCCTGGGCACTGAGAGCTCTATAGGGGACCCCCCAGGGGAGGCCCAAAGCTCCCTGCCCTCAGCCTTGGTTGGGGTGGTGGCCAAGCCATTCTTTTGTCTGGACTCTTGGCCAGCTCCTGGCCCATTGCTGGCTGCCAGCTGCCTGCCCTTGGAGGTCCGGCCCCCACCGGAGTGCATCCCTGCTCTGAGCCCTCTGCCCACAGTGCCACCATCACAGCGAGTTGGAGCAGCCTGACCATCCACAGCCTCGCCCTCCCTCCGGGGTTCCTGCCCTGCTCTGGGCCTCTCCTGCGGTGACCAGGTTGGGTGGCCCTGATCACAATGCTGATGAGGTGAACTGGGCCTGGTGACCTGATCCACTGTGCAGACCCCACCCTGACCTGGTCAGGGCCCCAGCCCAGCCCAGCCTGCACGCCTCTTCCCAGCACACACACTGGTAACCCCCAGCCTCTCCCGTCAGGATCAGCCCATCTGATCCCTTCCCACCTCGCCTCTCGGAACCTTCAGGACTACTCCAGGTCTCTGCAGTCCTGCCCGTGCTGTTCTGTGCTGGGGCCCAGACCGCGCATATGCTCCTGCATGTGAATGTGCCTGTGGCGTGTGCCCAGTCCCATCCCCTGGGCAAAGGAGCAGCACCTGACCCCACATGTCACCCTGGGCTACTCTCCTAGATGCAGCCTTTAGGGGAGCCCAGGGGCTGGAAGGAGGGCCCCGCTCAGAGAGCTGCTTCCTGCAGGAGGCAGAGCCTGGCCCCAACTCTCCTCTGTTACTCCCCCAGACCCTGGGGATTCAGGGCAGCTCCTCGGAGAGCCAGTGCCTGTCAGGAAAATAAAGAATGAGCCTCTGTCTCAGTGTCAGGGGCGTGGGATCCAACTAAAAAAAAAAAAAAAAAAAAAAAAAGAATATTGAGTGTCAACTGTAATTGAAAAATAAAAATTAAGAAAAATTATTTTAAAAAACCCCCAAACTAAGAGCCAGATGACAAAAATAGGAACTAGATTCTAGTTACTAGAGCAATCTTTTGAAGCACATACCACGTATACAAATAACACTCATACAGCTGAGATAGCAGCGTGCTTTGCTTTGTCGACAATCGCGGTTCCCATCAGGGCATTCCAGGGCTCAGGGATCTGGGCCTCCGCTCTCCCGGCCTCGTGACCCAGGACAGAGGGGAGCTCCTGGCACTGGGGCTCAGATCCCGACGCCGCTTCCTTCTCCTGGAGCAAATGTGGCCGCTAATGAACTTTCGGTCCCTGAGAGGAAGTGGGGAGGGTGGTGGCGGGGACAGACCGACTGTCCTCCACGCGCTGGAGCCCATGCCCCGCAGAGGCCGGCCGCTGAGCCAGCCCGCGCTCTCGGGTCCTGACCCTGTTCGCCTCCGTCCCGGTTCGGTGCGTCTCCAAGGAGAGCGGTCTGGACACGGTGCATCTTAAGTCCCGTTGGCCTCCCCGTGAGAAACCATTGTGAGGGGATGGGTGTTTGGTTCCTGGCCTTTGAACTGGGGGACGTGAAGGCCTTTTTCACAGAGTGACTGTGAGGCTCCAGCAAATATTCAACATGCAGCCCAGGGAGGGGCCGAGGGAGGGGTTCAGGGAGGGGCCCAGGGAGGGGCTCAGGGAGGGGCTCAGGGAGGGGTTCAGAGAGGGGCACAGGGAGGGGCCCATGGAGGGGCTCAGGGAGGGGCCCATGGAGGGGCTCAGGGAGGGGTTCAGGGAGGGCCCCAGGGAGGGGAGGGTGTGGTGGGCTGCGGTGGGCGCAGATGCCTGGCCCGGATCCTGCTCTCTGATGCCCTGGCAGTCCCCTCACCCACACACCAGGGCTCAGGACTCGGCCACTTCCCCCATCTTTATGTGGTGAACACACTAGGTCCTAGTGGCTAGGAGATTGCCATCTTAACCACTCTTACCTGTACTGTTCAGAGGCAGTAAGTGTTGAGCCGCAGTGGCCAGTCATCTGCAGAACTCTTCATCTTGCAGCACTGAGACTCTGCCCCATGAAATACTAACGGCCTATTATCCCTCCCTGGCCCAGCAACCACCATCCTCCTCGCCCTCTCCAGGACCTGACGTCTCCAACTACCGCATGTAAGCGGAATCTCACGGTGTTTGTCTTTTTGTGACGGTTATCTCACTCAGCATCGCGCCCTCAAGATTCATCCATGTGGTAGCATGTGTCCGAATTCCCTTCCTTTTTAAGTCTGAATAGCATTCCATTGTGTGCATACTAGTATACCATGGACACTACATTGCTTCCATGTTTTAATGATTTTTTGTGTGTGTGGTTACTATGGGGATTACATTAAACACCCTTAAGATATAACTGCAATTTGAATTTATACCATCTTAACTTCAACAACATACAACTCTACTCCCTTACAGCTCTGTCCCTACCTCATTCAGTTATTGATATCACAGAATTACATCTTTATACATTGCATGTCCAATAAATATTGGTTTTAAAGTTCATTCATCTCTGAAATTGTGAAAAATTGGAGTTACAAGCCAAAGTTACAATCATACTAGCTTTTAAGTGTGTTAATCTCTTAAATCAGGTAGGAAACAAAAGTGTAGTTAGAAACTGTTGTTAGAATAATGCCAGTTCTTATAATTGCCTAAGTATTTCCCTTTCCTGAGACTTTATTTCTTCAGGCAGCTTTAAACCTTTGCCTCAAGTCCTTTCATTTCAACATACAGGACTCTCTTCGGAATTTCTTACAGGAGAGATCTAGTGGTAACAAAAGACCTTGTATTTCACTTACTGGAATGTCGTAATTTCTCTCACTTAGGATGGACAGTTTTGCTGAATACAGGATTCTTCATTGACAGTTTTTTCTTTTAGCACTTTGAATATATCAGCCCATTGTCTCTGGCCTTCAATGTTTCAGATAAAAAATCTTTTGATAATCTTTTTTTAAAAAAAATATTTTTTTATTTATTTTATAGAGAAGAAGGGAGAAGGAGAGGGATAGAGAGCTAGAAACATCAATGACAGAGAAACATTGATTCAGCTGCTTCCTGCACACCCCCTACTGGGGATGTGCCCACAACCAAGGTACATGCCCTTGACCGGAATCGAACCTGGGACCCTTCAGTCTGCAGGCCGATGATCTATCCACTGAGCCAAACCAGTCAGGGCTCTTTTGATAATCTTAATGAGTATCTCTTGCATGTGACAAATTCCTTCTCTCTTGCTGCTTTCAAGATTACTTTTTTGAGCTTGGCTTTCAAAAAACTGGTTATGATATGTCCTTATGTGGCTCTCTTTGATTCATCATTGGTTTGAGTTCATTGAGTTTCTTGGATGCTTGTGAGGAGATGGAAGAGGGCTAGATAGTTGGGGATGGGACCATGAAAGGGGAAGCAGAATAAAGAGCTGAACCCAGCCGAAGCCGGTTTGGCTCAGTGGATAGAGCGTCGGCCTGCGGACTGAGGGGTCCCGGGTTCGATTCCGGTCAAGGGCATGTGCCTGGGTTGCGGGCACATCCCCAGTGGGAGATGTGCAGGAGGCAGCTGATCGATGTCTCTCTCATCGATGTTTCTGGCTCTCTATCTCTCTCCCTTCCTCTCTGTAGAAATCAATAAAATATATTAAAATTAAAAAAAAAAAAAAAAGAGCTGAACCCAGCTGCAGAAACAAACAAAGTGACCTAAAGCCGAACCCAGTTGAGAGGGAAAAGACAGTGATGTCATCTCGGACCTGACATGGCAGTCCTCAATCAGGCCCATCCTGCCAGAGGGAACTTGCACTTTAGAAAGTGTAGATGTTGCTAGGGCAGGCAGCTTGCAGGTAACCAACCACAAGGCAGTGAGGCATATGAAATAACCAATCCAAAGGATGTTGCTAAGGCAGAATTTTTTGAAAGAACCAATCAGAGGCCAGCAGGGCACATATCTACCCCCTAGAGTTTCCACAGCAACCCACTTGGGTCCCCTCCCTGCTAGAGGGAGTCTGTCTATCTCTCAATAAACTTTGCTTTCACTTCTCTTCTTTGTTGGAGAACTCATCTTTCAATTTTGTGAGACAATGAGCTGGATCCAATCACAGCACTTTGGTTTCATTTGTATTCATGTCTTTCATCAGACTTGGGAAATTTTTAGCCACTATTTCTCAAGATAATCCCTTGCCCCCCTTTCTAGGACTCCCACAATAGATATGTTGGTGTGCTTGATAGTGTCCCACAGGTCCTTAGGCTTTGTTTGCGTATTTATTTTTCTTTATTTTCCTCAGATTTAATCATCTCAATTGTCCTAACTTCAACTTCACTGATTCTTTTTTCTGCCTGCTCAAATCTGCCTTTGAATTCCTCTAGTAATTTTTTTTGTCAATTATTACAATCTTCAGCTTTAGAATTTCCTTTTGGTTATTTGTTATGTTTTCTATCTCTTTATTGACATTTCCACTTTGTTCATACATTATTGTCTTGACTTTATCTACACCTTCCCTAAATTCTTTGAGAATCTTTAAGACAGTTGTTTTAAAGTCTTTGTCTAGTTGATCCACCATCTGGTCTTTCTCAGGAACAGTTTCTGTTGGCTTATATTTTCCCTTTGAATGAATCATACTTTCCTGTTTCTTTATATGCCTTGTAATTTTTTTGTTGAAAACTGGACATTTGCATTTAATAATGTAGTAATCCTGAAAATTAGATTCTCCCTTTTCCACAGGGTTTTCTGTTTCTTTCTTTTGTTTTCTTATGTGTATGTGTGTGTGTGTATTTTTGTTATAGGCTGTCTCCATGCCAAGGATCAGCTTGATGCATAAGCTTAACATTTTCTTGTTCTTTTCTGAGCCTGTGACTTTCCCTGGTCATACACAGTGATTTTCTAATTTCCCCCAAATATGAAGTTGCTTTTGGATGTCCTAGTCTTTAATGTCTGGCCCCCTAAAAGGGAAAAAGAGAAAAATAAAAGAGGAAAAAAAAGGCCCTGGCTCTTTAAATCTCCTGGAAGTGACTTCAGCTTAAGGGGAATGGGCTTGCAAAAATGAGAGAAGGGCCCTGGCTGGTATTGCTCAGTGGTTGGAGCACTGACCTGCTCACCAAAGGGTCATGGGTTCAATTCCCGGTCAAGGGCACATACCTGGGCTGCAGGTTCAGTTCCCAGTCCCTGTCCGTGTGTGTGCAGGAGGCAACCAATCAACATGTCTCTCTCACATTGATGTTTCTCTCTTTCTTCCTCATCCCTCCTTCCCTTCTACACTCACTTAAAAAATAATAACAACAACACACACACACACACAAAACAATGGAAAATATCCTCAGGTGATGATTAACAAAAAAGAAAATGGGAGGAGGTGCAACAACAATAACCACGGCTTCTTTGTTTACACCCCTGTGATGAGGAGCAGCAGTCAGTGATCAGAGCAGGGATTCATAATATTTGGAGGGTGGGGCTTTGTCCACCTGTGTTCTGTAAGCTGTGTGCAAGGCACTGCAGGAACACAGGCACAGCTGCCCTCCACAGGACATGGGGTAAAGGAATAGGTAGTTTCCATTGTGCTCAGAGTTGAAACTGACCAAAACCAACTGAATCTACCATCCAGACCTTCCCCTGGAAGTTGCAACCCTTCAGTAGACCCCAGATTTCCAAATAGTTATATCACAGAGATTCTGCCAGTGTAACTGTTATCTAGGTGGGATTTGGTTTTCTGGTGCTTCCTACTCATCATCCTCCCAGATTCTCTCAGTGCCTCAGCCCCTTCTGTACACGTGGAGGAATGAACCCACCTGTGAGTGCAGACATGACAGAGCTGCCTGGACTGTGCTGTATCTCTCTGTGTGCCCTCTGCTTGCAGTGCAGCCTGCGTAGGGTCCATTATGGCTGAGCTAGCCAGGACCCCCTGTGGGTAACACCAGGAAGACATATGTGGGCAGGTGGAAGGGTCTGGATGGGGGAGCTGGAGACCTGGGTTCCTGTCCTGACTCTGCTTCAAACTGGCTGGACAACTTTGAACTTCACTCCACTTCCTTATTTGCAAAATGTGTCCACAGGAGTCTTGAACTCTTTGGAGAAACTGAATAGAGCTGTGCTTATGCTCACTAGACAATGCAGCCATCTTGCAACCAACAGGGACGTTAGGAACGGAAGCCACACATTGAGGTCGGTGCACCAGAAACACAGAAGGGGCTTGGGTCCCAGCTGCTTATTTCCAGGCTTCTCTTCTCGGAGATAAAATAACCTGCAGGCTGTGTGCGGGCTGCTCTCGGAGCCATGCACAGCTGCCCACCACATGGAGGAGGGTGGGCTGTGTGGAAGTGCTACTGAGTTACCAGCTGACATTGCCTGAGGTGGACTTTCTGGGGAAGCTGCCAGACACCAGATTCCCAAAGTCTGTCATCAGAAAGATTCTGCAAGTGCAATTGTTGTCTAGGTGGGAAGACAGATCCCTGGTGCTTCCTACTTGAATTCCCTCCTGTAAGAGCTTTTCCCACAGCAACTGTACCATCAGATATCACCACCAGCAGTATATGAGTGTTCCAGTTTCTCCACATCTGTGCCAACACTTGTTATTATCTCTCTCCATAAATATTTTTTGATCAATGAACAAGTGAGTGGGAAGGACCAAAGAAACAGAGAATATCAGAGAAGAGAAGGATTGAGGGAAAACTGAGAAAAGGGAGCAGAGGGTGGGTAGGGAGGAGTGGTAGGACTGGGGGTATGGAGGAAAAGGCTGGAGGAAACTAGGATGCAAGCAAGGGTAAATATACATTCAGGGGGAAGATGAAAACAAATGGGTAGGTTGGGGAAAGGCCTCAGGAGTAGGAGAGATTGAAAAGATGTGAGTGGGGGCGGGGGGAGCGGGGGGGGGGGGGGCTGCTGGATGCTCAGGGATTAGGACCAGGGCTGTAGCCAAGTGTGGCCACCACTACACTGACAATGGTTTGGGATTCTATTAAGGAAACTCAAGCCTTCCTGGTGTGAAGTGAACCCTGAGAAAATACAGTTTTTCAGGACAGAAATACTATTTTGTGGCCACTCGTAATGTAAAAATTCTTTGTTTATTGTGGAAAAGAGAGATCTGATCACCTGTCCCTTGGGAATACCATGAGGTGGGACCATTTTCTTCCCGAGAGGCAACTTATACACATTACAAGGGAGGGAATAAAAGCACGAGAAGCCCGATGCAGCCTGTGTCTGCTCTTTGCCACGAGTGTTTTTCTATGATTCCTACTTGTGATATTTCTCTTAGCAGTGGTTCCCCTCTGTGAGTCCCGGATGAGAAAGGATGAGTTAGAATCAGACATCATTGCTGTCGGTCATCTCAGTCATGAGTGAAGGAGGCAGGGGCACGGCTCCAGGTGCCTGGAGCTGTGTAGACATATGTCTGCCTCTTTGTCTGCCTGTCTCAGGAGGAGTGGGTGGTGGCTCTTTTTGTGAACCAGTCAAGGAAGGAAACACCGTAAACATAAAATCTGATTAGCATTTAATATAGAGTGGAAAATTAAAGAAACTGGCTGAAAATTCTCCGGATAGTGCCTGTCTCTTGCTTTTTATTCCCTGCCTGATCAGGAGAAATGAGCCTCCATTATATATAGGGTCAGTTCACTTCAGACCTTCTGGCACAGGCAGCCGTAGCGCAAGGCCCTGAGAGAACTCAACACCTTAACTGTGGGATTAGCCCTTCTGTAGGCTGATGATAGTTATGTAAAATATGGTAGCTTCACCGTGTTAGGATTTTATAAAAAGGCCTTTATTTTTATTTGTTGTGGCCTTCCACAATTTATGAGAAGCACCCTGGTAATTAAACCCCAAGATTGTCAGCTCCTCTGATTCAAACAGTCCCTCTGTTCTAACGGCAAGACAAGATAAGCTACTTTCAGGGCTACATTCTTGCATCCCCCTCCTCCCCGCTGTTTTCAGAACTCAGGGATAATTCACACCAAGGAGTCTCTAGTTCAGGGGAGGGGAATATCCTGCCTGCTGACCATATAAGGCCCTCAAAATCATTTGGTCTGGCCCTGCCAAGGCAACCATAGGCGGGACTCGAAATTCAATAAATCTAGGAGCTTTATTTTTTTTATAGTAACATAAATTTAATTAAAGGAATTACATTAAGTGAATGATGTTATAAATATTCAAGTGGCCTTTGGCAGAAAAAAGGTTCTCCATACCTTCTCTAGTTAGTGGAGAGTTCCTTTCTCCCCTCCCCTTCAAACAAGCCTCTTTTGAACTCACCATAATTTTTGCTCTAAGCATGTTTCACAGGCTTGGGAAAAGTACTGACAAGACGCCTCCCTAGGACATCCGCCTGGACTGTCTCCTGAAAAGCAGACAAACTCAACTTTAGCCTCCAATTACCCTTCCTTCCTTGTCACCTAGCAACAGCAGTCATTACCTTTTAAAAGGGGAAGCCACGCCCTGGCCGGTTTGGCTCAGTGGATGGAGCGGCGGCCTGCGGACTGAAGGGTCCCATGTTTGATTCTGGTCAGGGGCATGTACCTTGGTTGCCGGCACATCCCCAGTGGGGGGTGTGCAGGAGGCAGCTGATTGATGTTTTCTGGCTCTCTGTCCCCCTCCCTTCCTCTCTGTAGAAAATCAATGAAATATATATATGCCACTTTTTGGTTTTTGCCCTTGTATTGATTATCAGCACACTGGCCCTTTCCCTTCGGGGAAAGTGAAATTATCTTCCTCTCTGTTTCTATCTCTTCTCTCAGTTGTGAGTTCTTTTTCTTTTTTTTTTTTTTTTAATCTTTATTGTTCAGATTATTACATTTGTTCCTCTTTTTTCCCCCCATAACTCCCCTCCTTCCAGCTCCCACCCCACCCTCCACCCTCACTCCCCACCCACTGTGTTCATCCATAGGTGCATGATTTTTGTCCAGTCACTTCCCGCATCTCCCACACCCCTTTTCCCCCCAAGAATAGTCAGTCCATTCCCTTTCTATGTCCCTGATTCTATTATAATCACCAGTTCATTCTGTACATCAGGTTATTTATTCACTTGATTCTTAGATTCATTTGTTGATAGATGCATATTTGTTGTTCATAATTTGTATCTTTACCTTTTTCTTCTTCTTCCTCTTCTTAAAGGATACCTTTCAGCATTTCATATAATACTGGGTTGGCGGTGGTGAACTCCTTTAGCTTTTCCTTATCTGTGAAGCTCTTTATCTGACCTTCAATTCTGAATGATAGCTTTGCTGGATAAAGTAATCTTGGTTGTAAGTTCTTGGTATTCAGCACTTTGAATATTTCTTGCCATTCCCTTCTGGCCTGCAAAGTTTCTGTTGAGAAATCAGCTGACAGTCGTATGGGTATTCCATTGTAGGTAATTGAGCCTCTTTCTCTTGCTGCTTTTAAGATTTTCTCTTTGTCTTTTGCTCTTGGCATTTTAATGATGATGTGTCTTGGTGTGGTCCTCTTTGGATTCCTTTTGTTTGGGGTTCTCTGCGCTTCTTGAACCTGTAAGTCCATTTCTTTCTCCAGGTGGGGGAAGTTTTCTGCCATTATTTCTTGAAATAGGTTTTCAATATCTTGCTGTCTCTCATCTTCTGGCACTCCAATAATTCTGATATTAGTGTGCTTAAAGCTGTCCCAGAGGCTCCTTACACTATCTTCACATTTTCGGATTCTTTTTTCATTTTGCTTTTCCAATTGGGTGTTTTTTGTCGGATCTTTGGTTTGATTCTTGAGCTCCTCTGGTCTGCTATTGGGTATAATATTCTTTATTTCAGTCCGTGTATGTTTACTTTCTAATTTCTTTATCGTAGCATTGAGGGTCTCATTAGTTTTCGTGAGGCTCTGCACAAATTTATGGCAAGCCCTCAAAATTGCGATTCTTAGCTCCATATCCTCCATTTCTGTCATGTTTTTTTGTCTCCGCATCTTTTATGCTTTCTTGGTGTACCCCCTTGTGGTCTCTGTGCGCAGTCTTGTTCTAGCCAAGCCTTAATTGTTGTAGTTAACACTAGAGGGATTTGACCACCAGGCCGACTGGCTGTAGGAATCAGCTGAGCGGAAAACGTCTGTCTTCTGGGAAGGCGCTAATCCAGCCTTTGCCTGAGGCAATCGGCAAATGGCTGTGCGCAGGGCTTGGGCAGGGTGGGATCAACAGGGCGGTGGGAGGGAGCCGCTATGGCCGCTCTCAGTCCGTCCCCAGGGGCTCTGCCTCTCTGTCCCAGCAACCGCTGCACACCTCGGAGGGGCCGTAGCCAGACAGTCCCGCTTCTCCCGTTTGAGTCTGGGTCCCTAGAGACTCGCCCGGATCTGTAGCCCAGAGTCTGAGACTCACTCCTGATTGAAAACGACAACCGCGCCCTCAGCCGCCAGCCTGCTTTGCGCGCGCACCACCGCACCACCGCACCACCGTACCTTTAAATTTTCCACACTACGCCTCCTCTGAGCGTCGGAATGCTGTTGTTTTTGCTTCTAGTTGAAGAGTCTCTCCTCAGCCAGCCTTCCTGTGGTTCTGGTTGATGTCCGTTCCGACTTTTAGTTGTATTTTTGAAGTGGTTGTTTACGGCGGCAATCTCCGGTGTTTACCTATGCCGCCATCTTCGATTCTCTCCTCAGTTGTGAGTTCTTTCACAGCCATGTCACCAGCCAAAACCCCGATATACAGGTTACTACATTTCTTCTTTTTCTTGCAACTGGTGAACTTTCAGAGCAGTCAAAACATAGGATACTGGGACAGAACTAAAGGAACATGAAAATAAGAATTTTCATCCCCCAGTGGCCAATTATGAGACTCGTCAAACCAGAAATGTGCCAAAGGGGCAATGATTCCAAGCTTACCCACAGCTGTAGGGGAAAAAGTTATACAAATTCAGAGAAGCACCAGTACAAAAGACACACTATCACCTGGACAGTTTTTGAATAATCCTTGTGTTTTTTGGTTACCACTTCACTTGCATTATTTATTTTAATTTTTGTTACTTAAAAGTTTTACATACAAAAACGGACATCATCCAGAACTACAGGAAGGCTGGCTGAGTGGAAATTCTACAACAAGAAGGAAAGAGAAAAGCACACTGAGACTCAGAGAAGCTGCGGAAATAAAGTGCAGAGGTACGAAGGCGCACGCAGCAAGGGCTGGCAACGGAGGAAGCAGCGCACATGGAAGGGGCTGGCAACTGGGGACGCGGTTGACTTTTTCAGCGAGGAGGGAGTCTCAAGCTCCCGACTGCTCTGAACTCCGGTTCCGGGTGAGTCTCTGGGGACCCAGGCTCATACGGGAGAAACTGGATTGTCTGGCATCGGTCGGAACTCAAGGGCAGCTTTCTCTCAGAGGTGTTTGCAGCGATTACTGGGACACTGAGACGTGGGGCCTCTTAGGGCAGGACTGAGGAGCAGCCATAGCTGTTTGCTCCACTCTGTTGATCCTCTGAGACCCGCCCCCCCCCCCCACACCCAAGCTGTGCACAGAAGCTTTTGCATATGAAAGGCCTGGCCCTTTGCAATCTGAAAATTACCTAACAAGCTGCAGCTGGATCAGAGAAACCCAGAACATCCAAAAGAAGGCCCAAGGCCCCACAGCAGCTTGCATTGCTTCACAGCTGGGCTCCTGCTGGGTAGCCTAAGGAAGAGGCTAAATTAGCACCTTAGAGATTCAAGAGCCAGTGTACCCAGTGGTCAGAGTGGGACCATCCAGATTACAACTCCTCAGATCCATAGGAGACACACTCAGGGGGGCAGACTCAGTGAGCACCAAAGCCCCACTGAAGCAAGTCTTGCCCCAGAAGGGTGTCTTCAGCACAGAAGTTCTCCCACTGCAGACACAGCTGATTCACACAGCCAATTGGCCTGGAGGTCAATTCCTCCCAGTGATACCTACAACAATCAAGGCTTAACTACAACAAGACTGTGCACAAAGCCCACAAAGGGGTGCACCAAGAGTGTCCACCTCAGGTAATTGGGGAGGCTGAGCCATTGGGCCCTATAGGACACCTAGCACAGAAAGCCACTCTATCAACACAGGGAAGCATAAAAAATGCGGAGACAAAGAAACAGGTCACAAATGACAGAAATGGAGGAAAGCAAACTACTGGATATAGAGTTCAAAACCACACTTTTAAGGTTTTTCAAGAATTTTCTAGAAACCGCCGATAAATTTAGTAAGACCCTCAATAAGACTAGTGAGACTGCCGATAAATTTAGTGAGACCCTCAAGAAATCTAGTAAGACCCTCGAGGTTATGAAAAAGGACCAACTATAAATTAAGCATACACTGACTGAAATAAAGAATATTATACAGAGTTCCAAGAGCAGACTAGAGGATCACAAGAATCAACTCAAAGATTTGAAATACGAAGAAGCAAAAAACACCCAACCAGAAAAGCAAAAAGAAAAAAGAATCCAAAAATATGAAGATAGTGTAAGGAGCCTCTGGGACAACTTCAAGCATACCAACATCCAAATTATGGGGGTGCCAGAAGAAGAGAGAGAGCAAGATATTGAAAACCTATTTGAAGATATAATGACAGAAAACTTCCCCTACCTGGTGAAAGAAATAGACTTACAAGTCCAGGAAGCACAGAGAACCCCAAACAAAAGGAATCCAAAGAGGACCACACCAAGACACATCATAATTAAAATGCCAAGAGCAAAAGACAAAGAGAGAATCTTAAAAGCAGCAAGAGAAAGAAAGTCAGTTACCTACAAGGGCATACCCATAATACTGTCCGCTGATTTCTCAACAGAAACTTTGCAGGCCAGAAGGGAGTGGCAAGAAATATTCAAAGTGATGATAGCAAGAACATACAACCAAGATTACTTTATCCAGCAAAGCTATCATTCAGAATTGAAGGTCAGATAAAGAGCTTCACAGATAAGAAAAAGCTAAAGGAGTTCATCACCAACAAACCAGTATTATATGAAATGCTGAAAGGTATCCTTTAAGGAGAGGAAGAAGAAGAAAAAGGTAAAGATAAAAATTATGAACAACAAATACACATCTATCAACAAGTGAATCTAAAACTCAAGTGAATAAATAATCTGACAAACAGAATAAACTGGTGAATACAATAGAATCAGGGGCATAGAAAGGAATGGATTGACTATTCTCCGGGGGGGGGGGGGGGGAGGGTTTGGGGGGGTGCAGGAAGAGATTGGACAAAAATCTTACACCTATGGATGAGGACAGTGCGGGGGGGGGGGGGGGTGGTAAGGGTAGAGGGTGGGGTGGGAACCGGGTGGAGGGGAGCTATAGGGGGAAAAAAGAGGAACAACTGTAATAATCTGAACAATAAAAATTTAATTAAAATAAATAAAATAAAAGTTTTACATACAGTAAGTTGACTTTCCTTTGGATATACATTGTATGTGCTTAAATACATGTATATATTACTGTATAAATGAAAGCATATAGTATGTAATATTCTGAGATTGGCTTTTTGCCCCCAGTATAATGTTCTTCAGCTTTATCAAGGATGCATGTATTAATAGTTTGTTCTTTTATTACTGAGTAATATTTAATTGTATGGATGTATCAGAGTTTATTGAATTACCCATTAAAGGCCATTTGGGCCCTGACCAGTTTGGCTCAGTGGATAGAGCATTGGCCTGCGGACTCAAGGGTTCTGGGTTCGATTCCGGCCATGGGCATGTACCTTTGTTGCGGGCACATACCAAGTAGGGAGTGAGCAGGAGGCAGCTGATTGATGTTTCTCTCTCATCGATGTTTCTAACTCTCTATCTCTCTCCCTTCCTCTCTGTAAAAAAATTAATAAAATATATATTAAAAAAAAAATAAAGGCCATTTGTGTATTTGGCAGCTTTTGATGATACATGAAGAGTTGCTATAAACATTTGTGTACAGGTTTTGTGTCAACATGTTTTTATTTGCAGAGAGTGAATACATCGGATTGGAACTGTTGGGTCAAATATTGCATGTACATTTAACTTCTTGAATTTGCCAAGTTTTTTTTTTTTTTTCCAGAGAGGTTATATCCTTTTGCATTCTCACCAACAATGTATGAGAGTTCTAGTTACCCTGCATTTTTTCTGGACATGGTACTGATATAAAAATTTAAATCATCGCATATGCCTGACCATGAGGCATACGGTTCTAGCACTATTCATCCTATATAATAAAAGCCTAATGTGGAAATTGTCCTCTCAGGTGGTCGCTCGACCGCTCGCTATGACGTGCGCTGACCACCAGGGGGTGGTGCGGATCATGGAGGGCATTGGCAATGTGGTGCTGGCAGCAGGTGGCAGTGCAGGCGCTGCTGGCCCCGATAGGCCCCAATGAAAGTGGGACTGTGGCAGGATGGTGGAGCAGGTGAGCGGGTGGCACCAGGCTACGACAGGGTGCCAGGTGGGGCTGTGGGGCTGGGAATCTGGGGGCACAAGCTGGGGCCCGATCTCCTCAGGCCACCCTGAGGGACCCCACCTGTGCACAAATTCGTGCACTGGGCCTCTAGTTCATTTATAAAGGCTTACTTTCTCATTAAAGACTTGATAGAATTTACCAGTGAAACTATCCGGGCCTGTAGTTTTCTTTTTGGGAAGGTTTTTAACTATAAGCTTAATTTCCTTGTTATATATGGAGTTTTTGCCTTGTCTATTTCTTGTTGAGTGAGCTTTGGCATAGTTTTTGCCAAATCATCAAGGAATTGGAACATTTTATCTAGCTTAGTTTATGTGAATAGCATTGTTTGTAGTATTCTCTTATTATCCTTTTAATGTCTGTGGAGTCTGAGATGATGTCACTATTTCTAACTTCTGATATTGGTAATTTGCATACTCTCTTTTTCTTTGTCAATTTGGTTTTTCAAATTAATCTTTTTTAGAGAACCAGTTTTGGGTTTTACTGATTTTCGTTATTGTTTTTCTGTCTTCAATTTCACTGCTCTCTGTTTTCATCTTTACTAGTTATTTTTCCCCATTCACTTTAACTTTCTTTTCTCTTTTTTATATTTTAAGATAAAAATTTAAGATTGTTGATTTGAGATTTTCCATCTTTTCTAATACAAGCAGTAAAATCTATAAATATTTCTCTAGTGCTTTAGCTGTTTTCCACAATTTTTGATGCACTACATTGTCATTTTCATTCAGTTCAAAGTATTTTCAAATTCCCCTTGAGATTTCCTCTCTGGCACATGAATTATTTAGAAGTATGGTTTTAGTTACTAAGTATTGGAGATGTAAACAAAGTTATCTTTTTGTAATTGATTTTTAGTTTAGTTTCATTATGGTCAGAGAACACACGCTGTATGATTTCATTATTTTAAATTTGTTTAGATTTGTTTCATGACCTGGGATATGATCCCTCTTTTTTTTTTGTTTTAAATATATTTTTATTGATTTCAGAGAGGGAGAGTTAGAAACATCAGTGATGAAAGAGATTCATTGATTGGCTGCCTCCTGCACACCCCACACTGGGGATCGAGCCCACAACCTGGGTATGTGCCCTGACCAGGAGTTGAACTATGACCTCCTGGTTCACAGATTGATGCTCAACCACTGAGCTACGCCAACCGGGCATGATCCCTCTTGATGAATATTCCATGTGTATTTGAAGTGAATTCTGCTTTTGTTGGGTGGAAAGTTCTACTAGTATAAAGATTAGATCCAGTAGGTTGATGATGTTCATTTCTTCCATATCCTTTATGATCTTCTTTTACTTGTTATTTTGATTATTGAGAATGGAACATTGAAATCATCAACGATTGTTGTAGATTTGTACATTATATCAGTTTTTGCTTCAGCTCTGTTTTTTGATGCATACATATTTAGGACTGTTATGTATTCTTGATTGTTTTGATACTTTTATCATCATTATTGTTTTGTAATGTTCTGTTTCCATGCTAATTTTCTTGCTCAGAAATCTACTTTGTCTGATATTAGTGTAGCTACTATTGATTTCAATAGTGTTTGTATTGCTTATTTATTTATTCTTTTACATTTAACCTGTGAGTGTCTTTTTATTTAAGGTTTATTTCTTGCAGCAGCATATAGTCAGGTTTTCATTTTTTAAATTCCATTCTGACAATCTCCGTTTTTTAATTTGTGTGTTTATACCACACATTTAACATACCGTTGATATGCTTGTACGTAGGCCTACTATTCTATTACTTGTTTTCTGTTTATTCCCAATGTTTTCTTTTCTGGTGTTCTCTTCCTTGGCTTCTTTTGGAGTACTTGAATTTGTTTTTAGATTTCTTTTAAACTTATCTATTGAGTTTTAAAAATAATATTTCTGTATTTTTTAGTGATTGCTATAGTTATTATCAAAAGCATATTTAACACTTCATATTGTATTAGGATTTAATATGTTACCACTTCAAATCAAATGTAGAAAATTTACCATCATATTTAAGTCCATTAACTCTCCCCATTTATGTTGCCATTGTCTTATGTGTTACACCTACATACATTTAAAACCCTCCCTATAAGACAATGTTATAATTTCTGATTGTAATTGTCTCACATATTTAAAAGAACTTAAGCAAAGAAAAATAGTCTATTATATTTACATAGATATTTACTATGTCTTTTTCTCTTCTTTCATTCATGCAGTTCTCTCTCTATATTTTTAGGGTATCATTTAACAAGAACATTTTTTAGCACTTCCTTTAGAGCAGGTTTGCTGGTGGCAAATCTTTTCTTTTCCCTTCATCTAAGAATATGTCTATTCTGCCTTTATTCCTAACTGATATTTTAAGGGGGCATGGATTTCTAGGTTTATAGTTTTTTCTCACAGCATAAGATATGTTCCACTGTCTTTTAACCTTTGTGGCTTTTGATGAAAAACATGCCATCATTCAAATCACTGTTCCTGTATGTGTAATGCATTTTCCCCCTATTTATTTATTTATTGAAATCTGAGCATGGATTTATTTAGACTTACTGAGTATCTTGAATCTGGAAGTTTATGCCAATGTTGGGAAGTTTTCAGTCATTATATTTTTTTATTTCTTTTTTTTTTCAATCCCTCTACTCCCCCAGCTCCCCAATCCCCACTCACCTCAGAGCTGTCAGCCTGATCTCTATCTATTATTTTGTAAAAATATTTTTTTCTGCACTACACTCTCCTCTCCTCTGGGACTGCAGGGACATGAATATTAAACCTCTGTAATTGTCTAATAGGTCTGACACTCTGTTCCCTTTTGTTTTCCAATCTATTTTCTTCTCTGTGGTTCAGTGTAACTCAATCCACCGTATTTAGTGTTCTATTGCTACATAACAGATGATCACAAATGTAGTGAGTGGCTAAGACAGCACATACATTTGTTATCTCACAGCTCATGTGGGTCAGGAGTTCAACACCATTTAAATGGGCCTTCTGCTCAGTGTCTCATATGGTTGCAATCGAAGGGTTGGCCAGGCTGTATTCTTACCTGGAGACTCAACTGGGGAAGCTTTTACTTCCAAGTTCATCTGTGCTGCTGCCAGAGTCCATTTCCATCCTGCATGGAATTCATTTCCAGTTGTGACATTTGCTGGCTCTCCGCTGAAGGCTTCCCTCAGATCAGAGGCTTTCTGCTTTGTCATGTGAGCTCTGCAGCATGGTGCTCACTTCCTCAGGCCCTGAAGGAGAACCCACGGCTCCAGTCTGCTAACAAGGTGGAGTCTTATAAAATGTAATTTAGTAACAGGCGTGACATCCTATCACTATTGGCATATCTTGTAGGCTAAAAGCAGGTCACATGTCCCACCCACCCTCATGAGGATGGGGCTGTACAAGGGTATGACTGTCAGAACCAGAAGACAGGAATCGCTGAGGAGGTCACTTTGGGGTGTGTCTGCTTCCGTCCACTCCTCGGCCCCCAGTGACTCACGTCTATCCGTGTGAGAAATATATCCATCCTCTCCCAAGTTCCCAAGAGTCTCATTCCATTATAGCAGCATCTCATCCCCAAATCTAATGATCCCAGTCAAGTCCAGGTGGTATAGGTGAGGCTCCTGGGTTTAACACATAAGTACAGCTCTCAGGACACAATTTCTCTGCTCCATCTGTTGACCTATAAAACTCAGACAAGTTATCTGCTACCAAATACACCCAAAATACAATAGTGGTCAGGCACAGGGTAGCAGCTGAAGACATTTTGGTTCACAAAGAGGAAAAATGGAAGGTAAAAAAGAGCCATTGCTGTATAGAAGCTTTGCAGTACTGCCCCACAAATGTTGGGATTCCTTGATTAGGTGTCAGGGCCTGGGAATAACTCTCCTTGGTCCTTGGCGCCACCTCTTGACTCTTGATTCCCGTCCCACTTCCTGAGTCATTATTTTTTTCTTGTGAAAGATACACCAGAAAGAGAGCTGCTCCTGGGATTCATTCCGTCGCGTCTGGTATACAATTGCAGGGTTCCAGCTGCCTTTGAACCCAGGCCAGGGGAAACCGAAGGAGAAAAACATAAGGACCTCACTGCTGGATTATGCTTATTTGGGTTCTGGTTTCTTCCTACTGTCATTTCATGTCAGAGTCCTCAGATAACTGCCCATTCTGTCCAAGAATTTTGGTTGCATTCAACATAGGAGACAGGGTGGACTGTGCTTATTCCATCCTCACTAGAACTGGAAACTTCCATTATTTGTTTAAAATTGTTTTATGTAGAGAGAATCTATTATATAAAAAGTCTGTGGTCCTCACGCCATCACGCCATAATGACTGATTAGCAGGAGGCTGCGTGCACAGGGTGGGCAGGGCTGTGTGCGCAGGGAGGAGTGCGTGGGTGGGCGGGAACGTGACTCTGGAGGACTTGACTGGAGGCGCGGGCGGGTTTCTGGGTCCTGCCAGAGCGGCAGGTGGGTTTGTGGGTCCCACTGGGGCGGCAGCAGCGGCCAAGAGTCTCTTTCTGGTTCCCGCCTCCCACAGCGGCGGTGGCGGCGGTGGCCGCAGGACTCTGGGTCCTGTCGAGCCATGGGACTCTGAGTCCTGGGTCTCGTGTGATTTTGCGCACTGGGCCCCTAGTCTATAATAATAAAAGCGTAATATGCTAATTAGACTGGACAGCCCAACAGCAGAACAACCAAAGGACCTTCCGGACAAAGCCGGGCCCCTTGCATGAATTTCATGCATTGGGCCTCTAGTAGATAATAAATTTACATGCTATAATAGTGCACAGTGAAAAATCCCCCTTATTCCACTGTGTTACTTCTTATTGTATTTGCTCAAAGGAAAGTTATGCTTATAGTCAGTGAATATACAAATATTAACACCTACTTTTATACTTTCATTTTCACAAAAGATAGCATACTGTGTACCGTGTCATACATTTTTCTTTTTTCACTTAAGAATGTTGTGGAGTGACCCAGCAGTGGCGCCCGCGGTTCTGTGGCTGGGCGGCCAGGGGTGGCTCCAGTCTGGGGCAGGGGCGCTCCAGCCTCCAGCCCGCAGCCTTGCTGGGACCTGGGTGGCTGAGGAGCTCGGTGGCAGAAATGCTTGCTACCCGGGCGGAGGCGACCAGCAGGCCGAGGGCTCCAGCTCAGCAAAATGGAGAAGGCACAGGAACGAGCGACCCCCAGGGCACCCAGAGCCTGTGGCCCCGGGAGGGGAGCAGGCCCGGCGTCGGCCCCGGTGGGGAGGGGAGCCGGCCGCGGGGAGAGGAGCTGGTCTGGGACCTCAGCCTCGTGCTCAAGGTGGAGTCCCGATGGGGCCGGTCGGAAGGGCATGAAGAAAGGGACAGGTATTTTCTTTCTTTTTTTTTCTGAGTTAGTAGGGCGTAGGTACTGAAGTAAAATCGGGGTAATTCCGAGCCTTTCTTGCTTCCACTTGGAACAGTCTTTTAGCCCCTCCTCTCACCTATCTCTGCAAGTAGCTTCAGAAATAATGTGTTCTTGTTTCCAAGGCTTGGAAGGTGGCTCTCTTGTGGCTCCTTTTACGCAGACTGTGCCACTGGCACGGACATTGGTCATTTATGTTTGGCCGTGTGGACCTCTGTGCTGTCCAGTACAGCAGAGGCAATGTTCCTGCGGTGACAGCCAGAGATCCTGGTCAGAGGCCAGCAGGAATAATGGGACCCGAGGGCTGTATACACTTCATGCTAGAAAAGCTGCTGCCAATCAACCTGTTGGAACACTGACAAGTCTTGAAGCACCCTCAGCAATAGGAGCCTGTCAGAGCTGCCCAGGCAGACTGATCCTCACAGAGCTCAAGGACGATGAGGAAGAAAGCTCATCACTTCTTCAAGACTAAGACAGGTAGCTACTTTCTCTAGTATGCTGAAACAACTTCAACAAAGAGAAGTAAATTATAGAAAGTACCAAACAAATGTCATAACCATATTGAAGAGTACACTACAGGTGTTCAATAGCAGAATGGAGGAAAAAGAAGAACGAATCAGCAAACTGAAGAAAAAGCAATAGAACATACCACAGGAAGCAGAAAGAAAAGAAAAGAAAAGAAAAGGAAAGAAAAGAAAAGAAAAGAAAAGAAAAGAAAAGAGAATTTAAGAAGCTCTCTTGGCCATGGTTGAGTGCAGTCCCATGAACCAAAATGTCACAGGTTCAATTTCCAGTCAGGGCACATGCCTGGATTGTGGCCTCAATCCCCAGTAGGGGATCTGCAAGAGGCATCTGATTGATGTTTCTCTCACATCAATGTTTCGCTCTCCCTTTCTTTCTCTCTAAAATCAATAAAAAACATTTAAAAAATAAAGTAAAAACACATTAAGTGTTTTCTGGGACAATAGCAAGTGGAATAAAATTTATATTATATGGGTCCAAGAAAGAGAAGGGCCAAAATTTTTTTTGAAGAAATAATGGCTGAAACTTCCCTAACGTGAGGAAGAAAACAGATATTCAGGTTCAGGAAGACCAGAGAGTTCCAAATAAGATGAACCCAGAGGTCCACACCAAAAAAACATTATAATAAAAATGGTAAAAAGTTAATAGAGCACAAGCATCAAGAGAAAAATCATTTGTCATGTATAAAGAAAACTCCAAACAGTTATTAGCAGATTTTTCTCTGAAACTTTATAGGACAGAATGAAATTGCATGACATACTAAAGCTCTGGAAGAAAAAAAAAAAGACCTTATAACCAAGGATTCTCTACCCAGTAAATTATCATTCAAAATGAGAAATTAAGAATTTTTCAGAGGAAACCAAGATGGCGGCATAGGTAAACACCGGAGATTGCTGCCGCAAACAACCACTTCAAAAATACAACTAAAAGACGGAACGGACATCACCCAGAACCACAGGAAGGCTGGCTGAGGAGAGATTCTTCAACTAGAAGGAAAGAGAACAGCATACTGAGGCTCAGAGGAGGCGCAGTGTGGAAAATACAAAGGTACGGAGGTGCGCGTGGAGCCGGCTGGTGGCTGAGGGCGCGGTTGTCATTTTCAATCAGGAGGGAGTCTCAGACTTTGAGCTCCAGATCCGGGCGAGTCTCTAGGGACTCAGACTCAAACGGGAGAAGCGGGATTGTCTGGCATCAGTCGGAACGTGAGGGCAGCTTTCTCTCCGAGGTTTGCAGCGGCTGCTGGGGTTCTGAGAAGCAGAGCCTCTGGGAATGGGACTGAGAGCAGCCATAACTGCTCCCTCCACACCCCTGTTGATCCTGTGTGACCCGCCCCGCCCAAGCCCTGCACAGAGCCATTTGCCGGATAGCCTCAGGCAAAGGCTAGATTAGCACCTCTCCAGAGGACAGAAGTTTTCCCACTGCAGAGACAGCTGATTCTCACAGCCAGTCGGCCTGGAGGTCAAATCCCTCTAGTATTAACTACAACAATCAAGGCTTAACTACAACAAGACTTCGCACAAAGACCACAAGGGGGTGCACCAAGAAAGCATAAAAAATGCGGAGACAAAAAAAAAATGACAGAAATGGAGGATATAGAGCTAAAAAATGCACTTTTGAGGGCTTTCAATAATTTGCTAGAAACTGCTGATAAACTTGATGAGAGCCTCAAGAAATCTAATGAGACCCTCGATGTTGTGATAAAGAACCAACTAGAAATTAAGCATACACTGACTGAAATAAAGAATATTATACAGACACCCAACAGCAGACCAGAGGAGCGCAAGAATCAAGTCAAAGATTTGAAATGCGAAGAAGCAAAAAACACCCAACCGGAAAAGCAAAATGAAAAAAGAATCCGAAAATACGAAGATAGTGTAAGGAGCCTTGGGACAGCTTCAAACGGACCAACATCAGAATTATAGGGGTACCAGAAGATGAGAGAGAGCAAGATATTGAAAACCTATTTGAAGAAATAATGACAGAAAACTTCCCCCACCTGGTGAAAGAAATGGACTTACAGGTCCAGGAAGCGCAGAGAACCCCAAACAAAAGGAATCCAAAGAGGACCACACCAAGACACATCATAATTAAAATGCCAAGAGCAAAAGACAAAGAGAGAATCTTAAAAGCAGCAAGAGAAAGAGACTCAATTACCTACAAGGGAATACCCATACGACTGTCAGCTGATTTCTCAACAGAAACTTTGCAGGCCAGAAGGGAATGGCAAGAAATATTCAAAGTGATGAATACCAGGAACCTACAACCAAGATTACTTTACCCAGCAAAGCTATCATTCAGAATTGAAGGTCAGATAAAGAGCTTCACAGATAAGGAAAAGCTAAAGGAGTTCATCACCACTAAACCAGTATTATATGAAATGCTGAAAGGTATCCTTTAAGAAGAGGAAGAAGAAGAAAAAGGTAAAGATACAAATTATGAACAACAAACATGCATCTATCAACAAGTGAATCTAAGAATCAAGTGAATAAATAATCTGATGTACAGAATGAACTGGTGATTATAATGAATCAGGGACATAGAAAGGGAATGGACTGACTATTCTTGAGGGGGAAAGGGGAGTGGGAGATGCGGGAAGAGACTGGACAAAAATCGTGCACCTATGGATGAGGACAGTGGGTGGGGAGTGAGGGCGTAGGGTGGTGCGGGAACTGGGAGGAGGGGAGTTATGGGGGGAAAAAAAAGAGGAACCAATGTAATCTGAACAATAAAGATTTAATTAAAAAAAAAAAGAAAGAATTTTTCAGATAAGCAACAGCTAAAAGGAGTTCACTACCACTAAACCAGTCATGCAAGAAATGTTAAAGGGAATTCTTTATGGTGAAAAGAAATGGCACTACCTACACTAATAATATACAAATATGTAAATTGACCGTACCTCCACAACACCCCAGCCAATCAGGAGGGAATATGCAAATTAGTGGGACAAAGATGGCAGCGGCCATGGAGCCAGCTGGAGCAGGCGGGAGGCTTGGGTTGCCCCTGGCGATGGAGAAAGGCAAGTTTCCCGCCCGCCTGGGCCAGTTGCTGAAGGAGGGGCCTGTGGGCAGCGGCAATAGTGCAGGCCGGAGGGAGCAGGAGGCTTGGGTCTCCTGAGCCGGCCGATGAGGGAGGGGCCTCCAAACGGCCCTCAGCCCCTCACCCAGGCTGGCCACACCCCCATGGGGTGAGGGTCTCCACTGGAGGGGTGTGGCCAGCCTGCAAACAGCCACCAGCCCCTCACCCAGGCTGGCCAGGCACCCCAGCAGAAACCCCCACCCTGAAGAGGGTGTGGCCAGCCTGAAAACAGCCATCAGCCCCTCATCCAGGCTGGCCATGCCCTCGCAGCGGGGACCCTCACCTCATGGGGGCGTGGCTGGCCTGAAAACTGCCCCAGCCCTTTGCCCAGTCTGGCACCATCCCCAGTAGGGACCCCCACCCCAATGGGAGCTTGGCCAGCCTGCAAACCACCACAGGCCCCTTGCCCAGGCCATCCCGCCCCTCAAGGGAACCCCCACCCTGATCCGGGACCCCTTCAGGCAAACCAGCCAGCCCCCAGCCATGCACCAGGCCTCTATCTATACTAATAAAAGGGTAATATGCTAATTAGACTGGGAGACCTTCCAGGAGACCTTCTGGACATTCTTCTGGACAAAGCCATGGTGGCGGGGCCAAGGTAGAGGTGGTTAGGGGCCAAGAGGGGAGGGCAGTTGTGGGTGATCAGGTCAGGATGGGATGGCAGTTGTGGGTAATCAGGCCAGTGGGGGGGGCGCCATTGGGGGTGGTCAAGCTGGCGGGGGGGGGGGGGGAGTTGGGGGTGAGCAGGCCAGGAGGGGGTGTAGTTGGAGGTAAGCAGGCTGGCAAGGGGGGCAGTTGGGGGTGAGCAGGCTGGGGGGGGAGCAGCTGGGGGTGAGCAGGCCGGCAGGGGGGCAGTTGGGGGAGAGCAGGCCATCAGGCAGAGTGGTTAGGGGCAATCAGGCAGGCAGGTAGGTGAGTGGTTAGGAGCCAGCACTCCTGGATTGTGAGAGGGATGTCCGACTGCTGGTTTAGGCTCATCCCTGTGGGATAGGGCCTAAACCGGCAGTCGGACATCCCCCGAGGGGTCTCAGATTGGAGAGGGTGCAGGTCGGGCTGAGGGACACCCCCCCTCTGCATGAATTTCATGCACCGGGCCACTAGTTTACTAATAAGAAAACAGAATAGCAAAACCCCACTGAGAAAAGGTAAATATATACCGTATTTTGCCGTGTATAAGACACTATGTTTTTCTAAAATCATTAGACTGAAAATCGAGGGGGTTTTATACACAAAAGTCAGCTGAGGAGGGAGCTGTGTGGGGACGCAGCTGCCCATACCTTGTCAAACAGGCTTCCTCCAATCACGAGTCTTATTGTTACTGAAATCAGCTGATGCCGTAACGGGAGGTGGAGGTGGAGAGTGCACAGATGCAACAGGGACCTGAGTGTTCTGAGCCCATAAAGATGTCAAAAAATTAAAAGATAAATACCGGTAAGCAGTTGTCTTACTTTGCAAAATTCAAACCAAATGTAATCAGCTCTGCAAAAGACCATGGAAATAGAGCTGCAGAGAGACAATTTGGACCTCCTCCCGCTGAGTGTAGGATCAGACAGTGGAGAAAACAGGAAGAACAACTCCTTAAGATGCCAAAAAGGAAGGCTTTAAGAGGAAAACCAGCAAAATGTTTAAAATATTGATTTCTTAATTTGGGGTTGGAAAAGTAGGGGGCATCTTATACACAGAAAAATACGGTAGTAAGGACAGTAGAACAATTACTTGTAAAGCAAAAATGATACATTTGATAAGGGGTTAGTATCCAAAATAGATAAGAAATTCATGCAAATTAACACTAAAAGAAAAAAATTCCATTAAAAATGGGCAGACAAAAAAAACACAAAAAAAACAAAACAAAACTTTAAAGGCCATTATTGAGTGTGGCCAGTGTGTCTCAGTGGTTGAGCATCAACCTATGAACCAGGAGGTCATAGTTCAATGTTGGGGCATATACCTGGGTTGCGGGCTCAATCCCTGGTGGGGGATGTGTGGGAGGTGGCCAATTGATGATTCTCTCTCATCATTGATGTTTCTGTCTCTCCCTATCCCTTCTTCTCTTTGAAATCAATAAAAAAATATATATATTTTTAAAAAACACACACACAAAAAAATGGGGAGACAACCTAAATAGAGATTTTTCCAAAAAGCACATACAGATGGCTGACAAACACATGAAAAAATACTCAACATCAATAATCATCAGGGAAATAAAAATCAAAACCACAGTGAGATATCACCTCAAACCTGTCAGAAGGATATTATCAAAATTCAACAAACATGTGTTGAAGAGGATATGGAAGACAGGGAATTCTCATGCACTACTGGTGGGATTTGAAATTATTGAAAACAGATGGAGGTTCCTCAAAAGTTAAAAGTATAATTACCACATGACCCAATAATTCCACTCCTGGGTATTCATCTGAAGAAAATTTTAAAAACCACTAATTTGAAAACATATACTAGTATATACTCTTATGCTTACAATTATGGAAATAATCTAGGCGTTCATTGATAGATGAAGGAATAAAGAAGATGTGGTACATATATACAATAAAATATTATTCAGCCACAAAAAAAGAATGAAATCTTGCCATTTGTGACAACATGGATGAATGTAGAGGGTACTACGCTAAGCAAAATAAGTCAGAAAGACAATAGGATTTCACTTATATGTGGAATCTAATTAAAAAGCAAACAAATAAAATAAAACAAATACAGACTTATGGAAACAATGAACAAACTGATGGTTACTGTAGGGGAAGGCAGGAGGGAGATTTTGAATAATGTGAAGGGGATTATATTCAATAATATTGTGATAACTTTGCACAGCGGCAGATGGTTACTAGACTTAGTGTGGTGATCAGATCATCTACACTAATAAAAGAGAAACATGGTAATTGGCGTACGACCGCTACCCTTCCCATTGGCTAATCAGTGTATCCTTATGCAAATTAACTGTCAGCCAAGATGGCGGCCGGCAGCCATGCACTAAAGCGAGCAGGGAGGCTTGCTTCCTCCAGGAACTGCAGACTCCAACATTCCCCGCCTGCTGCTGCCGGCCTCTCAGCTGCAACTCTAAGCAACTATTACTATGTTGCAAATAAGAAGCTAAACAAAACGGCTTTCAGTCAGCCCCGGACCACAACATTGTATCCATGTTTTCAGCAGCGAGGCCTCAGAGCTAAAGCTGGCCCAGAATAAAAAAAAAAGAAAAGAAAACAAGGAGCGGTTGGGAGCTTTTAGTCAACTGCCAGTGGGAAAACAGCCCTCAGCCCCTCAGCCAGCCTGGCCAGGCACCCCAGTGGGGACCCCCACCCTGATCCAGGACACCCTTCAGGGCAAACCAGCCGGCCCCTACCCGTGCACCAGGCCTCTATCCTATATAGTAAAAGGGTAATATGCCTCCCGGCACCGGGATCAGCGGAGCAGCGAGGCTCCCGGCACTGGGATCAGCGTGACAGGGGGCAGCGCCCAAACCCCCTGATCAGCCCTGCTCTGTGCCTGATGCGGGGGAGCTCCCCAATCCCCCGATTGCCCTGCGGCTCTGTGTGTGACAGGGTGCAGCGCACCAACCCCCTGATCGGCCCTGCTCTGTGTGTGACAGGGTGCGGCACCCCAACCCGCCGCCCCCATGGGCCCTGCTCTGTGTGTGACAGGGTAGAACCATAACCTCTCCATCGGCCCTGCCCTGAGCGTGACAGTGGTGGCGCCCCAACCCCCTGATCGGCCCTGCTTTGTGAGTGACAGGGGGTGGCGCCGAAACCTCCCCATTGACCCTGCCTTGAGTATAACAGGGGGAGGTGCCCCAACCCCCCAATCAGTCTACCCTGAGCGTGACTGAGGGTGGCATTGCAACCTCCCGATCCGCCCTGCTCTGTGCATGATGGGGCAGCACCCCAACTCCCCAATCGGCCCTGCTCTGAGCCTGACCAGGGGCTGCACTTAGGGATTGGGCCTGCCCTCTGCCACCCGGGAGCAGGCCTAAGCCAGCAGGTCGTTATCTCCCGAGGGGTCCCAGACTGTGAGAGGGCACAGGCCGGGCTGGGGGACCCCCCCCCCGCCGAGTGCACAAATTTTTGTGCACCGGGCCTCTAGTATTATATAATAAAAGCCTAATATGCAAATCGACCAAAGAGCAGAACGACCAGCAGAACAACCAGTCGCTATGACGCGCAATGACCACCAGGGAGCAGATGCTCAATGCAGGAGCTGCCTCCAGCCCACAGGCCCCAGGCCAGCCAAGGCGGGTGCAAGCAGGGCCACCCCCCTTGATTGCCCTGGAGATTGGCCCTGATCTCCTCCAGCCAGGCCTAGGGACCCTACCCATGCACGGATTTTGTGCACTGGGCCTCTAGTAAGGTATATAAATATCAAATTACTATGTTGTGCACCTTAAGATAATATAATATTGTATTCCAACTACATTTTCATTTAAGCGTTAAAAACAATAAAATTAACTAAAATTAAAATAATTAGTTGAGATGATATCCTATATAATAAAAGGGAAACATGCAAATTAACTGTCCCTCCGCTACATTCAAGCCATGCCCACAAGCCACGCCCACCAGCTAATCAGGAGCGAGTATGCAAATTAACCCAACTAAGATGGTGGCGGCCACAAAGCTGGAGCGAGCAGGAGGCTTGGGTTGCCCCCGGCAATGGAGGAAGCCAAGCTTCCCACCTGCCCTCGCCAGCCCTGGGCTCTGCTCAGGGCTACAAAGTTTCAATTATAGAAGATAAATAAATCCCAGAAAAAAAAAAAGAAAAAAAGGAGAGGCTGGGAGATTGGGTCGCCGGGGGGCGTGGCCAGCCTGAAGATGGCCATCAGCCCCTCACCCAGGCTGAGCAGGCACTCCAGTGGGGATCCCGACCCTGAAGGGGGTGTGGCCAGCCTGAAAATGGCCCTCAGCCCCTCACCCAGGCTGAGCAGGCACTCCAGTGGGGACCCTCACCCTGAAGGGGTTGTGGCCAGTCTGAAAACAGCCCTCAGCCCCTCACCCAGGCTGAGCAGGCACTCCAGTGGGGATCCCGACCCTGAAGGGGGTGTGGCCAGCCTGAAAACGGCCCTCAGCCCCTCACCCAGGCTGGCCACACCCTCATGGGGTGAGAGTCCCTGCTGGGGGGCTTGGCCAGCCTGGAAACACCATCAGCTCCTCATCCAGGCTGGCCAGGCACCCCAGTGGAGACCCCCACCATGAAGGGGATGTGGCCAGCCTGAAAACACCCATCAGCCCCTCACCCAGGCTGGCCAGGCACCCCAGTGGGACCCCCACCCTGATCCGGGACACCCTTCAGGGCAAACCAGCTGGCCCCACCCATGCACCAGGCCTCTATCCTATATAATAAAAGGAAAGGGTAATATGCAAATTGACCCTAACAGCAGAACGACTGGGAATGACTGGTCACTATGACACACACTGACCACCAGGGACAGACGCTCAATGCAGGAGCTGCCCTCTGGTGGTCAGTGCGCTCCCACAGGGGGAGCTCTGCTCAGCCACAAGCCAGGCTGATGGCTGCCAGTACAGCGGTGGTGGTGGGAGCCTCTCCCACCTCCTCAGCAGCGCTAAGGATGTCCGACTGCAGCTTAGGCCTGCTCCCCGCTGGCAAGTGGACATCCCCCGAGGGGTCCCAGACTGTGAGAGGGCACAGGCCGGGCTGAGGGCCCCCCCGGGGTGCACAAATTTTTGTGCACTGGGCCTTTAGTATCAAATAATAAATGAAAAGAAGTAAAAAGTGTCATGAAAAAATATAAAGTATGGTAATGGACAAAAAATGCAAAATTTTGGAATGTATTCAAATTTAAGTTGCTATCAACTTAAAATGGACTATTATATGCATAGATACTATGTGAACTTCACAGAAAACACAAAGGAAAAACGAAGTAAACATATTAATGAAAGCCATTAACTACTGAAGAGAGAAAGAGAAAAAAAATGGAACAGAGAGGAACTATAAAAACATCCATAAAAATTTAATAAAATGGCAATAATTATTTATCTATCAATAATTACACTAAATGTAAATGGACTAAATCTTCAAGTAAAAAAAAATGTAGTTGTTAAAAGGATAAGTATAACAAGACTTATCTGTATGCTGCCTAGAAGAGACCTACTTCAGAAGTAAGGACACACCTGGATTGAAAGTGAAGGGATGAAAGAAGAGATTCCATGCAAATGGAAACAAACAAAAAAAAAAAGCTGGTGGAACTATAATTATAACAGAAATAATAGACTTCAAAACAAAGACTATAAATAAAAGATGAAGAAGATCATTATAGATGATAAATAGGTCAATCTAACAAGAAGATAGAGCTTTTATAAATATATATGCATCCAAAATAAGTGCAACAAAATATGTAAACAAAATATTAATAGACCTAAAGGAAGAAATGGAAAACAATACAATATTAGTAGGGAACTTTAACACCCCACTTACATCAATAAATAGATCATTCAGACAAAATATCAATAAGGAAACATTGGCCTTAAATGGCACATAAGCCTGACTGGTGTGGTTCAGTGGTTGAGCATCAACCTATAAACCAGGAAGTCACAGTTCGACTCATGGTCAGGGCACATGAACAGGGTGTGGGCTCAATCCCCAGTAAGGGGCGAGCAGGAGGCAGCCAATCAATAAGTCTGTCATCATTGATGTTTCTATCTCTCTGAAATCAATAAAAATATTTTTTAAAATGGCACTTTAGATCAAATGAACTTAATAAATATGACCAGAACATTCCATCCAAAAGCAACAGAATACATACTCTTCTAAAGGAACACTTTCAAATACACTCTATGAGACCAGCATTACTCTGACACTAAAACCGGACAAAAACACAAGAGCAACAAAATAAAATTACAGGCCAATATTTCTAATGAATATAGATGCAGAAATTCCCAACAAAATATTAGCAACTAAATTCAACAACACACTAAAAGGATCATACACCATGATCAAGTTGTTTAATCCAGCGATGCAAGGATGGTTCAATATCTACAAATCAATTAACATGATACACCATATCAACAAAGTGAAGGATAAAAATCATAATAACATTAATAGATGCAGAAAAAGCATTTGACAAAATCCCAAATCTATTTATAATAAAACCCAGCAAAATGAGCATAGAGGAAACATACCTCAATATAATAAAGTCCATATATGACAAACCACAGCTAGCAACATATAAGATCAGGAATAAGACAAGGTTGTCCATTTTTACCAGTTTTATTCAAAGTCCTAGGCACTTCAATTAGACAAGAAAAAAAATGAAGGGTAATTAAAATGGAAAGAAAAAAGTAAAACTGTCACTATTTGCAGATGACATGATACTATATATAAAAAACCCTAAAAAGCCTACCAAAAAATCTATTAGAATAAATAAATTCAGTAAAGTTGCAGGATACAAAACTAATATTCAGAAATTGATTACATGTTTATACACCAACAATGAACTATCAGAAAGTGAAATAAAAAAATAACATTTATGCCTGCCTGGTGTGGCTCAGTGGTTGAGTGTCAACCTATGAACTAGGAGGTCATGGTTCAATTCCCAGTCAGGGCACATGCCCAGGTTGTGTGCTTGATCCTCAGTGTGGGGTGTGCAGGAGGCAGCCAGTCAATGATTCTCTCTCATCATTGATGTTTCTATCTCTCCCTTCCTCTCTGAAATGAATAAAAATAAATATATTTTAAAAATAATAATAACACTTACAATTCCATTAAAAAATTACATACCTACAAATATATTTAACCAAGGAAGTAAAAGTCATGTACTCTGAAGTCTATAAGACAGTGCTGGAAAAAAAATGAAGACAAACAAATAAATGGAAGGATAAACTTTGCTCATGCATTAGAAGAATTAATGTTGTTAAAAGGTCCATACTACCCAAAGCAATCTATAGATTCAATGCAATCCCTATCAAAATACCAAGGCATTTTTCACAGAAGTAGAGCAAATAAGCCTAAAATTTACAAGGAACCATAAAAGACCTTGAATAGCCAAAGCAATTTTCAGAGAGTAGAACAAAGATTTCAAACTATATTACAAAGTTATAATCAAAAGAGTATGGTACTAGCACAGAAACAGACAAATAAATAAATGGAATGAAAGAGAGAGCACAGAAATAAACCCATGTCTACAGTCAACTAATCTATGATAAAGAAGACAAGACTGTACACTGGGGAAAAACAGTCTCTTTAATAAATGGTGTTGGAAAAACTGGACCACTACATGCAAAGAGAAAAATAAAGCTGGACCACTTTCTTATACCATATATTAGAATAAACTCAAAATGGGGTAAATACTTGAATGTAAAACCCAAAAGCATAAAACTAAGAACTCCTCGAGGAAAAGAGGCATTAAACTCTTTGACATAAGCTTTAGAAAAAAAATGGTGGATATGTCTCCTTGGGCAAGAGTAGTAAAAGCAAAAATAAACTTAAAAAATTACATAAAATCAAAAAGGTTTTGTACAGGGAAGGAAACTGTCAACAATATGAAAAGGCAACCCACTGAAGGAGAGAAGATGTTTGCAAATGGTATCTAGTAAGGGGTTAATTCCAAAATATATAAAGAACTCACACAGTTCAGCATTATAAAAACAATATAATTAAAACATGGGCATAAACCTGAGTAGAACTTCTTCCAGAGAAGTTACATAGATGGCTAAGAGCACATGAAAAGAAGCTGAACATACTAGTCATTAGAGAAATGCAAATCAAAACCACAATGAAATACTAGTTCCCACCCTTCAGATGGGCTAATATAAAAAAGACAACAAGTTACAAGTGTCAGCAGGGTGTGGAGAAAGGGAGCCCTCATGCACTATGGTGGGAATTGGTGCAGCCACTGTGGAAAACAGCATGGAGGTTCCTCAAAAAATTAAAACTAGAACTACCATATGGCTCATTCCACTTCTGGGTATTTATTAAAAGAAAATGAGAACATCAATTCAAATATGTTCATTTTAGCTTATTTACAACCAGAGGCCTGGTGCATGAAAATTCAGGCACTGGAGGGGAGGGTCCCTCAGCCCGGCCTGCCCCCTCTCACCGTCTGGGAGCCCTCAGGGGCAGGAGGCGACCCGGCGATCAGGGGAAGGCGACGCCCCATTACTCCTCTGCTGCTGCCACTGCTGGCAGCACAAGCCTCGGCCGGCCCTGGTTACCTGAACCTTGGGTGGCCCTGGGAGACTGGGCAGCTGCCATCTGCGACTTGCCTGTGCCTTGGGCTGGCCCTGGGCGGCTGGGGGGCTGAGGGCAGGTCCGGCCACACCGTGCACCTGTCGCCCGCCCCGGCTGGGCTGAAAGGACTGCGGGTCTCCGGCGGGGCTGAGGGGACTGGGCGCCGCCATCTTGTGGCTATGGGTACCGCCATCTTTGTGATAGCGTGATGGTCAATTTGCATATTTCCTCTTTATTAGCTAGGATGGCCAAGTTATGAAAGCAACCTAAATGTCTGTCAATAGATAAATGGATAAAGAAGTGGTATTACTCAGCCATCAAAAAGAATGAAAGCTTGACATTTGCGACAACCTGGATGAACTTAGGGGGCATTATGCTAAGTGAAATAAGTCAAACAGAGAAAGAGACATACCATATGATTTCACTTAAATGTGGAATATAAAAAAACAAAACAAAACAGAAACAGACTCATAGATATAGAGAACAAAATGATGATTGCCAGAGGGCAGAGGGAGTAAGTGCGGAGGAAAAATGAAGGGGAATAAGAGGTACAGATTTCCAGTTATAAAATAAACTAGAGGCCCGATGCATGAAATTCGTACAAGGGTCTCGGCCCTCACAGCCGTGGTGGCTGCCTCGGCCCTCGCAGCCCTGGCTTCGTCCGGAAGGTCATTCGGCTGTCTGGTCTAGTTACGATATTATGCTTTTATTATTATAGATAAGTCTCAGGGAGATAATGTATACCAGAGGGAATTTAGTCATTACTATAACTTTGTATGGTAGCAAATGTTACTAGACTTATCATGCTGATCACTGTGTTAAGTATATAAAGGTTGAATAACAATGTTTTATACCTGAAACTACTATAATATTGTATGTTAACTATATTTTAATAAAAAGAATTATTTGCATATCTTGGATAGCTATTCTTCATCAGGTGTGTGTTTGAGAATATTTTCTTTACAATTTGTCTCTTTATTCTCTGACATTGCCTTTCACAGAATAGAAGTTTTTAATTTTAATGGACCCAGCTTATCCATTATTTCTCTCATGGGTCATGCTTTTAGTGTTGTAGCTAAAAAGTCGTTGCCATAACAGAGACAGCAGACGTGTTTTGCAGATGCTTTCTCACTGACTTTGGCTGTCTTTTCATTCGGTGACAGCGTCTTTTGCAGAAGCTTTTAATTTTAGTGGAGCCCACCTTATCCATTTTTTCATAAACTGTGCCTTTGGTGTTGTATCTAAAAAGTCATCATAATAGTGAAGGTCATCTAGATTTTCTCCTATGTTTTCTTCTAGGAGTTTGTAGTTTTGCATTTTACATTTATGTCTTCAATCCATTTTGAGTTACTTTAGTGAAGGGTGGAAGGTCTGTGTCTTAATTCATTTTTTGCATGTGGATGCCCACTTCTGCCAGCACCGTTTGTTGAGAAGTCTGTCTTTGCTCATTGTAGTGCCTATGTTCCTTTGCCAAAGACTAGTTGACTTTATTTACGCGGGTCTATTTCTGGCTCTCTGCTTTGTTTCATTGACACTTGTCTGATCTTTCACCAACAGGACGGCATATCTCTCTATATAAAAGCCTAATATGCAAAGTGTCCCCTCGGGAGTTCGACCAACGGGGAGTTCCATCGCTCACTATGACATGTGCTGACCACCAGGGGGCAGCGCAGAATGAAGGAAGGCCCCAGCTGGGGAAGGGAGGCCCTGGTCGGCAGCTGGCAGCTGCTAGGGACCTTACCTGTGCATGAATTTCGTACACGGGGTCTCTAGTTGATGTATAATCTGGGTGAGTCTGGAAAGGCATTGCCACTCCCACCTCAACTCCCCAACCTGAGACTCGGATTTGTTTCGCTCTCGCGTGTTTCCTGCGGATGGTTACACCACCCACGGATCTGCGGCGAGACCTGGGCAAAGCACCAGGGGAAAGAGCAAGCGCCTGCAAGCACAGCAGCACTGACCACCTCCTCTGTGGCTGCAGGCTGGCGTGTCACGAAATCCTTTATGAGTGGCTATTGTCTCAGGCCAGAGCCACGAAGAGGACCTTCCTAATAACGCATTCCACAGCGGACTGACTGGCACCACGTTATTTCCTGAGCCGATCCGGGGCTGCAGGCCATGCCCACTAAATTAATTTTAATTTTTTTGTTTCTTACTAATAAATTATCTTAACTTATTGCAACTTTTAGAGCCTTCAAAGAGGTAATTAAATTAAAATAAGGCCGTTAGGGTCACTCTAATCCAACCCGACTGGTGTCCTTATAAGAAGAGAAGGCTTAGACATACAAGAGGAGACAGGGGATGAACATACACAGAGAAAAAACCGTATGAAGACACAGTAAGAAGAAAACCATAAAATAGAGTCCTGGGTCCCTAAAGCACAGCATAGTCAGTACAGACAGCAGCAATGTAATATAGTCGTCAAACTTGTTAAAAACTAGATATTAGTTATGCCAACCACCAAAAAGAAATGATGGTTATGTGACATTATAGAGATGCTAATTGTCACTACAATGACAATTATATAAATTATCAAGTCAACAATGTTATATGCCAAATACATTTCTATTTAAACAAGAGGCAACCATCTGCAAACCAAGGATAGAGGCCTCAGAAGAAAGCAAACTTACTGACACCTTGATCTTAAACTTTTGGCCTCCAGAACTCAAGAAAATAAATTTCTGTTGCTTAAGCACATAGTCTGTGCTACTTTGTAATGGCATCTCTAGCAAAATAATACAGCTTTTTAATGAATTAGAAAGAATAAGCGCAAATAGGCTAGTGTTGCTATATTAAATGTCTTAATAGACTTTCACACAGATATGACTAGAGACAGAGTGTTGATATGTAGATATATAACTTATACATGTAATGTGTATTATATGTAAAATAGACGCTGGAAAAAAAGAAATAGAAATCCCTGTGTTCTGACCTTGGTTTGTGCTCAGGTTGGTGTGAAGAACCTTAGTTGAAGTCCCAACAAGAAAGCACGGGCGCTGGCAGAGGGCGCCGGGCGCTGGCAGAAGGTGCCGGACACACTGATGTGCTCCCTGAGGCTGAGGGCTCTGAGATGATCAGATCTTGGTCAGCACAACGCAACCCTAAACTGAGCACTGCTCTCATCTCACTTAACAAATCTTAATGACCAGACACAAAAGGATCAAACTGTTTACAAGTAACAAATGCATCTCAGTACCAAGCTCAAGAATGAACATATAAATACAAAATATCCACTACCTAACAAGGTTAAAAACACAGTGTCTGGAATCTAATAAAAAATGACATGACCAGAAACTGACAATTCTAAATACTATGAGAGTATGGAACAACAGGAATCTCACTCATTTCTGGTAGGAATAACTTTTTACAAAGCTTCACATATGTTTACCATATGACCAGCACGTATGCACCTAGGTATTTACCTAAATGATTTGAAAACTTGGGTCCATAAAAATACTTGAAACAAATATTTAAAGTGGGTGTATTTGTTTTATTTATTTTAATTGAATTTATTAGGATGACATCCTATATAATAAAGAGCTAATATGGTAATTAGACCAAACAGCAGAAGGACCTTCTGGATGACCATCCAGATAAAGTCGGGGCTGCGAGGGCCGGGCGAGGCAGAGAGGGGCTGTGAGGGCCAAGCACTTTGCACGAATTTCATGCATCGGGCCTCTAGTTGGTTAATAAAATTATATAGGTTTCATGTATACAATTCTCTAACACATCATCGGTACACTGTGTTGTGGGCTCACCACTCCAAGTCAAATCTCCTTCCATCACCATTTATCACCCCTTACACCCTCTTCTACCTCTCCCACCCCCTCCCTCTGGTCATCACCATGCTATGAGTCTGTTGTTCCTTTTTGCTTAATCCCTTCACCTTTTTCATCCAGTTTCACAACACCCCTGCCCTCTGACAGCTGTTGGTCTGTTCTCTATCTATGAGTCTGTGTCTATTTTGTGTGTTAGTTTATTTTGTTCATTAGATTCCAAATATGAGTGAAATCATATGGTACTCATCTTTCTCTGACTGGCTTATTTCACTTAGCACAATGCTCTCCAGGCCCATCCACACTGTCGCAAAAGGTACGATTTCCTTCTTTTTACTGCCAAATAGTATTCCGTTGTGTAATGTCCCACAGCTTTTTATCCACTCACCTATTTGTAGACACCTGGGCTGCTTCCAGATCTTGGCTGTTGTAAATAATGCTGTGATGAACATAGGGGCGTATATTCTTTCCAATTAGTGCTTCAGGTTTCTTAAGATGTATTCCCACTTTAATAAGTGAATTGCTGGGTCATAAGGCAGCTCCGTTTTTAATTTTTGAGGTACCTCTATACTGCTATACACAGTGGCTGCACCAGTTTGCATTCCCACCAATAGTGCACAAGGGTTCCCTTTTCTCCACATTCTCGCCAGCACTTGTTATTTGTTGATTTATTGATGATAATTAGATGCTCAATGTCCCTAATCATCAGAGAAATGCAAATGAAAACCACAATGAGCTATCACCTCACACCTATCAGAAAGAACATTGGGTTTGTCTATAATTGCCAAAAAATGGCAACAGCCATGTTCTTTAATACGTGAATGAGTGAGTAAATAAACTGCGGTACATGCATACAGTGGGATATTATTCACCAATAAAAATAAATGCGCTCTCAGGCCACAAAAAAAGATGACTAATTCTTCAATGTATATCACTAAGCTTAAAGAAACCAGGCTACATGCTGTACATGACAGGAAAACGCAGAGCTACAGAGACAGGGGGGTCACCAGTGGGCGCCGGGGAGCCACTGGGAATGGGGGAGGCTGAGGAGGTGAAGTGCGCGCTTTTATCGCAGTGAGACCCTTAGTTATAATGCTGTGACGGTGGATGCATAACATTAGCATATGTCAAAACCCACAGAACTCTCCACCACAAAACACAAGCTTTAAAAAGGCAGGAAGGCAGAAAAATGGTGGAAGCTTTAAGCCATCACTCTCCCATGAAGAGATGCACCCATCCAAAAAACACAACTGGAAAATTGTACTTTATTGGGGCTCTGCAGAGCAAAGCAACCAGGTGAACACCCAACCATGAGACAGAAAGTTCGAGTACACAGGCACATTTGTGAATTAGTGTTCACTCTTATCTCACCCCTCCTGGCATGACACAGACTGTGTATGGAGGAGGTGCAGACAGTCCTCAATTTCTTCCTTGAATGGAAGGAAGAGGGCGGACCTTGCTCAGAACACTGTAATGTGCCTGGGAGCTGCTTGAAGGACTCGTCTTTGTTTTGCTTCACTCGGGTCTTAGATGGGAAGAAGGAGCAGGCAGTGCATGAGAAAGCTGAAGGAATTCTAAGACCTGCGGATCCGAAGATTTGCAATCCCTCCATCAATAGATTACATGAAGAGACATACAATATCTAAGTTTCCAAGGAAAACCTGGAGTGAGACTCTTTAGGAAATTATTTTAAACATGCATGCATACAGGGAATCAAAAAATTGCAGAAACCTATACAAAATGCGTGCTCAGAAGGTACCTGGGTAGAATTCAGTGTTCTTGGGGTGACCATAAGGCTCAGAACACACACAGCGGATTAGTGAAGAACTTTCCAGACAGAGAGAGAGTCTTCAAAAACGGAAGGGGTGGTTGTTTTTTCAAAAGTCTAATTTTCCACAAAAATTAAAAGCATACAAAGAAACAGGAAACACTGGCTATTTAAAGGAAGAAGATAAGGTGGGAGAAGCCATCCCTGAAGATACACAGGCACTGGACTTACTAAACAGACTTCAAACAACTGTTTCAAATGTAAGGGTTAAAGAAAAACATAGGAAAAGAACTTAGGAAAATCATAAAATAACATACGACCCGAGGAAGCTTGGATGCATCAAGGCCACCTGGCCCGCACAGACAGGTGGGTGGGGAGAGCCAGGTGTGCCATGGAGGAGATTTCAGTGTCCCCATTCTTACTCCTCGTGGCCCTCTCCTACACCCTGGCCCAAGACACCACAGTCAAACCAGGAGCTGAGAAGAACACCAGGACACAAAGGTCTCTCCACCCAAACTGCCCCAGACCCTCTCCAGAGGTTGGGGTGATCGGCTCATCTGGACCCAGATACACGAGGAAGCTTTGTACAAATCCAAGACAAGCAACAAACCCTTGATGATTATTCATCACCTGGATGAATGCCCACACAGTCAAGCTTTAAAGAAAGTGTTTGCTGAAAATAAAGAAATCCAGAAATTGGCAGAGCAGTTCGTCCTCCTCAATCTAGTTTATGAAACAACTGGCAAGCATCCTTCTCCTGGCGGCCAGGGTGTCCGCAGGATCGTGTTTATTGACCCATCCCTGACAGTTAGAGCCGACATCACTGGAAGATACTCAGAACGTCTCTGTGCTTATGAACCTTCGGACGCAGCTCTGCTTGTTGACAACATGAAGAAAGCACTCAAGTTGCTGAAGACTGAATTGTAGAGAAAAAACCAAGTTTGCAAGCTCTTCCCTCTGTGTCTGGCCATGACCTGGAACCAGAGGGGATTTCAGAAGACCCTGCAGAAGGCAGGGGCACGGTGGACATGCTCATCAGGTTATGGTTTATGTTACAACAGCTATTTCTTAAAATTTGGTTTCAAGTATACATGTATGAAACAATATTGTGTACTACCGTAGCAAGCCATACTTTTTAAAAAATGGAGAAAAAAATCATAGAAAATCACCAAACTAAAATAGCAGGCCGAGACATAAGGAGAAATGGAGTGCAGAGCAATCAGGAGGAGAAGAAGATAAAATGGCAGTAGCAAGTCCTCATATATCAATAATCACGCTAACTTAGTAAATAAAAAACAAGAACCAACTATATGCTGCCTTCAGAAGACACATCTCAGCTTCAAAACAAGTACAGGCATATAGATCAATGGAACAGAACAGGGACCCCAGAAATTGACCCAAGCTATTACGCTCAATTAATATTTGACAAAGGGATTTTGATAGGGGTTGCTTTGAATCTGTAGGTTGTTTTAGTTAATCTGGAAATTTTAACAATGTTCGTTTTTCAAATCCCTGAGCACAGCATTATCTTTCCATTTGTTTGTGTTTTCTTTAATTTCTTTCAACAATGTCTTGTAATTTTCAGTGTACAGGTCTTTCACCTCCTTTGTTAGGTTTATTCCTAGGTATTTTATTAATTTTGTTATGATTGTAAATGGGATTTTTTCACTTATCTTTCTGATAGTTTGTTGTTAGTATGTAGAAATGCAAAAGATTTCTGTATATTGGTTCTGTATCCTGCAATCTTATGATATTCATTTATTATTTCAAATTGTTTTCTGGTGGAGTCTTTAGGGTTTTCTCTATATGAAATCATGCCATATGCAAATAGTGACAGTTTTACTTCTTCCTTTTCAAGTTAGATGCCTTTTTTTCTGGCCTAATTGCTCTTGCTAGGTCTCCAGGACTATGTTGGATACAAATGGTGAGAGTGGGCACCCTTTTCTTGTTTCTAATCTAATAGGAAAAGCTTTCCTTTTTTCACCATTGAGCATGATGTTAGTTCTGGGCTTGTCATATGTTGAACTACTTTCCTTCTATATCCATTTTATTGAGAGGTTTTAAAAACCATAAATAGATATTATATCTTGCCAAATGCATTATGCTTCTGCTGAGATGATCATACAAGTTTTATCCTTTATTTTGTTAAAGTGGTGTATCATGTTGATTGATTTATAGATGCTGAGTCACCCTTGTATCCTTGGGATGAATCCCACCTGATTGTGGTGTATGATCCTTTTACTGTAGCATTGCATTTGATTTGCTGGTATTTTGTTGAAGATTTTTCCATCTGTCAATCAGAGATTGTGTGTGTGTGTGTGTGTGTGTATGTGTGTTGTCCTCGCCTGGTTTTGGTATCAGAGTAATATTGACCTTGTAAAATGTATTAGGAAGTATTCCCTCTTTAAAAAGAATTTGAGAGGGATAGGTACTTGTGCCAGTACCAGGCTGTTTTGAGTACAGTGGCTTTGTAGAATAGCTTGATATCTGGTATTGTGATTCCTCCAACTTTGTTCTTCTTTCTTGAGATTACTGTGGCTATTCAGGGTCTTTTTGGGTTCCATATAAATTTTTGGAGTATTTGTTCTAGATCTGTGAAATATGGTGTTGGTATTTTAATAGGGATTGCATTGAATCTGTAGATTGCTTTGGGTTGTATGGACATTTTAATGTTAATTCTACCAATCCATGAACACGGTATATTCTTCCACTTGTTTATATCTTCCTCTCTTTTCTTAATGTCCTGTAGTTTTCCAAGTACAAGTCTTTTACCTCCTTGGTTAAGCTTATTCCTATGTATCTTCCTTTTTCTGTTGCAATGATAAATGAGATTGTTTAGTTTCTCTTTCTGATAATTCATTATTGGTTTATAAAAAAGCCATTGATTTTGGGGTGTTGATTTCTGTATCTTGCTACATTGCCAAATTCATTTATTAAATCTAGTAGCTTTTTGGTGGAGTCTTTAGGGTTTTCTATGTACAATATCATGTCATCTGCGAATAATGAGACTTTTACCTCATCCTTTCCAATTTGGATACCTTTTACTATTTCTTCTTGTCTGATGGCTGTGGCTAGGACTTCCAGTACTATCTAAATATAAAAGGTTAAGTGTCCATCCGTCTGACTGGTAGCTATGATACGCACTGACCAACAAGGGGCAGATGCTCAATGCAGGAGCTGCTATGATGTGCACTGGCCTTTTAAATTAAACAGCACCACGGATCTGGCACCAACAAACCAACCCTCAGCTTCCCCCAACTGGGACACAGGCCCCGCCACCACCCTGAAACGACACCCCACCAAATCACAGCCAACGCTGCCGAGACACCATGGTGCAAAATGCAGCCCACAGCCCACTGTGGGTGCCAGGTAATGATGTCATGTATCAATGCCTGGCTTCCCCTCCCTAGTGACTAGCCTCCTTGGAGTTTTTTCAGTCCAGGAACCCAACTTGCTTTATAGCCAGGTGCAAACATTTTACATTTAACCAAATGTTTATGAAGCATTTTCACGTGCCTCATCTCATTTGATCCTCACAGAAGTCCTGGAGTAGGTAGATAGGAGACTTGGTAGAATCCTATTTTCTTTTCCTGGAAAACAGAGATTTAGAAAGTTTAGAAACTTGATTTGACTGAAAAGAAGTAAGAAATGGTGGAAATTGAAAATGACTTCAAGTTTTCTCACTGTGCAGAATATAGTCAAACACTGCTACAGTTAAATATTTTACCCCTTGTTCTCCCTGTGTGATCTACAATAATAATCTGCTTCATGTTGATATTTACTGCTGTGTTGCTGACAATTACCTGAAAGAGAAGTTGGGGTGCTTCACTGGGCTGGAAAAAGTTTAGCTAAATCAGAAAGCAGGTCTAATTAAGCAAGTTTATATATACATATAAAGCTCTCACTGGCTACAATTGCATACGTGTGTTTCTATCTGTCATTGTCAATTGTGAATTTGGTTGACACTTCTATTATAGAGAAAGGACAAATAGCAATATTAAAATATTTCTTCTAATTAATTTCCTTTCAATGTGCACAAATCCGTGCACCAGCACACTAATGTTGACTAAGAGTAGTGAAAGTGGGCATCCCTATCTTGTTCCTGTTCTTAGGGGAAATGGTTTTAGTTTTTAAAAAAATATATTTTATTGATATTTTTACAGAGAGGAAGGGAGAGGGATAGAGAGTTAGAAACATCGATGAGAGAGAAACATCGACCAGCTGCCTCCTGCACACTCCCTACTGGGGATGTACCTGCAACCAAGGTACATGCCCTTGATTGGAATAGAACCTGGGACCCTTCAGTCCACAGGCCGACGCTCCATCCACTAAGCCAAACCGGTCAGGGCAATGGTTTTAGTTTTTGCCCATTGAGTATGATGTTTGCTATAGGTTTGTCCTACTAGTATATGGCCTTTATTATGTTGAGATATTATCCCTCTATTCCCACTTCGCTGAGAATTTTTATCAAAAAAGGGTGTCACTTGACATGATCAAGTGATTTTTGCTTTTCAATTTGTTTATATGATATATCAAGTTATTGATTTGCGAACATTGTACCAGCCTCGCATCCCTGGAATAAATCCCACTTGGTCATGGTGTATGATCTTTTAAATATATTACTAGATCCAATTTGCTAATATTTTGTTGAGGATTTTAGAGTCTATGTTTATCAGGGATATTGGCCTGAAATTCTCTTTCTTCATAGTGTCTTTATCTGGTTTTGGAATTAGGATAATGCTGGCCTCATAAACAAAGGTTGGAAGTGTTCCTTCCTTTTAAATTTTTGGGAATAGTTTGAGGAGGGTAGATGTTAATTCTTTAAATGTTTGTTAAATTCTCCTGTGAAGCCATCCCAACAAGGGCTTTTGTTTGCTGGGAGTGTGTTTTGATTACTGCTTCTATTTCATCAGTTGTTATTGGCCTGTACAGGTTTTCTGATTCTTTCTGATTGAGTTTTGGAAGATTGTATTTTTCTAGAAATTTGTCCATTTCATCCACATTGTCCAGCTTGTTGGCATATAGTTGTTCACAGTATTTTTTCACAATCCTTTGTAATTCTGTGGTGTCAATTGTTACTTCACCACTTTTGTTTCTGATTTTATTTATTTGGGTCCTTTCTCTTTGTTTCTTGATGCATCTGGCTAACAGTTCATCAATCTTGTTTATCTTTTCAAAGAACCAACTCTTAGGTTCATTGATTTTTTTTGTATTTTTTTAGTCTCTATATCATTTATTTCTGCTCTGATGTTTATTATTGCCTTCCTTCTTCTTACTATGGGATTTTCATGTTGTTCTCTTTCTAATTCTTTAAGTTGTAGTGTTAAAACATTTATTATTAATTTTTCTTGTTTTAGAGGTAGGCCTGTTGTGCTATGAACCTCCCTCTCAGGACTGCTTTTGCTGTGTCCCAGAGATTTGGGGTTGTTATGTGTTCATTTTCCATTGTTTCCAGGAAGTTTTTGATTTCTTTCTTGATCTCATTGGCAACCCATTCTTTGTTTAACAACGTGCTATTTAGCCTCCATGTGTTTGAATATTTTTGAGGGTTTTTACTGTTGTTGATTTCTAATTTCATTCCACTGATATCTGAGAAGATGCTTGATATGATTTCAATCTGATTGAACTAGTAGAGACTTGTTTTGTGTCCTAACATGTGGTCTACCTTTGTAAATGATCTATGTGCACTTGTAAAGAATGTATATTCTGCAGCTTTGGGGTGAAATGCTCTATAAATGTCAATTAAATCCACCTGATCCAGTGTGTCCTTTAGAGTCACTGTTTCCTTGGTAATTTTTTTGTCTGAAAGATCTACCCAGTGAAGTCAGTGAGGTGGTAAATTCCCATACTGTGACTGTTTTATTATTGATCTCTCCCTTAAAGTCCTCTAGAAGTTTTTTTTATATACTTAGATGCTCCTATATTGGGTGCATATATGTTTACTAGGGTTATATCCTGTTATATATCCCTTTAGTGTTATATAATGCTTTTTGTTGTCTCTTGTGATGGCCTTCATTAGGAAGTCTATTTTGTCAGATATGAGTATTGCTATCCCAGCTTTTTTTTGTTTTGTTTCCATTTGCATGGAAATTTTTTGCCATCCCTTCTCTATCCTGTGTGAGTCTTTTTTCTAAGGTGGGTTTCTTGCAGACAGCACATAGTTGGGTCATGTTTTTGTATCCATTCAACTACCCTATGTCTTTTGATTGGAGCATTTAAACCATTTATATTTAATGTTATTATTGATAGATATTTATTGCCATTTTAATTCTGTATGCTTATGTTTCTCTCTCTCTTTTTCTCATTATAGCAGTCCCTTTAGAATTTCTTGTAGTGCTAGTTTTGTGGTGATAAACTTCTTTAGCCCCCACCCCTATTTTTAAATCTGGGAAGCTCTTTATTTCACCAACTATTTTAAAGGATAGCATTTCTGGGTACACTAATCTTGGTTTCAGATCCTTGCTTTCCATTACCTTGAATACTTCATGCCATTCCCTTTTGGCCTATAAGTTTCTGATGAGGAATCAGCTAACAGCCTTATGGGAGCTCCTTTGTAGGTAACAACTTGCTTTTCTGTTGCTGTCTTTAAGATTCTTTATTTGTCTTTAATTTTTGGCATTTTAATTATGATGTGTCTGGGTATGGGCCTGCTTAGGTTCTTTTTGCTTTGGACTCTCTGTGCTTCCTGGACTTGTGTGACATTTTCCTTCACCAGGTTAGGGAAGTTCTCTGCCATTATTTATTCAAATCACTCTCTATCCCTCGCTCACTTTCTTCTCCTTCTGGCGCACCTATTATGTGAATACTATTATGTTTCATGTTGTCCCACAGCTCCCTTAAGCTGTCCTCCTGTGTTTTTAAAAAATATATATTTTATTGATTTTTTTACAGAGAGGAAGGGAGAGGGATAGAGAGTTAGAAACATCGATGAGAAATAAACATCAATCAGCTGCCTCCTGCACACCTCCTACTAGGGATGTGCCCAGAACCAAAGTACATGCCCTTGGCTAGAATTGAACCTGGGACCTTTCAATCCACAGGCCAACGCTCTATCAACTAAGCCAAACCAATTAGGGCATGTCCTCCTGTTTTTTAATTGTTTTCTTCTTTCTTTCTTTCTTCCTTTCTTTCTTTCTTTCTTGATCTCTGATTTTTTTAAAAAAAATAAGATAACATTTATTGGCTAAATCACAGGGGTAGAAAAAGTAATTCCTAGAATCAATGGTTTTAGGAAAAAAGTCATAGATGTAAAGGAAGGGCCCTTGGAGCTTGGGAGTGAAGAAGCTAATGCTAATGTGCCTGAGAGGGGGAGGGAGAGGACACAGTTGTGCTCCTGGGAAGGAGTGTGCATTATCTACCCTGTCTTCTAATTCACTAATCTGATCCTTGTCTTTCCCAAATCTACTGTGTATTCCTTCCAATGTGCTCTTTATTAGTGCTATGTCATTCTTCCTAGTTACTATATCTTTTCTTATGCTGTTGAGCATCTTTACCATCATTTTTCTGACCTCTATGTCTGATACATTTCTTCTTATCTTTTAATCTTTATTGTTGAGATTATTACAGGTATCCCTCTTCTCCCCCCCCCCCCCCCCCCCCCCCGCCCATTGCTCTCCTCCACCTGGTTCCTGCCACACCCCAGGTCTTCACCACCCTATTGTCTGTGTCCATAGGTAATGTATATATGCAAATAAGATCTTTGTTTAATCTCTTCCTACTCCCCTAACCCCGTCCCCTCTGAGAATAGTCAGTATGTTCCATTTCCATGCCTCTGATTCTATTTTATTCACCAATATATTCTGTTCATTAGATTTCTTATTCAGTTATTTTGATTTTTTAGATTCAATTGTTGATAGGTATGTATTTGTTGCCATTTTGCTCATTATTTGATATTTTTCTTTCTCTTCTTCTTCCTCCTCTTAAAGAATACCCTTCAACATTTCATATAATACTGGTTTGGTGGTGATGAACTCCTTTAGCTTTTTCTTGTTGGTGAAGCTCTTTATCTGACCTTCAATTTTAAATGATAGCTTTGCTGGGTAGAGTTATCTTGGTTGTAGGTCCTTGCTATTCATCACTTTGAATATTTCTTGCCACTCCCTTCTGGCCTGCATAGTTTCTATTGAGAAATCAACTGACAGTAGTATGGGCATTCCCTTGTAGGTAACTAACTGCTTCTCTCTTGCTGCTTTTAAGATTCTCTTTTTGTCTTTAACACTTGCAATTTTAATTACAATGTGCTGTGGTGTGGTCCTCTTTGGGTTCCTCTTGTTTGGGACTCTCTGTGCTTCCTGGACTTGTAAGCATATTTTTTTCACCAGGTAGGGGAAGTTTTCTGTCATTATTTCTTCAAATAGATTTTTAATAGCTTGTTCTCTCTCCTCCTCCTTCTGGCACCTCTATAATGTGCATGTCCCAGAGGCTCCTTACACTATCGTCATATTTTGTATTCTTTTTTCTTTTTGCTCTTCTGGTTGGGTGTTTTTTGCTTCCTCATATTCCAAATCATTGATTTGATTCTCAGAGTCCTCTACCCTACTGTTGAATCCTTGTATATTATTCTTTATTTCAGTCAATGTATGCTTAATTTCTGACTGGTCCTTTTCCATTTATTGGGAGGTTTCTAGGAGATTCTTGAGTAACCTTATAACCATGGTTTTGAACTTTATATCCAGTAGTTTGCTTTCTTCCATTTTTTTCATTTGCGACATGTTTCTTTGTCTCCACATTTTGGCTGCTTCCCTGTGTTTGTGTCTATGTATTGGAGAGAGCTGATATGTCTCCTTGAGTAGGTAGAGTGGCCTTGTGTAGTAGGTGTTCTATAGGGCCCAGTGGTTCAGCCTCCCCAGTCACCTGAGGTGGGCACTAAGTGCACTCCTTTGTGGGCTGTGTGCATCGTCTTGCAGTTGAGACTTGATTTCTGTTGGTGTCACTGGGAGGAATTGACCTCCAGACCAATTGGCTGTGAGGACCAGCTGCAACTATAGTGGGAGAGCTGCTGTGCAGGAGACACCCCTATAGAGCAGGACTTGCTTCAGTGGGGCTTTGGTGCTCACTGAGTCTGCCCCTTGAGTGTGTTGCTTATGGATGTGTAGAGTTGTAATCTGGTATGGTCTGACATTGACTACTGAGTGCACTGGCTCTTGAGTCTCCAGGGAAGTGCAAAGTCAGCCACTGCCTTGGGCCACCTAGCAGGGGCTACTGGGGGATCTGCAGATTCCTCCTTTTTGTATCAGGTTTGGAAGTGCCCAGATGAGGCCCAGCTGTGAAGCAAGGCAGGCTAGTGCTGGTGCTGAGTCTTAGGCCTTTTATTGACAGGTTTGGGGCTCCCTGACCCAGTGTAGATTGTTGGAGAAATTTTAGCCTAAGCAAGGGCAGGTCATTCATATGCAAAACCCACTGCACACAGCTTGGGTGGGGTTATAAATTGAATGAGGTCAGCCCTGTGACTGGGGAGGTCCCAGCATAGGAACAATGATTCCTGTGAACACCTCCATCTCATTTGGCTTCTTTAAAAAACAGAGTTTCTCCCTGGCTGGTAGCTCAGCTGGTTGGAGCATCGTCCTGTGCACCAAAAGATCGGGTTCGATTCTCGGTCAGGGCACATGTTAGTTTGTGGGTTCGATCCCCATCATGGCTTGTAAAGGAGGCAACCCATCGATATTTCTTTCTCTGTCTCTCTCTCTCTCCCCCCCCTTCCTCACTCTAAAATCAATAAACATATCCTCAGGTGAAGATTAAAAAAGAGAGTTTCTGTACAGCCATGTTGATTTATTCTTCACTAAAATAATTAGTAATTAAGGTCAATTTATTTTAAAGGATATTCTCACTCTCTCAAGGCAGGGATTTAGAACTGCACTCTTCTGTGAAATTTTTGGTATTAGTTTTTCTAAATCTAGAGACTATCTGAGGATACCCGCATCCTCTCTCTTGGTCACGAACAAACATGGCATCATCACATCTGCTGGCAGTTTTTTATCATCTTTAATTAGCCAGTGATCTTTTCCTTGTAGGTCAAAATTAACTCTAAGGTCATAAAGAGATGGGAGATGGAAGCTTACAAAATTCACACACACACACACACACACACACACACACACAATATGTATCTGGCTAATCCTGATTTTTTTGTTAGAAAGTGTGTCTGAGAGAAAATTCAACAATATGATAAAATATGTATCTTTTTATGAGAATTGTAATTTTTTCACTTTCTTTTGTTATAAAGTTATTTTTAAATTCCACCAGTCATATATTTTTATCTCTAACGCTTCTAACTCGATTTGTTCTCATTCTGTGGATTTTATTTTCTGTCCACATTTCATAGACGAAACCCTTTTCTCTGTGTCACTGGGAATTTTCATTATGTTGTTTTAAATCGTGGTCTTGCTCGTGTAACTGGATTTTCTCTGATGCAAGTTCTTGCATTGCTCCCTCTCTCAAGGTGGTGTTACCCCTAAATGCACAGTGACATTTGAACATGCGCTCAGACCTGTGGCTGGGAGTCCCCGTCTGCTGCCTGTCACCTCTTGGGAAAGCCCGCTTGGGAAGGCTGGGGTCTGTGCCCTCAGCCTCACTGTCCTCAGAGACAGCGAGAAGCAGGGCTGTCTGACCTGCTGGACTCTGCTCTGGGCCTCTCTTAGGACTGAGCAGCATTTCCCACAGCCTGGTCTCCGCGCTGACCCACCCCACCCGGGGGGAGGTAGGCATTCCTGCCTTTTTACTGGGCCCTAAAGGAAAGGAGATGGGAAGGGGTCATCCCTCCGGCACTGTGGTCCCTTTGCCCAGCCCAGCCCCAGGCCCCTCCACCTGGAAGCCTGGGCACCTTGGTAGTGACCCTCCTCCTGCTGTGTCCCACAGATCCTGCTCTCCACCTTCCAGGAGCTCCTCACAACCCAGTCTCCACATGTGTTTTGATTTTGAATGTGACTTTGTATATTATTATTATACTTTATAGTTTTGCATGAATTTTGAGGCAAATGGGGTACTGCAGCATGTATGCAGTCTGCTGTCTAGAAGTAGTTTTGTACCAAAGTTAACATATTTTAGAGAAAAAGTTTAGTAAGGATGCTCCCTCTGTGGGCCTCCTGAGGGAGGGAGGCCAGGTAGGTCAGACTCATTCAGGTGCTGGCTTTGGCCCAATAAGACTTCACAGAAGTGCTGTCACCACGTGCCCATGACTGGCCGTCCTCCGTGCGCACCCCCTGCTGGCCTGACCTGGACGCCAGGCCCTGACCTGTTGGTGAGTGGCTGGTCCGTGCCAAACTCAGAATACACTCAGGCCTTGTCAGAACTTCCCCCCAACGCCCCCGTTTCCACGATAACAAGTTTCCCTTTGAAAGGTGCATTCCAAAGGGGGTGTCCTGGGTCTGGAGGCCTCAGCACCTGAGCTCAGGTATAAGAAGTCTGCACGTGCTCTTGGCGGCTGCCATGCTGCTGTCCTAGCCACCCATCGGTGGGCCCAGCAACAGAAGCAGACCCCGTCCACTGGCCACTCGGCTTTCTAGTCCCTCCCTCTGGGATTCTGTCATTGTCCTGAACCTCAAGGACTGGCAGTGGTTTAATGAATTAAACAACATTGTCAGTTTAGCATAATGCAGCAGAGCCTACTGGAGAAAACTATGGGTGATTTTCACTCTGGGAAAGTCTCAGTCCAAATCACAGCAAACATTTTTCTCTGTGCTTAGCTGGTTTCAGGGGACAAGCAGTTCTAATCTCAGCTAACCAAGTATGACAGGAGGAGGAAGAAGGAAGTTTGGGTCTGTCATGAGAGGAGGGAGAGCCTGTGTGTAGCCTGAGAGGAGTGTGAAACTGAATGAAGGAAACCTCATTTAAAATCGAGTGGGGAAGCCCTGGGGGGAGCTCTCACATACTACCACTCACTGCCCCTTGCAGACTCCAACAGGAAAAACTATATCCTGAAATTTCACAACTGCCTACTTTACTATTCCAGCTGGAGGAAGCTTTTCTCCTTGCCCAGCAACAGACTCAGCCAATAAGAACCTGCTATGACTCAATGGGAAGTCACTACACTTGGAACTCCCAGTTTCTTCCAATGGACATTCTGTTTACAACAGCCCCTCCAAATGTCCCCTTTTTTGTCTATAAAGCAATGTTTCTCTCCTTCGTTCTCCTAGGCAAACAAGGACTTGGATTATGGTTTGCCATAGCTTGCATGTCCTGAATTGTAATTCCTCTGACATTTCTGAATAAACTTATTTTTGCTGGTGAAATAACATGTTTTATTTTTAACTTTGACAGGAGTAAGGTGTTAGGGTCTCCAAAGGAGGAACACATGAGGCCAAAAGGAGTAAAGAATTATAAATTTACTAGTGGCCCGGTGCATGAGATTTGTGCACGGGGGAGGGGAGGGGTGTCCCTCAGTCCGGCCTGCACCCTCTCCAATCTGGGACCTCTCGAAGGATGTCCTACTGCCGGTTTACAGGGATCAGGCCTAAACCAGCAGTCGGACATCCCTCTCACAATCCGGGATTGCTGGCTCCTAACTGCTCACCTGCCAGCCTGCCTGATTGCCCCTAACTACTCTGCCTGCCAGCCTGCTCACTCCCAATCACCCCCCGCTGCCGGCCTGCTCGCCCCCAAAGTCCCCCCCCCTGCCAGCCTGAACACCCCCAACTGCCCCCTGTGCCAGTGTGCTCGCCCCCAACTGCCCCCCCTGCTGGCCAGCTCACCCCCAACTGCCCCCCCCTGCTGGCCTGCTTGCCCCCACCTTCCCTCCCCACTGGCCTGCTCACCCCCAACGGCCTCCCTGCTGGCCTGCTCACTCCAAATTGCACCCCCCCGCCGGCCTGATCACCCCCAATGCCCCCCCCCACCCGCCTGATCACCCACAACTTCCCTACCCTCTTGGCCTCTAACCACGTCTACCTCGGCCCCGCCACCATGGCTTTGTCCAGAATAATGTCCAGAAGGTCTCCTGGAAGGTCTCCCAGTCTAATTAGCATATTACCCTTTTATTAGTATAGATAGAGGCCTGGTGCATGGGTGGGGGCTGGCTGGTTTGCCCTGAAGGGTGTCTCAGATCAGGGTGGGGGGTTCCCCTGGGGCATGGGGCGGCTTGGTGAGGGGCCTGTGGTGGTTTTCAGGCCAACCACACTCCCATGGGGTGAGGTTCACCGCTGGGTGGGTGTGGACAGCCTGGGTGAGGGACTGATGGCTGTTTGCAGGCTGGTCATGCCCCCCAGCGGGGACCCTCACCCCATGGGGGTGTGGCCAGCCTGGTTGAGGAGCTGAGGGCTGTTTTCAGGCTGGCCACACCCCCTTCTGGGTGGGGGTCCTGCTGGGGTGCCTGGCCAGCCTGGGTGATGGGCTGAGGGCTGTTTTCAGGCTGGTCACGACCCCCAGTGACCCAGGCCCCCAGCCCCTCCTGGAGCCAAGCCCAGGCCCCCAGCCCCTCCTGGAGCTGAGGCCAGGGTGGGCAACCCAAGCCTCCTGCTCACTTCAGCTCCATGGCTGCTACCATCTTTGATGGGTTATTTTGCATACTCACCCTGATTGGCTGGTGGGTGTAGCGGAGGGATGGTCAATTTGCATGTTTCCCTTTTATTAGTGTAGATGAGGTCATCTGGAAAACCAGCTGGGCTGAGCCCCAAAATGGTGACAGCCCCCAGGGGTGGGGAGTCTGAGGTTTTAAAGGACTCTAGGCGGGCTTTTCTGGGCAGAGAATTCTCTGGGCGGGTCCTGAGGGGAAAGATAATGGTCTTAGGAGGTGGAATGTGGTCTTAGCAAGTGCTGAGCAAAAGGGAATGTCAGTTGTGAAGTGGTGTAAAGGTCAGTTGCCAGGGGAGGGGTGTTGATTCAATTATTTGATCAGACCTCACAGAAGGGGCAGGGGGTCTGAATCCGTCCTGAGAGGGGAATGAATCCTGAGGGTCTGTCTCCTTGTTAGCAGGTTCAGCAAAGTGGGTGTGGCTTTGCCAAGGGACACAGGTGGTTCCCAGGAGTCTTGTGGCCTGGACAGTGAGTCTCACCTGTGGCAAGGGACAGGGTGGACACAGTGGAGGACGAGATGTATAACTGCTGCTAATTCCGGGAGCACAGGGCTCAGGTAAAGCTAACAGCCAAGCCGGTAGATGTTCAAGGCCTCAGAGGAAGGGCCTGGGTGGGTGGAGTGGCACCTCCCTGCTCCCCTGGGAGTGATGGCAGCCTCCTGGGATTTGTCACTTCTCTTTGCCCATTTGACCAGAAAGAGAATGTTGGCCATAGAGGCTCCAGGCCAGCCCTGATTTCATAGTTGCCAGTTCAGACCATGTGCCTGCACGGCCACCCAGGCTTCTCCTGCCAGCAGCACAGGCCCACTGGGCATGGTGCCCCCTGCTGGAGCTTAGGGCGATGTGGGGGCACAAGCACCAGCCTTGACACGGCCCCAGCCAGTGGGCGACAAAAATACTGCAACTTGCTGAAAGGTACATGTGAGACAGATGCTTTGAAAACTTGACTCTGATGCAGACCAATGGGAAAGCCATGTATCAGGGGCTCGGGGTTCAGATCTCCACCCGCTCCCTTGTCACATCTTAGGTGCCATGCTGAAGTTTCCCCACATAATGGAGGCTGACCAAGGTAACCTGTCCCCTCGCTTACTTTATATTTCCACATAGAATGGAGACTACGTGCAGGCCTGGCACAGAGCCATCACCGGGCAGATGGTGCCTCTGTGCGCCCCTCCCCTCTGCCCACAACAGCCAGGGTATGGTCTCCTTCATGACTTCTGAACAGGGCAGGAACAGCCATGCCTGGGCCCACCGTGCACTGGGGGCCTTCCCTGCTCTGGCCAGGCGCACTCCCCCGTGCACCTGCCTGAATGATTCATTCGCCCAACCAGGAGCCACTGAGCACCTGGGGGCTCACAGCAGGCCTGTTGCGATGAGACGTGCATTCTATTGTGGGAAGACAGGAAGCCGGGGCAGAATCAACATGACAGCAGAATGACCAGCGCTCTGGGCAGAGCTGAGGCGCCATGACGAGGACAGTGCAGAGGGGCCAGGCGGGCCTTGCACCAGAGTGAGGAGCTGGGCTCCCCTGAAAAGGGGACGGGCAGGGAGGGTGGTGGCTGATGGAGTGTAGCTGGCACACAACGCCCATGCTTATTAAAGGTGAACAGTGTGGTAAGCTTTCACACAGCTGACCCTCGAACAACATGGGTTTGAAATGCAAAGGTCCACTTATATGCAAATTTTTTCAATAAATATTCACAGTACATACTATAAATTTTCTTTTCCTTCTGACTTTTAATAACATTTTCTGTTCTCTAGCTTATTTTATTATAAAAATAACAGAAAATGTATGTTAATCAGCTGTTTAAGTTACAAGACTTCCAGTAGTTAAGTTTTGGGGAGTCAAAAGTTATACAGATTTTCAACCCCCATGATGTTCAAAGGTCAACTGTACAGATATATTGGTGACATCACCACCAAGAGAGCAGACTCATCATTCACCTCCAGGACTTCCTTCTGCAGTCTCCGACCTCTCCCTAGGCAACTGCTGGCTGTCTTCCCAATACTATAAATAAGTTCACACTGCTTCATTTATACTGCTGTAATTAGCTAGTTATTAACACGTTAAGTGCCCAGCCTGTTTTGTCTTCCAGATGGAAAGTATAGTGTCAGTCACTGGTGACTTAACGCGTTAATAACTAGAAGCCAGGTGCATGAAAATTCGTGCACTGGAGGTGGGGGGTAGGTGGTCCCTCAGCCCTGCCTGCGCCCTCTCACAGTCTGGGAACCCTCAGGGGATGTCCAACTGATAGCTTAGGCCTGCTTCCCGGGGGCGGGGGGGGGGGGGGGGGGCGCGGGCCTAAGCCGCAGTATGGCCTCCCTCTGTGGGAGGCAACCAGGTGGGCTGATCAGGGGTCGGCCGGTCCTGCCCCGCCCCCCCCTCCCAGCCCCTCAGCAGTCACTGGTTGCCGCAGCCCCCCAATCGCAGTCCCCTCCCTCTGCCTGCTGGCATGCGCCTTGGATGGCCTGGCGTTGCCTGCTGGCCAACCTCACCTCCCGCCGACTGGTCGTTCTGCTGTTCAGTCAATTTGCATATTACACTTTTATTATATAAGACAGGAAAGGAGCAAAGAGAAGGCACACATTATAGGCATGTCATTTGTGCAACTTCACCAAGAAGCTGCAATTTTACACTCCCCACAGAGCACAGGGGAAAGAGGACAACAAAGGGGAGACAGATGCGTGTTTGGTGAAGTTGGCGGGGCTAGGGAAGGTGCCTCTCCATCACACCTGGGAGCAGAGGTCATTAGCCAGAATGGGCGTGGCCACTACATGCACAGGGAAATGCATGACTACATAATCCCCTAAACAAAGGAACTCTCTTGCTTGTTGCCTCTCTTGTTGCTTGTGTGGCTCTTGGCTCTCTTGTGTTCACCTGTGTGGCCACATGCAATGGACCGATGGACTAGAGTGGGAAACACAAGCTAAGCAGCCTCATGCTAGACTGGGCTCGACTCCGACATGGAAAGGAAACTGGACTCTGGCTCTGACTGGAGCTCTACTGAAGCCCCAGCTACGCTTCTTCTATGGCGGGACTGAGGGAGAGGGCACCTTGGAAACTCATGGATTTGATTCCACACAAATAAAAATTACTCATCCTCCTGTGCGAGTCTCAGAAACTCTTTTTCTTGGGATTTCACAAAAATTCCACTCCCATGAGCAGCAGGAGAGGACGAGGCGCTCCACACCAAGGAGCATCGTCACATATGATCACACACAGGCGGGCACTCCTGTTTGGTCGTGTGTCTTCACTTGGCACACACTTGAGACTTATCCATTTTGTTGGATACATTCTTCCCTGTCACTGACCATCGATGTAAGGGCAGAGCGCGAGGTGTCCACTGCTGCCTTCGATGGACGGCTGGGTCCAGTTCCTCCTCAGTTCCCGACTCTGCTAAAGCTGCTGACGCTCACATGCAGCCTCGGCGTGGACAGCTTTCATTTTCCTAGGTCAGTGGTCGGCAAACTGCGGCTCGCGAGCCACACGCGGCTCTTTGGCCCCTTGAGTGTGGCCACGAAGTTTCAATCGCATTGTACGTGTGCGCCCGCACGTGGTATTTTGTGGAAGAGCCACACTCAAGGGGCCGCAGTTTGCCGACCACTGTCCTAGGTGAATAGCCAGGAGTGGGAAAGCTGGGTCACAGGGCGAATACACAGTTAACTTCTTAAGTCACTGCCACATGGTTTCCCAAAGGACTGGGACCATGTGGCGCTCGCACCAGCAGCAGGAGTCCTGGCTCCGCACACCTCCCAGCACCTGCGCCTGGTGCTCCTCACTCCGCCTTTCCGGGAGCGCGGCCGTGTCTCTGCTGTTACATCCACGTGCTTGTGATGGCTAATGACAGCAAGGGCTTTTCATTGCTTCTTTGCCATTCATATCTTCTCTTTGGTGAAGTATCTCTTTAAATCCTTGGTTCATTTTTGAGAATTGGTTTATGTTCTTGTTTTGGCAGTTTTAGAATTTTTTATGCCTGGATACAAGTTCTTTATCAGGTATCAGTCTGTGGCTTGGCTTGTCTCTTAATTCTATTAACAGTGTATTTTGAACAGAAGTATTTAATTTTGATGAACTCTGATTCATGAGGGTTCTTTTTAAAATGTATTGTGCTTTTGGTATTGTATCTAGATCTTTGCCTAGCTCAAGGTCATAAAGACCTTTTAATTTTTTCTAAAATTTTTACACTTTTATGTTTTACTAGAGGCCCGGTACACAAAAATTTGTGCACTTGGCAGGGGGGAGGGGGTCCCTCAGCCCAGCCTGTGCCCTCTCGCAGTCTGGGACCCTTCGGGGGATGACGACCTTCTGGCTTAGGCCAGCTCCCCGGGGAATTGGGCCTAAGCCGGCAATCAGACATCCCTCTGGCAGCCCGGGAGCCCTCGGGGGATGTCCACTTGCCAGCGGGGAGCAGGCCTAAGCTGCAGTTGGACATCCTTAGCGCTGCTGAGGAGGCAGGAGAGGCTCCCACCACCACCACCGCTGTACTGGCAGCCATTAGCCTGGCTTGTGGCTGAGCAGAGCTCCCCCTGTGGGAGCGCACTGACCACCAGGGGGCAGCTCCTGCATTGAGTGTCTGCCCCCTGGTGGTCAGTGTGTGTCATAGTGACCAGTCATTCCCAGTCGTTCTGCTGTTAGGGTCAGTTTGCATATTACCCTTTTATTATATAGGATAGAGGCCTGGTGCATGGGTGGGGGCCGGCTGGTTTGCCCTGAAGGGTGTCCCGGATCAGGGTGAGGGTACCGCTGGGGTGCCTGGCCAGCCTGGGTGAGGGGCTGATGGGTGTTTTCAGGCTGGCCACACTCCCTTCAGGGTGGGGGTCTCCACTGGGGTGCCTGGCCAGCCTGGGTGAGGGGCTGATGGCTGTTTACAGGCTGGTCAAGCCCCCCCACCCCCAGTGGGAACCCTCACCCCATGGAGGTTTGGCCAGCCTGGGTGAGGGGCTGATGGCTGTTTTCAGGCTGGCCACACCTTCTTTAGGGTGGGGGGGTCCCCACTGGGTTGCCTGGCCAGTCTGGGTGAGGGGCTGAAGGCTGTTTTCAGGCTGGCCAAGCACCCCGGCAACAGAAGCTGCCAGCCTCTCCTTTTTTTCTTTTTTTTTTTATTCTGAGATTTATTTACCTTCTATAATTGAAACTTTGTAGCCTTGAGTGGAGCTCAGAGCCGGCCAGGGCGGTGGGAAGCTTGGCTTCTTCCATCGCCAGGGGCAACCCAAGCCTCCTGCTCGCCCCAGCTCTGTGGCCATGGCCGGCTGAAAGCAGGTATCTGGGGTTTATTTACCTTCTATAATTGAAACTTTGTTGCCTTGAGTGGAGCTCAGAGCCAGCTGCAGCAGGTGGGAAGCTTGGCTTCCTCCATCACTGGAGCAACCAAGCCTCCTGCTCGCTACAGCTCTGTGGCTGCCAGCTGCCATCTTGGTTGGGTTAATTTGCATATAGTCGCTCTGATTGGCTGGTGGGCGTGGCTTAAGGCATAGCGAAGGTATGGTCAATTTGCATGTTTGTCTTTTATTAGATTAGATATTTGGGTCTATGCCCATGTTGACTTGATTGTTGTAGATGGAGAAGTACGGGTCAGTTTTAGTCTTTACACAGGGACAGCCAATTGTTCCAACACTATCTGTTGAAAAGATTATCCTCTCTTAACTGAATTGCCTTTGTGCTTTTGTTGGAAATCTGGTGTCCAAATGTTATTGTGGCCCATTGATTTACTAAGCTATCTTAATGCCATTAACACACAATCTTTATCACTGTAGCTTCATAGTACACTTTTAAATCAAGTAGTTTAACCCCCAAATGTGCCCTGACCGGGAATCGAACTGTGACCTCCTGGTTCAAAGGTTGACGCTCAACCACTGAGCCATGTCGTCTGGGCTAAGTGTTTTAATTGCTTTGGCTGTGACATAGCTTAGTCAAAAATTAAGAAAATATGTTAGTCACTTATGGTCAAAGTTTATGAATGATGTGAGTCATGTTCGCAGACCTGCCTATAAAGCCAGTCCCAGGAGAAATGTTTAAAGCTAACTTTGCTGAGAGGATAGAACAATGCAGCTAGCTAAGCATAAAACAATGACGGCTCACACAACGGCAATGATAATACAACTTCAATTTCTGCCTTTTTCTTTAAAGATGCACAATTATGAGATATTTTGCAGAATCTTGGTTCTTCAACCTGGTTGGGTCACTGACCAGTGATGAAGGCACCAGACAAGGCAACATCAGAAACTGAATGAATGGGACAAAGGAAAATGCTGAGGCTTGCACAGCTCACCATTCAGCGTCACACACACACCCTCCCACCCTCGGTCTCTGCCTTCAGACACCCTTGATGAAAACCACCAGGGGCTGGGCTTACCTGGGGGCTTTGGAGGCTGGGTGTGCAGGATCCACGGCCCTGGGTGGTGGCCTGGCCGTCCCGTCGCTGCCCTGGCCTGGGCAGATGAACCTGCAGTGCGGAGCTTCCAGAGGCCATGCCCGTTCGCGGGACAAGCCAATGCTCCCAGTGTGGGGGCAGACTGGCTGCGGGGGGGGGGGGGGGGGGGGCCTGCCGGGCACGCTCTCCGCGGGATGGGGTGTGACGGGTCTCGCTGCCCACGCAGCTTTTACCATCAGCTCCTGTATTATCCCCCCATTTACCATTAGCTACTATCGTACCAATTTTTACCATTAGCACCTGTATGTTACTTGCTTAAAAGGAATGAATTAAATAAATTTGCTGTCCAAAAAGGTAAACTGAGAGAAACCCAGTAACATGAGTCACAGATGACGGGAGAACAAACCAAACAGAGTGAAAACCCAGGACTGCGTCCCGGCCGCTGCACCGTGCGCCTCTGCTTATCACAGGGCAGAGCAGGTCTGGAGCCCGGCGCAGGCCCAGGCGCAGACGGGCAGGTCCACTGGTGAGAGATGGGTGTGCAGCCCACGGCGCCCGTGAGCCTGGGGAGCTGCGGGAGGCAGGAGACCACCCACTCACCTTTCACCGGCAGCTGGACAGGAGCGCGGCCCAGGGCTGGCATTCTGTGAGGAACGTCAATGAGGTCTGGGGACACCTGCCACGGCCGCAACATCGTTCACAGCACCTGGGGGCTCCAGCGGCGACACCCAGGTGCTGATATCCCGACCCCCATTCCTCCCCAAGCAAGCCCTCAGTCGCTACCCGGAAATCAGGGAAAACAAGGATGCAGTTCCCACCCCAGCATGGAGCCCACGTCCTGCCCAGGCCCTGGCCTGGCCCCAGCATGAGCGGTCTGGGCCAGGCTGGGTTCCACCCGACCCTGTGGGACGACACGCAGGCTGCCCCTGTTCACAGCGTGCCCAGGGCCACGGGGGACAGCAGACCTGCACTGTGGACCCAGGACGAACAGCGTTTCAGGCCGTGGGATGCCCGTGCCAGCGTGTGGGGGGCACACACCAAGTGTCCGGAGCAGGAGAGCCAAGGCTGGCGGAATGGATGGAGCGAAGCGTGCAGAGGTCGGAGTCCTGCAGGCCCGCGCCATCACCTGAGGTAGGCCCCGCTGCTCAGCCTCCAGGGACCCGGAAAGAATGGGCGTTGCCCTGGACCCGAGGGGGAGACACCTGGAAACGGCCAGGCCCCCTGCCACCCAGGACGGAGGCTGCTGCTGGGGGTGACCAGGGCACTGCAGCGCCCCGGACACTGCAAAGCTCATCACCACCCAGAACCCTTGGCCAAGGCCACCCAGACTGCCCTGCGGTCCCCGAGCGTTCCAGCACCCCACCCCTCACCCCCACCCCGCTGCCGTCTCAGGCCGTCTGCTCCTCTGGGAGCCACTGAAAAGGAGAGTTTGAAAAACCAAAGTCCTTTTTCCCCCAAAATATTCTTTATTCTTGCATTACATTTGTGTTTCCAATTGTGAATAAAAAAAATGCTAAGAAAGTGATTACAAAACAGTGTGAGCGGACACGAGGCGCACTCGCCTTCTCTGCATGAGACGACCTGGGCCTGCGTCGGGGTCGGGTCAGCCTGCCTGGGCTCAGCTGGGCTTCTCACTCTCAGAATCTAGAAAACAAAACCACCACAGCTCATTACAGGCCCGACTGGCCGCCCGGGCCTGGGGAGTGGGGCTCCGTTCCTGGGAGGCCTGCCTGCAGCCTGCCCCATGCCCGCCGGCCGCCTGCACACTAAGCAGCTGCCCGAACCAGCCAGGACCCCCAGCCCCCCACCCCCAGGCTGGCAGGGAGAGCCATCTCCGGCACCTGTGGCACAGCAACCACGAGCTGCCCGGCCTCGGCCAAGGCCAGCAGTGAGCTGAGGCACCCAAGGCAGCTGGGGGTCCCCACTCCGGAGCAGAGGCCCCAGACCTGACTGCATGGCAGCGGGAGTGGGAGTGAGGCCTGCAGAGGGGGCGGCCGCCTCGCCGGTGGACAGAAGGCACTGTGACCCCAGCTTGAGTGCAGGGCCCAGGCCACGGAGCAAGAGGCCAGAAACACATGCTGAGTCCCACAGGGTGGGGGAAGGGGGGAGCGAAAGGGGGTCGGTCAGGAGGAGGACCCTTCCCAAACCCAGCCGGCACCGGGCCCTGTGCCTCCCGTACAACAGAGGCACTTCCATGGCCGTGGGTGGCCCAGCCCCAACCCTCCTCTCACAAGGCTGGAGTCTGGCCCTCCCCCGGCAGGGCCCGCAGGGCCCACAAACCCAGCTTTCCTGGAAACAGCCCCTGTGGACAGGGGTGGGGACCCCGTTTGGTTGACCACGAGGCTCACGCAGTCCGTGGACAGAGCCCCCGGATCGGCATGCAGCTCAGGCTCAGAGTGGTGGAGAGTGAGGAGGCCGCCATCCTGGGGCCCAGGCGCACCCGTGGGCCGAGCAGAGGCCCGAGTCCATAGGACCCCACTCACGTCTCCCGAGCCTGACTCCACGGGCGACGGCGCCCCTGCGCCCGCCCACCCGGCTGCCGCCTCCTGTCCTCCCTGTGAGGCTCGCTGGTTCGGCTTTTATGTGGACACAGAGTAAGAAAAATGTTGTTTCACACTATTTTCCAACAAAAATGTTTATTTTTCTCCTTCATATACAGTCTCCTGGGGATTCTGTGCCACTGGCCCTGCGTGTACAAGGCCGAGCACCAACACTCCCGAGGGTGCAGTGGGCTGCAGGGCGCGGGGTGGGGCTTCCAGACACAAAACTCAACAAGAGACAGAGGGGCACCTCTCGGAGAAAGAAGCCGAGCGCGTGCGCAGCCGGCAGAAGATGCTGCACAACCTCCCAAGTCAGTTCTCACTGAACTGACGGAGTAATACATAGACACCAAAGCAAGTGAGCCGTGCTAGCGAGGTCCCCAGGACACGGTGTCTGCAGTCACAGCTGCGCAGCCCCCAGGGCCTCCCGAGCAGCGGCCAGTGAGGGGCAGGGCCTCCAGCTCCCGCCAGGCTCCTGCCGCTCTGGGCCAGTCCCACTGCCCCTTGATGGGCAGCCATGGAATCTGGAGAGCAGCCTGGGGCTCCAGGGGTGGGGGAGGGGATATGGAGGGGTAGAGCAGGCCACAGGGGGGGCGCAGGCAGCCCCAGGCCTGGGGAAAAGAAGGAGGCGGGCAGGAGGAGGGGCGCAGGCCAAGGGGGTGCTGTGCCTGCAGGAAGGAGGCAGCTCCCAGGAGCCGACACCCTCACCTCCCAGCTCACAGCAGTCCTGCCTGGCTGTGGGCCCGAGGGCTCGTCTGCTCACCTAGCACTTTCCAGCAGCTTCCACACAGCCAAACACAGCTGCTAACGTTCCTCACTGAGACAAACGCACGGCTGGGACCACGCACCCTGGCGCTGGGCAGTGCCCAGCCTGCAGCTGTGGGTGTGCCCATGTTTGCGCCCAGGGACCTCCTACACGCAGGAAGCAGAGCTCCCCACCATCTGCAACTCTTCATAGTCAAGGTCACTAGTTCAATTTTAAAAAAATGACCACTTACAGCACCTAAAGGTCAGACTGCAGCTTCCGATTTGTAAACCACTGATCTCTCTCTGCAACTTAAAATAGGAAATAAGGTATCAACACACAAACCCGTTGTCAATGAAATACTCCTTTTCCAATACATGATTTTACACATCTCTTTCCATCAGTCCCAGGCACTGTAATCCTGCAGGGCGATTACAATGTGCTAAGCTTCGATTCAAGTACAGAAAGTGGATGCAAGATGGTGAGTGTGGCCTATGGGAACCTTGGGGGTAAGTGGGGTCATCAGCAGGCCCTTCCCTGGGCACCTCGGGCAGGTGGGGCAGGACCAGCAGGCCAAACCACAGCCCGACTCCTATGGGCATTCAGTTCAACACGTTCCGTCTGGCAAGTGGCTAGACAGAGCTACAGGATCCACGGCCTGGGGCCTGGCATGCTGACCACAGGTGGCCACAGGAACTCAGGAAGCATGGGCCTCCCGGCTGTGCCCACGCCCGGCCCCCAGGTAGAGCTCCGGCTGCCAGCCTGGGTGGCCCAGGGACCCCAGGACACAGGAGCTGGGAGCGGGCTTCTGTACTGGCCCAGAGGCCATGCACAGGGTGGGGCGGAGAGGCCAGAGAGGGCAGTACCTGGCATGGGCACGGGCAGGGCCAGGGCAGTTCCAGGAATGACGGTGGTGGGTAGAGGGCCGGACGCCAGGGCCAAACATGGTGTCCCCACTGCTGCTCGAGGTGTGTTCATCTACAAGACAAGAAGGGGAGGCACATGTGGCTGAATCAGCTGGCCCCCAGCGGCCGGTCCTGCAGTGTCCCAAGACCTGCCATGGGCGCCTCCTGACAGCAGACACCAGAGTGACAGTGAGGGGCAGGAAGCAGAGGCCCGCCTTTCCGCACTCTCCAATCTGCAGCCCGGGCACCTCTGGGCCAGACCCCCGCCATCCACAGGCCAGAGCCGCTGCGGAGGCCAGACCTCTGAGGGTATCACGAGAGACCCCGCACCCCAACCCGAGGCCTCCTATTTGACTGGTCAGTGCCTTACAGGGTGACAGAGCCCAGGAGCTGTGAGGGGCAGTGCCCAGAGCCTGCGAGCCAATGGCAGGGCAGCCCCCTGCTCCCCACGCCCCAGAGCAAAAGTACGGGTGTGGCGGGCAGTGAACAGAGAGGTTGGGAAGGCCAGCAGGCTCTGGTGCGGAAACCTCAGGAGCTGCAGCAAGAACAGAGGCCAGCAAACTTCAAATCCCCTAACAAAGTGTTAGCAGATCGAACCCAGCAACTAAAAAAGATAAAACCTCACCCACTACGGGGTGTGCCCCGGGAACACCTGGAGGGACAGCCGTGGGCTCTCGCTCTCCCAATGCTCTTCCCCCAGACCCTCTGCTCCAGCCCACATGCGTGGGAAGTCCCAGCCGAGGCAAGGGGAGGAGTGGAGGCACAGACCGGAGAAAAAGTGGAACCAGCTTTATTCACAGATGACAAGATTGTGTATGGAGAAAACCCCGAAGAGTGAACAATTTCTAGAACTAACAAGCAAATTTCGCAAGTCTGCAGGTTACAAGATACAGAACTCAACTGCATTTCTCTGCTAACATACACCCGCAGAATAAAATTTTAAAACAATACAATTTACAACTGGCATTCCAAACCATCTACTCCCTAGGGATGCATTTACTGACATATGTATAACAACTTTACACTGAACCCTACAAAACTTTTATTTTCTCTTTGAGAGAAAATAAAAAAGACATAAATGAACAGATATGTCAGGTTCATAGGAACACTCAATACTGTTAATATGTCAAATCTCACCCAGTTAAACAACAAAAAAAACAACCCCAATACAATCCCAGTTAAAATCCCAGCAGGCAATTCTGTAGAAATTGATGGGCTGTTTCTAAAACATACATGGAGATATTAAGAACCTAGAAAAATCAAGAACTTCTTGAAGAAGATCAATGCTGGAGGTCTTACACAGTCAGACAGGAAACTTACTATGAAGCCGCAGTGATTCGGAGGGAGTAGCGTTGCCACATGGATAAAAGAATGGCTCCGTGGAACAAGACAACGACTTCAGAACAGGGACCTGCACAGCTGCTGCTGAACAAGGAACATGCTGGTACAACCGGAGCTGTGCATGGGGGAACCTGAGCCCACATCACATCATACACAGAGCTAATCTGAGGTGCTTACAGGCTGGCTGCAACAGCTCAAACAGGAGAATGTCTCCTGGTCTTGGAAGAGATAAGATTCCTTAAATAGAACAAAAATATTACTGAACATAAATAATTTGATAAACAAAATTAAAAGGCCTGCCATTTCACTTTCACCAGAAGATGTAGAGAGCACCTGGGAAGGCACATGGGCATTTCTTTAATTATTGTCAGCTGCAGCCAGTGGCGTTGGCAAAGCCATGTCCTGGAAACACACTTTGCCAAAACCAGGTGCCAGGGGGTGGGTTTTGTTATTTAAATCCAGCCGAGCACGAGGAATGAATACCCAAGAATGCACATAATCTCCTTTGTCTTGACTTTTAGTAAAACTTCCTGTTTTTTGCTGTATAAAATAAACACGCTGTATTGGCTTGGGGTCCCTGTCCCTGTCTCATCATCAGAGGACAGTGGTCCCACCCGGCCCCAGCTTTTTTCTTCCATCTCTGTGTCTGTCTCTTTCTTTCATTTTCCCAATCCCCAGCCGCCCCTACTCAGGAACCGGAACGCTCTCTAGCCGTGCTGGATGCGGAGAAGAGAGACATATTTACAATAAGAAAACAGAGACAAGCCACAGACTGGCAGAAAAACCCACATCTCAGTGACCGAGCAGGTCAAGCCTGTGCTGTTCAAGGCCAGCTGCTGTCCCAGCGCAGTGGGGACCCATATGCAGAGGCTGATGACAGTCACATATGGGTTTTCAGCGGCATGGGGGTTAGCACCCTCAGCCCCGGCACTGTCCACGGCTCCGCTGTACATGGTGAAGGATAGACGAAGAACTCCAATAAGTCAACAATAAAGAGTTATCTCAACTTTTAAGTAGTAAAGTTCCTTGACCAGGAACTTTACACAAGATAGCCAAAAAGAATGCCCAAAGGCAAACAAAAATAATAAAGAACCTACTTCGAAGGCTTCAAATTCTTTTTACAGATACATTTTCAAATATACTATCCCCCACGCATTGTACAAAAGTCACAAGAAAAGACAAGGTAATACTAGGTGAAACAGAAAACGGAAACTATAAAATACTAAGTGGAGGAGAAAGAAGACTGAGAATTTGGACACAGAACTGGAGACTGTAAAAACATCCAGAATAAAGTATCAAGAGACAAAAGAAGTAAGAGATCAAGGACAAAGTGCGGCTTAGCTGGTTGGGCATCCTTCCATGCACCAAAAGGTTTCCGGTTCAATTCCCGGTCAGGTACATGCTCTGGTTGTGGGTTCGACCTCCAGTAGGGCCAGTGCAGGATGTAGCCAATTGATGTTTTGCTCTCATACCAATGTTTCTCTTTCTCTCTCCCCCTCTCCCTTAATCTCAAAAAAAATAAATAAATAAATTACAAGTGGACCGGAGTCTTAGGATGAGAGGTGAGTGCAGCAGGAGCAGTATGGGAACAGATAATGGGGGAAATAAAATTTGATCAAGAAATCAAGCCCTGGAGTCGTGAAGCCCTCTGAAGTCTAAGCAGGATAAAAATTTATATTCTTGGGCACCACATAATAAATCCTCTGAAAATTAAACTATTAGAAACCAGAAGAAAAAACATTTATTATCTTCAAAGGAGCAACATACAGATTGGCAGCTTACTTCCAACAAAAACAAGTGTAGCTAAATAACAATGGAATGAAAATGTCAACATGAATCGTATAACTATTGAAAATATCCTCCAAAAATGCTAATGAAATAAAGACATTTTTAGACCAAAACTGAAAAAATAGTCACTGGTCCACATAAAGGATCTTCAGAATGATTCCAGATGGGAGATCAGAAGCAAGGAGGAACGAAATGGCACAACTGGTAAACATGGAAATGGATGAAAACGTACTGGATAAAAACTGTGTTGTGGGATTGAAAGGCCATACATAATTTAAACAATAAATGCCAGGAGGGAAGTAAATGCAGTTAAAATGTTTTATGGTCTTTGTAGTGTCTAGAAAATGGGTAAGAAAAAGATAGGCTTTCATAATTTACATTAAATGTAAATAAACAAAATAATTTAAAGACAGAAAAAATAAACAGACACAAATTATGTGCTGTTTACAAGAGCTACATCTAAAACAAGGGTATAGGAAGACTGAAAGTAAAAAATGGGAAATCATACACCATGCAAATAATAATCCAACACAACCTAGTACAGTTATAACAATTTCAGACAAAGTATATTTAAAGGCAAAAATAATAATAGAACACAGCTGGCGTGGCTCAGTGGTTGAGCACTGACCCGTGAACCAGGAGGTCACAGTTTGATTCCCAGTCAGGTAACATGCCCAGACTGTGGCTCAATCCCCAGTAGGGGGAGTGCTGGAGGCAGCTGATCAATGATTCTCTCTCATCATTGATGTTTCTATCTTTCTCTCCCTCTCCCTTTCTCTCTGAAATAAATACAAATGTATTTTATTTTATTCTTTTAAAATATTTTTATTGATTTTAGAGAGGAAGGGAGAGGGAGAGAGAGATAGAAACATCAATGATGAGAGAGAATCATTGACTGGCTGCCTCCTGCACACTCCTTACTGGGGATCGAGCCCACATCCCGGGCATGTACCCTTGGCTGGAATTGAACCTGGGACTCTTCAGTCTGCAGGCCGACACTCTATCCACTGAGCCAAACCAGTTAGGGCAATAAAAATATATTTTTTAAAAATCATAATAGAAATACTTGGTAATATTAGAAGTTCAACTCACAAGTCAGACATGATAAATCTAAATTTGAATATACCCAATAACATAGCTTCAAAAAAAATATACAGCAAAAACCAAAAGAACTACAATAAGAAATACACAAACCTATGACCATGATGGTAAATTTAAAAATTCCTTTTTCAATAACTGACAGAATATACACAAACACACAGAAACTCATTAAGAGTGATGTCACCAAAATAGAAGAGTAGGTAGCTCCAAACTTTCATTTTTCCACAGAAACACTGAAAGAACAACCAGAAACTGTCAAAACTAACTTTATCAAAACTTCAGAAAACAGTTAAAGGTCTGTAGCAATCAAGTAGAAGCAAAAGGCAAATAAAGAAAAAGGCAAAATTTTGAAAGTAGAAAAGCACCGTGGTATCTTACTGGCCCGTGGCCCATCCCCTGCCTGGCTTTACAGCTATCTTGAAGAAGGCAGCCTACATTCCCAGTGTGGTACCTGGTCCATGGTTCTGGAGGGAGCAGAGATCTTATTCACAAATTATTTTGTATGTCTGTCCTAATCTGTCTGGAGGCCACCTGAAGGGCTGACACAAGGTTCGCATATCTCTGCCTGACCAAATGTGGAACTCTGTCAGGGCAGAAAAATGGCGTGTATGGTTAAAAACATTGCAAGACAATCAAAACATCCACAATTGCTCAGAGCCAAAGATCATGACTGAGACATATGCAGGCGGTGTAAAGCCAGGACAGGAAAGCATGCAAGAGAGCTTCTTTGGGATAATAGGGCGTTCACAGTGTTGTATACTCAGGAACCTAGAAAGCCATGTGCACGCCCAGAGCAGGACACTGCACAGAGAAGACCTGAGCAGACCCTAATCTTCACTATTAGTCTCAATGGAAGTAAGAAGTAAAGGCTCAGGCAAATTAAGCTCCTGGTGTTCAAGAAAATCTTAGCCAAAACAATGGCTAAACACAAGCTAAGTCTTCAACAAATAAAGCCAGCAAATACTGGGGGAAATGAGAATTTGATTTTCATAGTTACTACCTACAATATTCAAATGTCCTGTTTTCAATACAAAATCACAAAACATGCAAACAATTAGAAAAGCATGGCTCATTCAAAGGGGAAAATAATTAGCAGAAACCACTCCTGAAGAAGTCTAGATTTTGGACTTACTAAATAAAGACTTAAATCAGCTGTCTTTGTTGTTGCTATTGTTAATCCTCACCCAAGGATAATTTTTCCACCAATTTTTAGAGAGAGTGGAAGGAGGGGAAGAGACAGAGAGAAATATCGATGTGAGACAGACTCATCGATTGGTTGCCTCCTGCACATGTCCCGACCAGGGCCAAGGATCAAATCTGCAACCGACCTCTGTACTCCTGACCGGAATTGAACACAAGACCCTTCAGTCTGGGGGCCAATGCTCTATTATCAGACCAAACAGGCTAGGGCAGTGGTCAGCAAACCGTGCTCGAGAGCCACATGCGGCTCTTTGGCCCATTGAGTGCGGCTCTTTCACAAAATACCACGTGCGGGAGCGCACATACAGTGCAATTGAAACTTCGTGGCCCATGCGCAGAAGTCGGTTTTTGGCCTGGGCGAGACTATTGTGAAGAAGTGGCGTTAGAAGAAGTGGGAGGTGTCGGTCGGTTGGGCGACGGGAGACGCGGTGCAGGTGCGCCACGGGATACGCAGCACGGGGAAGGCGCACGTGATTCGTGCATGAGTTGACTGAGCCAGTCAGTCAGCAGTCTTATTGTGCAGTGGTTAGTGCTAGACGCGTCCGCAAATCGCGAGCGGGTGACAAAAGTACCTACTCGAAGCATAAAGTTACCTGTATTTTTCCAACCAGCTGCAAATCCTACAGGTATTTTTGTCATCAATTTAAGAATTGCAATTATTTTGTGTTGGTGGCTTTATTATTATAAAATGAGGACGTTTTTAGCAAAGGCCAGCTTATTATTATAAAATGAGGACATTTTTAGCAAAGGCCACCCTAATTAAGTTAATAACAATGTACCTTCAATATAGTTTAAGTTTAAAAAATTTGGCTCTCAAAAGAATTTCAATCGTTGTACTGTTGATATTTGGCTCTGTTGACTAATGAGTTTGCCGACCACTGGGCTAGGGCAAATCAGCTATCTTAAATGTGCTGAAAGAGCTAAAGGAAACCATGGACACACAGGAAACCAGGAAAATGACAAATGAACAACATGAGAATATCAACAGAGACAGAAATTATAAAAGGAACCAAACAGAAATATTAGAGCTAAAATACAAGAACTGAAACTTAAAATTCTACTGGAGGGAACCAACAGCAGACAGAGCAGGCAGAGTACATAATCACAAACTTGAAATCATACAAGTAAAATTACGGAGTGTGGGAAACAGAAGGAAAAAAAGAATGAAGAAAAGTGTACAAAGCTTAAGGTACCTGTGGGATACTGTTAAGCGATCCAACTTATGCATTATGAGCATCTAAGAAGGAGAAGAAAGAGAGATGGGGCAGAAGAAATACCTGAAGCACAGAAAGAAAAAACTGTCAACCAAGAATTCTACATCTAATGACATAATGCTTCAAGAATGAAGGAGAAATTAAGACTCTCAGATAAACAAAAACTAAGAGAGGTTGCTACTAAAAAATCTGCCCTACAAGAAATGCTGAAATGAAGGTATAACAGGCAGTAACTCAGAGCCCTATGAAGAAAAAATAAAGTACTACACAGGTGAATATGTTGGGCTTTCATTTTAATTCCTTGTTTCCCATGTATAACTTAAAAGGCAAATGCAATCTAATACTAATAAAATTGTAATATGCTAATTAGACCAAACATCTTCAGGACTTCCTTCCGGACAAAGCCACGGTGGTGGGGGCCGAGGCAGAGGCGGTTAGGGATGATCAGGCTGGCAGGGGAGGGCAGTTGGGGGAATCAGGATGGCGGAGGGGGGCAGTTAGGGGTGATCAGGCAGGCAGGCGAGCATTTAGGAGCCAGCGGTTCTGGATTGTGAGAGGGATGTCTGACTGCCAGTTTAGTCCTGATCCTGGGCAGTCGGACATCAACCGAGGGGTCCCAGATTGGAGAGGGTGCAGGCCAGGCTGAGGGACACCCTCCCCGCATGCATGAATTTTGTGCACTGGGCCTCTAGTCCTATATAATAAAAGGGTAATATGCAAATAGATCGAATGGCAGAACAACTGAACAACCAATCAAAGCGTAATATGCTAATGATATGCTAAGACTGCTCCAACCACTAGCTATGATGTGCACTAACCACCAGGGGGCAGAAAGTCAACTGGTCAACCAGTTGCTATGACATGCATTGACCACCTGGGGGGCAGATGCTCTGACCAGTAGGTTAGCTTGCTGCTGGGGTCCAGCTGATCGGGACTGAGTGAGATGGGCCAGATACGCCCTGGAGCCCTCCCTTGGTCCCTCCCCACCTGATCGTGCACTAATGGGGCCCTTCAGCTTGGCCTGCGCCCTCTCACAATCCAGGATCCCTCGGGGGATGTTGGAGAGCCGGTTTCAGCCCGATCCCGCAGGCCCACTCCCCTTGGGAGGGCGCCAGACACAGGGCTCATGGCTGGCAAGCGCTGCTGCAGCAGTGCGAGCCTCACCCGATCGGGACTGACTGGGCGCGAGCCTCACCCGATCGGGACTGACTGGGCGCGAGCCTCACCCGATCGGGACTGACTGGGCGCGAGCCTCACCCGATCGGGACTGATTGGGCGCGAGCCTCACCCGATCGGGACTGACTGGGCGCGAGCCTCACCCGATCGGGACTGACTGGGCGCGAGCCTCACCCGATCGGGACTGATTGGGCGCGAGCCCGCAGCAGGCACAGTGGGGCCGGGATGAGCAGGAGCGGCAGGTAGGAGCTGCAGGCGGCGTTGGACTGCGGGTTTCAGCCTGATCCCTGCAGGCCACCCAGAGGGACCCCACCAATGCACGAATTCGTGCACAGGGCCTCTAGTAAATAATCATTATAAATATATGTTACTGGGCACACAACATTTAAAAATTCAGCCTCAGCCAGTTTGGCTTAGTGGATAGAGTGTCAGCCCGTGGACTGAAGGGTCCCAGGTTCGATGCTGGTCAAGGGCACATGCCTGGGTTGCCAGCTCGATCCCCAGTGGGGGTTGTACAGGAGACAGCCAATCAATGATTCTCTCTCATCATTGATGTTTCTCTCTCTCTCCCTCTCCCTTCCTCTCTGAAATCAATAAAAATATATTTTAAAAAATTCAATCTGTGACAAAAACAATACAAAGAGAGTAGGATGGAAATATGTAGGAGCAGAGTATTTATATACTATTCAAAAGAGTTGGTATTATTCAAACTATGTTGTTATAAATTTAACATGTTAATTGTAATCCCCTAAAGGTAAAGAGAAAGGGAATCAAAATTATGTACTACAAAGAACAATCAAATATGTTTTTAAACTTTTAAAAAATATATATATATTTTTGTTTCAGAAAGGAAGAGAGAGGTAGAGATACAAAGACACAAAGAGTTGAAAGTAAAAGGATGAAAAAAGAGAGCTGGGTGGCTATTTTATTATCAGACCAAATAAATTTTAAGTCAAAAAAGGTTACAAGAGACAAAGAAGGACATTACATTGGATCCATCAAGATATATAAATTTATACATATCTAACAACAGAGGTCCAACTTAATAATGATACAAAGAGAGAGAATTAAAGAGAGAAATAGATAATTCTACACTAATAGTTGTAGACTTCAATATTTCACTCTCAATAAATAGAACAACCAGACCTATTAGTAAGGAAAGAAAAGACCTGAACATCACCATAAGCCAATTAGCCCTAGCAAACATTTACAGAATACTCCACCCTACAATAGCAGAAAATACTTTCTTTTTGACATTTTTATTGACTGAAGAGAGGAAGGGAGAGGAATAGAGAGCTAGAAACATCGATGATGAGAGAGAATCACTGATTGGCTGCTTCCTGCATGCCCCATACTGGGGATCAAGCCCATCACCTGGGCATGTGCCCTGACCAGGAATTAAACCGTGACCTCCTGGTTCATAGTTGATGTTCAACCACTGAGGAACACTAGCTGGGCCAGAATATACTTTCTTTTCAAAAGCACATGGATGATTCTCCAAAACAGGATATCTAGTAAGCCATGAAACAAATCTTAATACATTTTAAAAGATTAAAATCATACAAAGTATCTTTTCTAACACAATGAATGAAATTAGAAATCAATAACAAAAAAATACTAGAAGACTGACACATGTGCAGAAATTAAACAACATACTCTTAACCAACGGGTCAAAGAAGTAATCATAGGAAAATTAGAAAATACTTTGGGACAAATGAAGAGACAACACATCTATATTTGAGATAGAGAAAGAAATTCTCAGAGGGAAATTTACAGCTGTAAATCCTACATTAAAAAGGGAAGATCTTAAATTAATAACTGTATGTTATAATAAAAATAAACAAAATAAAGAACAGAAAAACAATAGAGAAAAATCAATGAAACCAAAATTAGCTCTTTGAAAAGATGAACAAATTGACAAACTTTTAGCTACCAAACTGGATAACTCACATAAAACAGAAAGATTTCTTTTACCATAACTCATTCAAGAAGAAACAGAAACTCTGAATAGACCTATAACAGTAGTGAAATTGAATCAGTAATCAAAAACCTCTCAAAAAGGAAAAGCCCAGGACCAGATGACTTCACTGGTGAATCTACCATCTAAAAAAGAAAGAACACCAATCTTTCTTAAACTCTTCTAAAAGTTGAAGAGGTGGGAATACTTCCTAACTCAATCTATGTGGCCAGCATTATCCTGATACCAAAACCAGATAAATACAACACAAGAAAATTACAGATTAATACCCCTGATAACTATTGATGGCAAAAACTTCAATAAAATATTAGCAAAAAGAAGAAAAAATATATATTAGCAAAATGAACTCAGTAGCATATTAGAAGGAGTATACACCATGACTAGATGGGTTTTATCCCAGGAATGCAAGGTTGGTTTAACATATGAAATCAATGTGATATACATTCAAAATTAATGCAGACAAAGCATTTGACAAAATTAACACTCTTTCATGATAAAAGCACTCAAGAAACTAGAAATAGAATGCACTTCCTCTATATGCTAAAGGCCAGATATATATATCTAAAAAACACATAACTAATATCATATTCAATGGTAAAAGATTTAAAATTAGAAACAAGACAAGGATCCTTGCTTTTGACACTTCTATTCAATATAGTATTAGAAGGTCTAGCCAGAGAAATTAGGCAAGAAAAAAATAAGTAAAAGGCAACAATATTGGAAAGGAAAAGTAAAATTATCTCTATGCAGAGGTGACATGATCTTATGTGTAGATGACTCTAAAAGTCCACCAAAAAAATTGTTAGAGCTAATTCATAAATTTAGAAAAGTTTCAGGGCATAAAATCAGTTGTATTTCCATGCATGAATGATGAATAATCTAAAAAATAGATTAAGAAAACAATACATTCACAATAGTATAAATAAGAATAAAATTTAGGGGTAAATATAAGGAGTTGAAAGAGTAGCACATTGAAAACTAAAAAACATTGCTAAAAGAAATTAAGAAAGACACAAATAAAGCATCCCATGTTTATGGATGGAAAGACTTAGTATTTTTAATATGTTAATACTACCCAAAGTGATATACAGATTCAATGCAATCACTATTAAAGTCTCAATGGCATTTTTTCAAAAAAATAAATAAACCATCCTAAAGTACATTGCGCGCGCGTGTGCGCGCACACACACACACACACACACACACACACACCATTAGGATTTTCAAGGGATGGCAAATAACCAAAATAATCTTGAAAAAGAAACACAAAGTTGGAGGACTTACACTTCCTGGTTTCAAAACTTACCATAAAGCTACAGAAATCAAAATAGTATCATACTAGCAAAAGGACAGACATATAGACAAATGGAATAGAATAGAGAATACAGAATTTGCCTTTGCACATATGGTCAACTGATTTTCAGCAACGGTGCCTGGTCCATTCAATGGAGAAAGGACAGTCTTTTCAACAACTATTGCTAGGAAAACTGGATATCCACATACAAGAGAATGGATTAAAGGGATAAACATAAGAACTAAAATTATTAAACTCCTAGAAGGAATCATAGGGGAATCTTCATGACATTGGATTTGGCAATGATTTCTTGGATATGACACCAAAGACAGAGGCAACAAAAGAAAAAAACAGATAAATTGGTCTTCATGAAAATTAAAAACTTTTGTGCATCAAAAGGCACTACTGACAGAGTAAAAAAGCAACCCACACAATGACACAAAATATTTGCAAAGCATATGTCTGGTAAGGTATTAATCTCCAGAATACAAAACTCCTAAAACTCAACAACAAAAAAAGCAATGCTATTTTAAAATGGGTAAAGGACTTGCATTGTTATTTTTCCAAAGAAGATATAGAAATGGCCAATAAGCACATGAAAACATTTCAACATCACTAATCATTACAGAATTGCAAATTAAAGCTACAATGAGATACTACACCTCAAACCCAATAGGATGGCTACCATTTAAAAAAGAAGACTATAGAAACTATTGACAAAAATGAGGAGAAACTGGAACCTCTGTGTATTGTTGGTGGGAACATAAAATGGTTTAACCACCGTGAAAAACAATTTGGCAATTCCTCAAAAAATTAAAAATAGAATTACCATGTGATCCAGTGATTCCATTGCTGGGTATATACCCCAAAGAACTCAAAGCAGGGTCTCAAACATGTTCATAGCAACATTATTCAAAATAGCTAAAAGGTAGAAGCAATCCAAGTGTCCATGGATGGATCAATGAATAAACAAAATGTGGTATATACACATGGAATATTATTCAGCCTTAAAAAGGAAGGACATTCTGACACATACTACAATATAGATGAACCTTGAGAGCCTTATGCAAGATAAAATAAGCCAGTTATAAAATGATAAACACTGTATGATTCCATTTATATGGGGACTGGACCTACAGTAGTCAGATTCATAAAGACAGAAGGTAGATGGTGGTTGCCAGGGGCGGTGCTCCTACAGGGAGCTATTTTCAATGGGTACAGAATTTCAGTTGTGCAAGATAAACCAATTTTGGAGAGGGATGGTGGTGATGGTTGAACAACAATATTAATGTATTTAATGCCAATGAACTAGCACTTAAAAATGATTAAGATGGCAAATGTTGTTACATGTATTTCACCACAGTCTTTAAAAATTAGGGTAAGGAATGAAGTTCTAAAACATGCTAAACACGAATGCACCTTGAAGACACGAAGTGGAGGAAGCCAGACGGAAAGGACAATGCTAAGTGACTCCACGTCCGTGAGGTGCCAGCCGTGCGCACTCGTGGAAGCAGGAAGCAGAAGGGGATTTACGGGCTGGGCAGCCAGAGGCCCGGCGCAGGGCTATTTCTGGTGAGCTGCTTCTGTCTGGGATAATGAAAATGGTCTAGATGTGGACAGTGTGATGGCTGTACAACATTGTGAATATTCTTTTTTTTAAATATATTTTATTGATTTTCCACAGAAAGGAAGGGAGAGGGAGAGAGAGTTAGAAACATCGATGAGAAAGAAACATCGACCAGCTGCCTCCTGCACACCTCCCACTGTGGAGGTGCCCGCAACCAAGGTACATGCCCTTGATCGGACTCGAACCTGGGACCTTTCAGTCCGCAGGCCAACGCGCTATCCACTGAGCCAAACCGGTTAGGGCTGAATATTCTTAATGCTACTGAATCACACACTCAAAATGATTAAATGGGTAAATTTTGTTATTTAGATTTATCACAAAAAATAATAAGGAAACAAACAAAACCATTATTAAGAATCTCAGCCATCTGAGCAGCAGGATTAGCAGCTGAGGGAGGGCGAGGCGGGGCCCAGGCTGAGCAGCGTGGGGCCAGCAGCGGAGTGGACGGCCTGTCCAGGTGTGGGCTCCGCAGGGCCTGGGGCCATGGTAAGGGTCTCAGCTTTGCTGCAGAATAAGGGAGAACGGACATGAGGAGTCAGACTAACAGAGGTGTGTGTGCCAGGAGGTGCTGCCGGCGCCAGGAGAGAATAAGCGAGGCTCAGGCTGGGAGTGGCCCTCTGAGGGAATGGGAGGGGCGGGCCTCCGTCCTCCATGCAGCAGTGACCAAGACTGACAGCCTGGGTCAGACAGCCAGTCCCGCAATGTTTAACAAACTGAAATCACTAAAGTTTAATCTCATCAGTTCAATTAGGCAAAAAACCCAACAAAACAAAACAAATAAATGGTTAATACAAAGATCACAAGGAAATTAATAACTATAGTATTTAAAATCATCGTGGAAATTGCAAATATTTTGAACTGAAGGTCAAAGAAAATGCTACTTGGGCTGCAGCTAAAATAATTAGAGGGAATTTCGCAGCCGAAAGCCTGTGCTATAAGAGAAAAAAGGCTGCAAATCAATGAACTGCACATCTCAAGAAACTTTCTAGAACAAAAATGAAAACCCAAAGATAGAAGGAAAGAAATAATAAAAGGAAGAAATTCATGAAACATACAATAATGAATATCATCAGAGCCAAGAAGAGTTCCTTGAAAAGGCGAATGCCGTTCATAAACCCTACAGCAGTGATGGCGAACCTTTTAAGCTCTGCGTGTCAGCATTTTGAAAAACCCTAACTTAACTCTGGTGCCGTGCCACATATAGAAATTTTTTGATATTTGCAACCATAGTAAAACAAAGACTTGTATTTTTGATATTTATTTTATATATTTAAATGCCATTTAACAAAGAAAAATCAACCAAAAAAATGAGTTTGCGTGTCACCTCTGACACGCGTGTCATAGGTTCGCCATCACTGCCCTACAGAAAGGGAGCGTGCACAGCTGCCTCGCTGCAGACCGGGGGAGAGGTTATGAACTTTAATGCCAATTAAATTGAAAACTTCGATAAATTTAGAGAAGCACCAACTGCTAGAAAAGCAGAGTTTAACAGAAAGAGAAACTCCACATGGTACTAAAACTATAAAAGAAATGGAATCCATTAACAAAACCTTACCCTCATGGGATGGAGGCCTGGGATAAAAAACAGCAAAAAGTCAATCACAGCGTGCAGGCAGGAGGCACACGAAAGGTCACTGCAGAATTTTAAACTGTCCCATGTGGTTGAAATTTTTCAAAATAAAAGGTCATAGGAGAACCTTCCCACACTCAGCAAAGAACTTCCAGCCCAGACAGTGTCCCCAGCAAACTTTGCTAAACGTTTCAGAAAGAGCACATCTTGCACAGACTCCCCCGGAACACGTCGAAGAGGGAGCACTCCTCCGGCAGGGCAGACACACAGCCCCACACAGGAACGCATCACGCGACAAGGTCAGCCAACAGCTCCCGGCTCCTGCCCACCTGCTACGGGCATACCCGAGCCCAACAAGGCGTGCCCCTGAGGGCAGGGTGCAGGCCCCCTACATCTCTAGCCTGAGGTCACCAGACCCGGAGCAGCCCACCTAGTTGTGCCCATGCCAGGCTGCAAGCTGCTGCTCTGCTGAAATCTGAGGTCCCAGCCCGGCTGCCATCCTGTCCCTTTGACCCCGCCACGCCCCACTTACAGCCCGAATCTCGCCGGAGGCCGGGGGCCAGCCAGCTGTCGCCTCCATGTCGTGCAGCTTCTGCGTCTGCTTCAGCTGGTTGAGTGACGGCTTCAGCTGCGGAGCCCCCGCCGTCTGGCTGGCCCACTGGTCCACCAGCCTGTGCAGGTCGTCCGTGAACGTGCCCTTCTTGTTGTTACTGTTGTTCACCTGCGCCTGGGCGTGCAGGGCGGCGGGAGGGCCCGGCTCGGGGCCTGGGGCCAGGCTGCTGGTGGAGGACCCTGGGGAGGCACACACAGGCAGCGTTGGCGGCCTCGCCACCAGCAACAGGGCCAGCTGCATCACTCAATGGTCGCACGTGCGCAGGCCAGGCAACACCTTGCTTCAGGAGATGGTCTGATTAGGAACCCACGTGCCCACTGCGGGCGTGGTGAAGCGCTTCCGCAGGCCACAGGGGCCTGGGCCGTCACCCCCTCATCAACCAGCAGGGGCAGGGCCCGCTGTCGCAGCCTCAGGGAGCATCCACTGCTCAGCCCGCCAGACCAGGGAGAGCTGGGGAAGGAAACTCCTGGCGCAGACGGGAGGCGGCCTGTTCGGGCCCTGCACGCTCAGCTGACATCAGGACGCCAAGGGGCTGCTCTGGGCACACAGCCGCTGCTGTGGGTGGATCGCTGGCATTCCTGTGACTTCAGTGGCTTGGTGTTTGAATTTAAGACACAGAAATTGCACCTCTCCTCGCCAGAGCATTGGGGGAGGTGCTGATAAAGGGCACAGGCCTAGAGCTTCCCACCCGCAATGGCCGCCACCTGGGAGCCACCCGAGGCAGCCACCAGCAGCTGGAGCGGGAGTCAGGCTGCGGGCCCGGCCGAGGCTCGGAGAGCTGGGCGAAGACACGGCCCTCCCCATGGCACTAGAAGGTGTGTTTTAAATGACCCAAACAGGGTGTTTTACTTTAAAAAAATGCTGTGCCCTCCCTTTCTTCAACATATAATTTCTGGTTGGCAATTTTGAATAGGCCACTTTTTTAAAGTTCTGTATTTAAAAATAACCTAATGACCATCTCTTCAAACAAGCTATTGCAAAATGTAGTCTACTTTAGTGTCTAGCAACAAAAAGCAGACACGACAGTTATATGTTAGTAATGAGAGTCTACACACAAGCTGTATCTACATGAATGTTTCAGCCAGAAAAGAAAAAAAGGAACAAAACAAAACAAAACAAAAACGGCATGACATGAGCAGCGGGCAGCCCAGGCAGCTGGTCCCGCTCTGGCCCGCACCCTCCTCTGGCGCTATCCTCAGCGCCTCACGGAAATACTCCTCCCTGCGGTTTTGGAAAAGGAGCCAATCAGCGGCTGGTAACGTATGATGCTCCAGAGGGCAGCCTGTTAGATGTGAACTGGCTAGAATGCAGTCTCAGACCCACAGAGACGCCAAGGGGCACCGCCAGTGGCTGCCCCACCAGGCAGTGGTGAGCGGTGCCCACGGAGAGCGGGCGCAGTGCAGGCCCACGCCTGCCCGCCCGCCAGCCCTGCGGTTCCAGGCGGCCGCGGAAGCCAAGGGGCACTAGCCACAAGAAAGGCCATGCGATGGCGAGCGGACGAGTGAAAAACCGATAATTACGACTGCTGTGCTCTTTGCCTAGACAGAGACGCTTCAAGGCAGACCCTGCAAGGGAGAGAGAACGACACAGACCACAGGGTTAGGCCAGACAGTAGCACGGGACAAGCCACACTCTAAGCGAAGGTCATCGGTGTGCGAGGAGGAGCGGTGGCCAGCAGGCCGGAGCAGGAGGACGGCCTCGGGCTCAGGGTGCCCCTGGCTCGGGGTGCAGCTCCGCACGCTCGCTGAGGGCGAGGGGCAGGCCAAGCCCACGTTCAGAGAGAAGAGTGTGTATCTCTAGAAACATATTCCAAAAAGGAAAAGAAAAGAAAACCAAACCAAGAAGAGGGCAGAGCTCACCACCTGGCTCTAAGGCAGGGCTCTGGGACCCCTGGCCGCTGGCTCTGGAGCCGACCTGGCCCCTGGGCCATGGGGTTTTCCAAGTGCAAAAAGATACATTGCTTTGCGGGCTGAGGCCAGCGCGGGCAGGAGGGAAGGCAGGGTCCTGTCCAGGGTGGGAGAGGCAGGGACGATTCTCTTCCACTGGGTCTTGTCTGGTATCTCCTACCCAGCAGGCAGGGCCAGGCCCCGCCCCAGGCTGCCGGCCCTGGGGTCCCAGAGCCTGACCTCAGTGTGGGCGGGTCCTGACAGGGCGGGAGGGACTCCGGGAGTCAGGAGCTGAGGTGGGACAGGCAGGGGGCTCGGCATCCCCAAGGTCACTCAGCAAGGCTGCGCCAGCGGAGGGTCTGGGTTCCTGCCCACGGCCCTCACAGCAGCAGGCCCTGCGCACAACCATGCCGCTCCCGGAGGCGCTGCAGCCCCCAGCACGAGCCTAGGAAAGCAAGCCACGTGCCCTGAGTGAGGGCAGGACAGCCACTGGGCCCCCATCTGCCTGTTCTTCAGTTCATCCTGCCGTCTCTAACGAGCACATAAAGCAAAGGGACAAGCAGCACCCAGACCCACCCCGGGGGGCGGAGAGCCTTGAAGGGCCTGTGCATCTGTGCTCCCCACGGGCCTCCAGGGCCGCAGGGCGCGTGGCCACCCAGAGCCTGTCTGCATGCTCCCCGTCACGTTCTTGGGTGAGAGCCTTAGCGTCTAGACCGCAGCAGGCCCCAACCGGTGACCCAGAACACGGGACAAACACCAGCCGGGTCTCCAGCCGAACGAGTTCTGAGCGGGCCGCGGGGCCACTGGCCGGAGTTCTGGGGCAGGGCTGGCTCCCATCCTCCGTGTGATGGCCACCACGGCCAGGTGCCTGCTCAGACCCCCAGAGGGCCCTCAGTGAAAGCCCAGACAGACCTCACCGGAAACCCAGGGCCGGGGCGGCCACCAGAACACTGCTCAGGGTGCAGAGCCATGCAGGCCCCACCCCACACCCGACACAGGCCGGTGAAAGCCAGAGCACAGCGGCTCCAGGCCCTCCGCTGACCTTCAAACACAAAGCAGCCCTGTCCGGCCATGCTCTGCGCTCACGCCACTGGGCTGAGGCAGAGCAGCCACCATGTGCTGGAGCCCACAGCCCTGCCCCTTCAGCCTCTCCCAGGGTCCGCGCCTGCCCGCGCTGCCCTGGATGCTCACCAAAGCGACGGGCCCTGCACTGCGGTGCACCTGGCTCCCACCCACAAGGCCTCGGCAGCAATGCAGGGCGCCAGGAACCACACGGGGCTGACACAGGCCCCACAAGGAAGCCCGAGGAGGCCTCGGGGGGCATAACGGTGAATAGCAGACCAGCTCCCCCCCCCACCCCCCCGCCTCCCGCCCAGTTTCCTGTGGAGTAGGGTGTCCCCGGCAGGACTCTGTCCTCAGCCAAGGCCCTGGGAAGAGACCAGCCAGCTTCCAGGCCCCAGAACACTCCGGAATGTCCACGTGGGCAGGACAGCTGCTCTCCTGCCTGAGGGCAGCACGGAGGCCGTGCAGTCTGTCCTATGCGGCGCATGGCTGCAGGGGTGCCGAGCGGCCCGCCTTCGCCCCACATTCACCCTGGCACAGGCACAGGGGCTGCTCCTGGCATGGACAGCCAGCCGGCTGGGTGCCTGCTGGGCACCTGCCCCCACCTCTCCCGGCCTCTGGCTGGCTGCCAGGCGATGCCTCCAACTTGAGGGTGCCTGCTACTCATAAATGGGCCAGGCCCATAGACGCCCACACCTGCCTCTGCCCTGTGCTCACATGCTGCCACAGGGCCGGGCCCCGCGGGGCTCCCCACCCCACGATGAGGCCCATCGCTGAGGGGTCGTGCACCCCGACAGCGTCAGGACGCACTCGGTTCTGCACAGAGAGGAAAACGGGATAGCACCAAGGTCCTGCTCTGGGCGTCTACTAGTATGTTCTGAGCCACCAACTTCTCAAGCTGAGAAAAGTGCCAAAACTGGTTTGTGGAGCAGAAACTGGGCAGCAGATGCGTCGGCTCTGCCCAGGGGGCTTCACCCAGCAGCCCTGTCTGGGACGCACAGGCCCAAGCACAGGGGCCGGCCCCTCAGACAGCCTGCGGGGCCACATGTAGGCGCTCCTCCTCGGTCCCCCTGGGCCCGCTCCCACACCCACCGCAGCGGGTCCTCACAGGGAGGCAGGAGGGACACACCAGGCTCAGGCGGGCCTCGGGGTCTGCACAGGGGCCACGGGTCCCAGAGACAAACTTGCTGCAGCCTGGACACTGGGCACGTGGCCAAAGGCACGGAGCACACGCCGGTCCGTGTGCAGAGCGAGTCCCGGAGGACGTGAGCCCTGCCTCTGGTCTGGGGGAGCCGAGGCAGGAGGGCCAATGAGGAGCGTGGGGCCTGTGCTGGGCCCTCTTGTCTGGGGCATGGAGCCGTGAACGCCCCTGCCGCTCTGCTGGGGCTGGAACAGCCAGGACCCCTCCCTGACAACTGCTGACAACAGGACACCAGGACACCGTCACTTCCGCAACCCGCCCCGGCCGCCCCAAGCCGTTCACCTGGGCAGGGGGCCTGCAGGATGAGCAGCAGCTGGACGGCAGCAGGGTCTGCCCTGCTCAGGGCCGCCCACCTGAGCTGCTGAGGCTGTGCCCACCTTGCTCTCGGCCCAGGCCTCCCAGCGCCTGGCACTGCCCACAGCTCCGCAGGGCCACCACCCATTAGCCACCTCTCTCATCTCTGAGTCCCAGGGGACCTGGGGCCTCTGTGCTTCAGAACTTTACACAGAGTTGACTTTCCCAGAGACCTGTCTCCTGTTCCTTTCAGGAGGGGGAACCGAGACCATTCTCTGCTTTCCCTCCGGCCTAGGCCAGGCCCGCAACCCTGACTCCAGCTCCGCTCCGCCTCCCCGTGGCCAACCTCTCAGCCCCCCCAGACCCATGTCCCGCCCCTGTCGTGTGCCCCTGGGACACCAGGCACCTGCAGACAGGAGCTCCAGGAGCCGAGGGCCGGGTGGGTACCAGGACCGAAGGGAGAGGTCCTGGCTGTCCCAGCCCCAGCAGAGCGGCAGGGGCGCTCACGGCTCCATGCCCAGTGCAGGCTGCACACTGCTCACCGCAGCCTCAGAGCCAGCGGGCCGCTTCACGGCCTGAGAGCCGGTTGGGCTGTGCAAACAGCAGAGTCATCGCCTTCCCAGCACCCGAGGGAGCAGGCCAACCAGGCAGCGGGTGCCACCTGAAACCCAGCACCGCCAGGCGGGTCTGCACCGAGCTGTGCCTCACACATTCCTTTCCTCCGGGCCAGGGGGGAAGCAAAGCCTAATCTCCTTGTTCCTGCTAGGCCTCAAACTTTTCTTTTATGTTGGAACAATAAGTAATAGTGAAAAAAGAGAAAAACCCTAAAAGAGAAAAGCAGAACCAGGTGGCTCTGCAGGGAAAGTGGTGATGGCCTGAGGCCGGTGGTGATGGCCTGAGGCCAGTGCTGCTCACACGCTGGCTTTCCTCCGTGCCCGGGGAAGCCCCTGCTGGCAGGCACTTCCCACAGAAATGCCCGGGAACCCAGGTGTGCTCACACCACAGCTCCCAGGCAGCCACACACAAGGCAGAGGAGTGACAGAGAGCTGGCCCCCCTCTGACCAGCAGCCTGAGCCCCCCAAGCTGAACCTGCATCTGTCCTGAGCAAGGAGCGCCCGGGCGGTCCCTGGGCCCTTCTCCCTGGTCCCTGCCTGCGACCCGCCCGCTGCCTGGGAGGAGCCGTGCCCTCTGGGGGGGGGATGGGTGCCTCCTGTGGGCGTGGCCTCAGGTCCCAGCAAGCAAAATGTATCTTTATTGTACAAGCAAAAGACCACACGCCCCAAACCAGCATGTCCAATCTAACTGGCAAAAAGCTTAATTTTTCTGTTAAAAACAAAAATCTAAAAGCCCACAGCTTTTGATTCACTTGCCAATCCATCTGAGGAATAAGAAACAATTTGGGAGAGCCCTGAGCAGGTGCCCCATTCCTGGGCACACGTCCTGGTCGCAGGAGGGCACCAGGGTGTGGGCGGCTGGGACTGAGTGCTGTCACGGGGCTTGTGGGCCGCACAGCCGGCTGCCTCGCTGGCCCTGAGTCGAGGGGGAGTCACCAGGTGCAGTGCAGGCGCTAGAGACCCCAGAGGGGCTGGGGGCCAGCTCTCCCGGGGCTGGGAGGTTCTGGGGCGAGCAGAGGGGAGGGGCTGGGTGGCCCAGCTGGCGTGCGCGCTCAGCATGTCTGCATGCAGGGGGGCGGGGGTTACTGGATGTTGTGACACGGGCCTTGTACGGTGACCTGCCAGCACTGTCTCGCTCACATGCATGTCTTCAAAGTCCAGACACGTGTGAAGCACGCCATGCATGCATGGAGAGAAGGCCGGCTGTCTTGTTGTTGCTGGAGCTGGGGACCGTGGACGTGTGGATTTGCCACAATCGCAACAGAAGTAAAAGTACGTCCAACGTTAAAAAATACAAAGTGACAAGAGAAGTGCAGGGCGGCCTGGGGGCGGGGCGGGTCTGCGTGGGCTCAGGCGGGCCGCTGCACGAGCGCCGGTGCCGGCAGGAGCCGCGAGCATGCACCGTGCTTTCTGGGGCCAGGCGGGTGGGTGTGGACGAGGCTCTGTTCGATATTAAATAAACGAGGTCAATGGTGTAGGGGAGGCTCCTATAAAGCATATGGAAGGTGATGGAGACAGGGAGGGGGGAGGGAGAACCAAGGGCCGGGAGGTGGTAAAATACAAAAGAACAAATACAGACAGATGGACACAGACACGGGTCCACTGAGGAATCGAGCGCGAGGTTTGCTACTAGACTTATGGGTCACTCTCTCAGACGTTGGGTGGAAAACCGTCCAGCCTGCAAGTGAATATAGAGGGAAGAGAACAGAGAGACAGGCATCAAGTACAGTCTCGGGCTGCCGCCTGACCACCAGCCACTCAGCCTCGTCACCTAGCATCCGCGGCTGCACCTAGCCCAGCCCCGAGGACCACAGCCACCGGCCACAGAATGGAAAGGAGGAAGCGCTGGAGCGGAAGAGGCGGACCCAGGAGCACGTGCGGGGCAGGGCAGGGACCGGAGGGGCTGTGGTCCCCACGCCTCTGCACAGAGATGGCGTGGGAGAAGCGCCTCATCGCACAGCTGCTGTGTCCACGGCCATTCCACCTCAAGGCCCAACTCCCAGCTCCAGAGCTGCGCCCTGGCCCCCAGCGGCCCTTCTGGACCCACGTGTGGCAGGGAACGGGGCAGGGCAGAGCGGGCGGCGCCTGCACCCGGCACAGACCGCACAGCAGATGCCACGTCTGACCTCAGTGGTCCCTCCCCAGGCTGCTCTAGCCAAGCATGCCTCCCTCGGAGCCACTTAAAGCCTGTGAGGCGTGGCCACCCACTCTTTTCATTCAAAGGCTGCCTCTAGGATCGCGTCTTTCAGAAGCTGTCGGCAGCCTTGGCCACAGCGCACATCCCCTCTACACCACACGGCCTGCGCGGCTAGCACATGCTCAGAGGCGGGCAAGCTGGGAATCACCTGGGCCGTGCGCTCCGCCCCCGTCACTGGCTAAGCCGGAGCAGATGTCTGCAGACAAGGAGGCCCGCACGGAGCAAGGCTGCTGGGTCTGCACTGCCTTCCCACAGGAGTCTGCCGCTGCGGCGGGCCCTGCCCCGGCCCTGGCGGGGTCCTGGGCAAGGGGGGCGCGGCTGCAGTCTGACAAGTGACCTGAGTGGGGAGAGGGGACAGGCACCATGAGGCGCCGAGGGCCGCGGCCAGCACGGTGCGCAGCTGTCCTCTCTGCTTGTTGCTGGGTGACCTTGGGGAAGCTGAGTCCCTGCAGGCAATGGGCACGGGGCTGGTGAGCCATGTGGGCGTGGTGGGAGGATTAAAGAAATGACCAGTCTCCACTGGTCGACAGCACCGATCGGGCTTGCCTCACGCCAACGCATGGGCAGGACATGGCAGCTCCGGAGGCCCTGGCCGCTCGGGCCAGCGAGCCTCCCCTCACTCCGTCGGCTCTCGGGCGGGCACGGGGCCTGAAGCTCTGCACCTGTGCCCCACACCCTGCAGGTGCCATTCGACGCCAAGAGGGAGGGCCTGTGGCCAGCTTCCCACCTGGCGTGACCGAGCGTTTCAACTCACTGGGTCTCCGCCCCAGGGTGCAAGGGCTCAGGGACCGTGGACAACCTCAGTGCTGGGGGTTGTGGGCAAGGGCTGGAGCCCCACCACCCTTCCCCTCCCCCAAGGCAGCTGCTCAGCCCCCGCTGTCAGCAGGTGACATATGTCTAAGAAACGGGCCAGAAAACAGCCCCGTCCTGGCAGCACCCTGCAGGGCGGAGCCCATGGGGAAGAGCAGCCCCTGCTCTGGAGAGCCTGAGCCCCCCCACCCCCCCTTCCTCGCTGCAACTCCCGGGCTGGGTCCTTTCCTCTGGCCACAGCATAGGGGCCCAGCCCGCCACAGCCCCATGGCCCGCTCGCATGAGGGGTAAAGAAGTGCCCCTCCAGGTCTGGGTACCTGCCTCCACCTGCCCAGCCCCCAGCCCAGCCCCCAGCAGGGCACAGGGCCGACCTGTGCTGGAGGCCACGACCTTGAGCTGCTGCACCAGTGGAGTCAGCAGCCTCCCAGCCTTCAGCTTGCTCCTGCTGGCCTTCCTCCGGCGGCCGGCAGGGGGGGCCGTGTGCAAGAGCCCCAGGTTGGGGGGCAGCGTCCTGCCCAGGCGGCGGTACAGGGCTTCGATCTCTCGCTTCTGCTGGCTCTGCAGCTCTGAGATCTCCCGCAGGTGCCTGCAGTGGGGAGCAGAGGAGGGCTGGGTGGGCCTCCCGGGCCCCTGGCGGAGAGGAGCGTGGGGCAGGCCCCTGCAGGACACCTGGGAAGTACGGCTGCTCAAAGGAGCCGGCATTTATTCCAACGTCTTCTCAACCACGTGGGACTCAAGGGGCCCTGACCAGCCTGCAGAGACGCGGTTCCCTCCAGGCTTGGAACAGGGCTGGGTTGTTTGTTTTGGTTTTTCTGGTGTGGGGGGAGGCTGGGGTATGGACACCTTCACACATTTATGCTCACAATATAAACCCTGTACATAATCACAGTGATTAACCAGCACTCAGAACTGGGAGGTGCCTCGTTTACAAGCTGTTTTCTCCTCCCCGCAGGGAGCTAGCACCAGGGTATCTCAGAGGGCCCGACAGGGGCGAGTGGAGACATGTGGTCAGCCAGGGATCTGAGGCCCTGGCTGCAGCCCCTCCCTGCCAGGGGCTCCCAGCTCGGGCACCACCCCCACGGGGCAGAGCGGACCTGGCAGGCCGCACAGGTGGGAAGCCTCTGCTAAGACGTGGCAGCACTGGCTGTGGGCAGCCTGGGCACCTCCTTGGTGTGTGGCGGGGAAACAGGTGTTCTCACGGTTAGGCAGAAGGAAAAAAGTTCTAATTTCTCCTATTACATCTTCAGCGCCTGCCAGATTTGTTTTAGAAAAATGATTCTCTAAACAGAAAAGTGCTATTGCATCAGATTAGATTCACAGAGTGTGAAGTTTCCAGGGGGAAGCTGGCTGGAGTCGGGGAGAGATGCCTGGTCAGCTGGGAGCGCCTGATTCAGGACTTGGGGGAGACCTGCACGCTCCCCAAGTCCTGCCCAAAGTGGGCCTCTCAGATTATGGGGCTCTGGGGCCCTAAGAACTGCCAGTGCAGGTGGGGAGGCAGGCACTGTATCCCCACAGGGTGCCCAGGGGGCTGACACAAGGCACCAGGGGAGGGAGCTCAAGTATGGGGTGCCCAGGGCTGGGATGAGGGGGTGGGTAAGGGAGGGGCTGGCCCCTCAAGGGGTGGGGGGAGGGGGCCAGGGGCCAGGGCAGGGCAGGGCAGGCAAGCTCTCCTGCCCCCTCCCTGCAGGCACAGCCCTGCCTGCCCACCCAGAGGGAGGAGCAAGAGAGGCTGGCTAGGCTCCTGGGCCTGTGGGCAGCTCCTGGGTCCGCCCCAGAGCTCTCCGCCCTCAGCTTTCTGTCCAGGACACCAGCCTCTCCCACGGTAGCAACCACATGGGGTCCTCCTGCCCAGGAGGCCAGGGTGCAGCTTGCTGGGGCCCTGACCAGGTGGTAGCCGCACTTCAGACCCAGCGTGAGGGGCCTGGTCTGAGCAACACCTTGCTGTCCTGCTGAGGCCACAGGAGGGGGTGGCCGTGGGTGAAGAGGCACCGCCCCAAGGCCAGGGACCAAGCCACAGCACAGCAGCGTCGCTCTGCCCGGCACTGGGCCCATGCCCTGGGGTGCATGGCAGAGCCTGGGCCTCAGCGGCCACCGCCCACGGGACCTACTTCTCTCGCAGGCTCTGCAGCTCCTTCCTGATGTCTGCGTCCTCGGGCTCCGAGTCATTGTCACTGCTTATGTAGGACGACTGGGAGTGGAAGGAGGTCACACTGATGGTGGGGACCTTCACGCCCGGCCTGCGGGGGGCCTCGGGGCCCGGGGGGCCAGCCCCCGCCGACCTGTGCAGGAGGGCGGCGGCCTTCCGCACGAAGTCGCCAGCTGAGCTGCCACTGCTGCGGGGCAGGGAGCCCGGCCTCAGCGCCGGGGGCCTCCCGGGGACACGCTCGTCCCCAGAGTCGCTGGACAAGGGCTCCTGGCAGACCTCGAGGGAGGAGGCCGTCTGCGCCCGCCGCAGGGCCAGCTTCACGTCGGGGCTGCGGGGCGCCTCCTCCAGGTACACGTCAGGCGGGGCCGAGTACCGCAGGCTATGGGGGGAGGCCAGGGTCCACTCGTCCTGGGTGCTGACCACGGAGAACCGGCCCACGGTTTTGGCTGGAGAGCTGCCGTCCCGCTGCCCTGGCTGCTTCTGAGGGGACCCTGAGGTCAGAGCACCAGGGGGCTGGAGGGGGCTGGCCGGGCCGCCCTGGGTCAGCAACCCCGGGGCCCTGCCGCTCTGGTCTGCGGGCTCCAGATGTGCAGGGATGGTGGACACGGGGGCATCCTTGGGAAACAGGAAAAGAAACGATTCCACACGAATACCAGCAGAAAGCGAGCTCCACCACCCGGCCGAGCCCCTCACGGTCTCATCGCGGAAAACGACCTACCTGAGGGGCCCTGGTTGCTGCCGGTGAGCCTGAGGCTGCCTGGCCTCCCTCGGGGCCCAGTGTGCTGCTCACAGGTGCTGCTGGGGACAGGGACACCATCATTCGGGCGAGAGCCAGGACAAGGGCAGGCCGCGCTCAGGCCAGGGAATCACGGAAGGCACGGTGGGAGGGAAGGCGCCACAACGGGTAGCTATCCCAACCTCCCCGCCTTCACAGGGGGCGCCCTAGAGCCTGGAGGGAGCAGGTCTCAGCAGGCCCTCGACACAGTGATGGTCACCTGTCCGCGTTAGGGAGAGGAGGCAGGGACTGGCCCAGGGCAGGCTGAGGGGTCTCGCCAGATGCACTGGGCACAGGGCCGGGAGCTGGCAGGGCATCGATCTGGGGGTTGGCCTTCTTGGCTGAGGCGGGCTCCCCGAAGCCTGCAGGGTGATGGGGCCTCTGGAGGGGAGGTGCAGGGCCCTGGGGCCACAGCCAGGACCCTAGCAGCCAGCTGGGCATCACGAGTCTCTGCCGCCTCTACCACCCAATGGTGTCACCGCTCTCACTGACACCTCTACCACCTGACGGTGTCACCTCTCTCCCTGACACCTCTACCACCTGATGGTGTCACCTCTCTCCCTGACACCTCTACCACCTGACGGTGTCACCTCTCTCCCTGACACCTCTACCACCTGATGGTGTCACCTCTCTCCCTGACACCTCTACCACCTGACGGTGTCACCTCTCTCCCTGACACCTCTACCACCCAATGGTGTCACCGCTCTCCCTCTCACCTCTACCACCTGACGGTGTCACCTCTCTCCCTCTCACCTCTACCTCCTGACGGTGTCACCGCTCTCCCTCTCACCTCTACCACCTGATGGTGTCACCTCTCTCCCTCTCACCTCTACCTCCTGACGGTGTCACCGCTCTCCCTCTCACCTCTACCACCTCATGGTGTCACCTCTCTCCCTCTCACCTCTACCACCTGACGGTGTCACCGCTCTCCCTGACACCTCTATCACCTCATGGTGTCACCTCTCTCCCCCTCACCTCTACCACCTGATGGTGTCACCGCTCTCCCTCTCACCTCTACCACCTGATGGTGTCACCTCTCTCCCCCTCACCTCTACCACCTGATGGTGTCACCGCTCTCCCTGACAGGGTCTGGTATGAACGGGCCTCAAGAGGCCCTGGAAGGTGCAGATCAATAGTGCTGATGCCTGGCCCTGCTGCTTGTGTCTAGGGAAGGTCACCGAGGCTGCCTCAGTTTGCCCTCTATAGAATGGGAGCACAGCCTGGTATTTCTGAGCCGCATTCCCAGAACTGCTGTGAGGAGTGAATGATAAGAGTAGAGCGAGCTGATGTGTGGGAGTCTGGCCTGAGCCAAGACCCACATGCGACAAAACCCATGCAGGTGGCACCGTGTCAGCTGGCTGCACTGACAGGCTGACACCCCGCCAGGCGGAGGGAGGGGCCGCTGTGCCCACAGACTGTGGACTTTCTCTTGGCGCACGAGCACGTACTAAGGCACCATGATGGGCTCTGCTCTGTCTGGTCCCCACGCAGGTGCTGGGGAGGAAAGGTGGGGTGCACCGTGCCCCCCGGGCCCTGGGGCGGGTCGGCGACTGGGCTCACCACCTGTCCCTGGCGAGGCTCTGGCCTGCTCCAGCGCAGCTGCCGGCCCAGGTGCCAGTCCGGGCTGGTCCAGCTGCAGGAAGAAATAGAGAGGAGCCAGGAGCCTCACTTGCTGCCATCCCTGCAGCTAAACCGTAAAGCTCTCCCCACCCACGCTGTCTCCTCCAGGCTGGAGCCGGGCAGCCCAGGCGCTCCACACACATATCATGAGTCTCTGCCGCCGGGTCCTGACTCGCACACCACACCCTGCGCCCCCCAGACTGGCCACTTGCTGCAAAACACACTGGGCAGGTCGGGCTCAGAGGTGGGTCTCGGAGCAGGAGCGCCGGCTGGAGGGAGGCGGTGCTGCATGGCCAGACCAGAGCTGGCCCTACCCCCACCCGGACCCCTGGCCCAGGATGGCACCTCTGGCCAGGCCAGCACTCACCACCAGCTGGGGTGGCAGGGCCAGGTCCCCCGTGGAGGCCTCTGTGCAGGGCGGATCCCCTCTCGGGGGCTCCAGGGTGAAGTCTCGGTCTCCCGTCTCCACCGGGGTCCCAGCCGAGGCTGAGGAGGTGGGCACGTGCTCCTGGTAGAGCAGGGTCCGCAGCTTCTCATCCAGGCTCTTGATGGTGCTGTCCACGAAGCCCACCCTGGGAGGCGGCCCTTCCCCGTCCGACTCCAAGGCAGACAGTGGCTGGGGGAGGGTGCTGGCCCCCAGAGGAGGGCTTGGGAGCTGGGGGGCAGCCAGGCTGGCGGCCCCCACCGCGTTAGGGAGAGGAGGCAGGGACTGGCCCAGGGCAGGCTGAGGGGTCTCGCTGGAGGCACTGGGCACAGGGGCCGGAGCTGGCGGGGCATCCATCTGGGGGTTGGCCTCGTTGGCTGAGGCGGGCCCCCCGAGGCCTGCAGGGTGAAGGGGGGCCTCTGGAGGGGAGGCACAGGGCGCTGGGGGCGCATCCCGGGGCCTAGCAGCCAGCTGGGCATCACGAGTCTCTGCCGGCGGTTGGGGGGCATCACACTCATTGGCCGTCCCCTGAGAGGTCACTGGGGCCCCTGCCTGCACGGCAGCCCCCGTCGCTGGCTCTGGCCTGGGGCTGGCGGTTGGTGCGGCCATGTCCTGGGGCACAGCAGTCACAGGAGGGGAGGATGGCACCGCAGGCGCTGGTGTGCCCCCGGTGGTGTCCCTGGAGCCTGGTGGCTTCGGAGGCTGCACATCGGCCGGGGCGCTGGGCTTTTCCTTCAAGGACAACTGGTCTTTGCAGGGAGCTGGGTCTGAAAGAAACAGAAGAGGCGCCTCTGTGCCCGCTGGTCCTGGTCACCTGGCACCTGCTGCCAAACACGTGCCCTGCACACGCTGGCCGCACCCACACACTGGTCTCCTCTCCTTTTCTCTGATGCATCAGCTTCAAAACAGGGCAACTTTGAACACACATATTCCCTGAATTATAATTTGCCCCAATACAATAAATGCTATAGCAAGGGCTTCTTAGGATAAGATAAGGTATCTTATTCTGTCCAAATTTTTAATAAAAAGTGACAATGTTAAAATGGAACCTCCCCTTTTATGTACACCAACACTGAGTTATATCAAGAAATCAGAATCACCATTCAGCTCTGGGCATCTTACTACATGGCAGGAAGTATGTATTTATTTCCACTTAAAGAGTTGGCAATATTGGACAGATAATAGAAGAGTGGATGCCTTAAGTTGGTACCGACTCCAAGTAAAACTTTGCTTTAAAAAACCTTGTTTTGAAATGAATGGCATTTTCTTCAAACGAGAAATAAAGCTTTTGTCTGACCACCACGACACGTCCTTAAACATTTACAGGAAGCAGACAGGGCGCGCTCTTAAACTCCGCGGCAGAGGGAGGCCCCGGGGGCGCCAGGGTGACGCTGTCCGGGCCACAGAACTCAGGTCGCACTGTGTGAGGCCAGTCTAGGCTTCTTCGGTCCTGTGGCTTTTCCTTCTTTTTGCTACTTCTTTCTCCCGTTCTCCTCTCCCTCCACCCTCCTAGACCCTCCCCTCCGCACCTCCGGGAGGGGACTGAGGGGAAGTGGGGATGATGTGTATCCTTATCTTGGTCTTTCAGAGAGAAAGCACTCCACACAGCAGCAAGGGAGGATTTCCTATTGTTTTTAAAATAAAAATACTTAGGTCCCTGTTATTTAAAGTCACTAAAGGACACGCACAGGGAAGACGAAGTGCAGACACGAGGGAGAGTCTTAGGACCACAGAGGCAGAGGCAGGGACGCGTCCACAGACCGGGCGGCACCGCGCAGACGCCCTGCAGCCCGGCACTGCTGGCACCGCATTTCAGTCTCCCCCTTCGGAACTGTGAGAACAGACATTTCTGCTGTTTTAAGTCACCTGGCTTGGAACACCTTGTCATGGCAACCCTGGGCAGATAATACAGACTCCATAAACATGAAAACATGAGCTTAGAAAAAAATCAATTTAAGTAAAAATTAAATGATTGAGTTCCAGCAACCGTGGGTAAAAAGGCTGGCAAATCCTCTCCCCCCAAAACAACTATAAAACTGGACAAAACACGTATTGAAAACAACAATTATTCCAGGACTTTGGAATAAACCAAAGGCATGCAACAGACCGAGGAGCATCTATTTAGTAAAAACTGCTGCATTGTGGGTAAGAATAGTTTGCCTTAATGGCAGCCAGGAAAGTCAGTTGAGACGCTGCTGTGTCCTGCACCCCTCCTCCCAGTTCTCATCCAAACAAACAATCACACACACACACCACACGGGGGCACTCTCACTGCAAAACAGCAAACCACACCACATGAACTCCACCGATTCTCATCCTCCCGCCTCACCGCTCTCCGCTGGCATTACCGCAGCTACACAGAGAGAAAGGATTTTGTTGTGCGTTTGTTTTGATATTTAGATAAAGGTGTACTGTCCTATAAAAGAGAATAAAGCCATGAATGAATGTAGAATTTGATTAAATGTTTTCCTCCATCTACTGAGATGGTCAAATGCTTCTCCTTCAAACTGTGCCTCTGACAACCGCCATTTCTCTCATTGGTTCTGAGTTCAACTTTATCCCACCCCCCCCGCCCCCCAATTCCACATATGATTGAGATCGTGCAGTGTTTGTCTCTCTCTGGCTTATTTCCCATAGATAATGACCTCCATGTACCTCTATACCGTCACAAACGGCAGGATTTCCTTCTTCTTGAGGCTGGAGAATTTCCCACTGTACATAGATTTACCCCACTTGCTTTACCCCATCAAGTGTCGACACTGTTCCCACGTCTTGCTGTTGGGATGCTGCTGCAATAACCACGCAGGTGCGGCCATGCCTGCGAGACAGGGATTTCGTTTCCTTTGGCTGCACACCCGGGAGTGGACTGCTGGGTTAAAAGGTAGGACTATTTTTTGAGGAACCTCCATAGTGGCTGCACCAATATACATCCTCATCGACAGTGGGGAATAGGGCTCCCTATTCCCCACATCCTCTCCAGCACGTCATCTACTGCTTTTTTCTCTCTCTTTTTTAATCCTCACCCAAGGATATTTTCCCACTGATTTTTAGGGAGAGTTGGGAGAGGGAAAGACGGAGAGAAATATCGATGTGAGAGACACATTGATTGGTTGCCTCCTGCACCAGCCCTGACCAGGGCCCGGCCCGGGGAGAAGCCTGCAACCAAGGTATGTGCCCTTGACTGAAATCAAACCCAGGACCCTTTGATCCATGGGCCAATGCTCTATCCACTGAGCCAAACCGGCCAGGGCTCATCTACTGTCTTCTGTAACAGAGCCATCCTCACAGGCGCCAGGCGACGCTCGGCACGGACTGCACGCATTTCCCTGACGTCAGTGCCGCCAAGCGCCTTTCCAGGGGCCGTCGGCATGTCTTCTGGGAGAAACGCCCCCTCCTGTCCTCTGCCGTTTTCCAATTGGATTATTGGTTTTCTTTTTTCTTGAGCTCTGTGAGGCCCTTCCATATCTAAAGAGGCCACTATCCCCTCCGCAGCTGCCTTTTCGTTTCGTTGCTGGCCCCTCCGCTGTGCACAGCCTTTCTGTGTGACGTGGGCCCACTTCCAATTTTTGCTTTTGTTGCTTGTGCTTTATTGTCAGATGCAACAACAAAACCATTGCCACAACCAGCATCAAGGAGGTCCCCGCTTTCTCCCGGGAGCTTTATGGTCTCAGGTCTTACGTTTAAGTCTTTTATCCATTTTGAGTTGATTTTCCTTGATGGTGGAGGTAGGGACCCACTTTCGTTTTTCTGCATGTGGCGATCCGGCTTTCCCAGCACCGTTTACTGAAGAGACTGTCTTTCCCACGTGTGCTGGCAGCCTTGTCACAGGTTAACTGGCTGCACGCGCACGGCCTCACTATTCTATTGGTCCAAGTGTCTGCTTTTACGCCAGCACAATGCTGTTTGATTACTATGGCGTTGCAACAGAATTTGAAATTAGGAAATGAGATGCTTCCCGCTTTGTTCTTTCTCAAGATTGCTTTGACTATTTGGGGTCTTTTGTGATTCCAAATGAACTTAGGGTTGTTTTTCCTATTTCTGTGAAAAATGCAATTGGAATTTTCACAGGGATTGCATTGACTCTGTAGGTTTGGGAGTACGGACATTTTACCGATATTAATTCTTCCAACCCGACAGCACAAGACAGCGTTCCATTTATTTCCGTCTTTCTCACTAAGGTCTCACAGTTTTCAGTATACAGGGCTTCGTCTCCCTAGTGAAACTGATTCCAAAGTTTGTTTTTTTATGCTACTGTACGGGGTTGCTTTTCTTCATTCATCTGTCAGGTGGTTCACGGTTAGTGTATGAAGTACAACTGATTTTTGCAGGTTGAGTTTGTATCCTGCAACTTCACTGAGTTCACTTACTAGTTCTAACCACTTTAGCGGAGACTTTAAGGTTTTATGTATGTAAGACTATGTCATCTGCAAACAGAAACAATTTTATTCTTCCTTTCCGATTATAATACATTTTAGCTCTTTTTCTTGCCTAACTGCTCTGGCTAGGACTTCCAACACAATGTTGAATAGAAGTGGTCAGAGTGGGCATCCTTGTCTTGTTCTCAACCTCAGAGAAAAACTTTAAGCTTTTCACCACTGAGTATGATGTTAGCTGTGGGCTTATGTATATGGCCTTTATTATGTCGAGGTACATTTCTTTTATTCCTTATTTGTTGAAAGTTTTTAATCATGAAAGGATGTTGAATTTTGTTAAGTATTTTTTTTCTGAATCTATTGAAATGATTGTGGTTTTACCCTTCATTCTGTTAATGTGGTGTATCATATTTGTTTTTTGTTTTGTTTTGTTTTTTTGCTTATATTCAACCATTCTTGCATCTCAAGAATAAATCTCACGATCATAGTGTATGGTTCTTTTAATGTGCTGTTGAGTTTATAATGCTCGTATTTTGTTGAGAATTTTTGCATCTATATTCATCAAGGATACTAGCCTATAGTTTTGTTTTCTTGTCATGTCCTCATCTAGCTTTGTTATCGCGGTAATGCTGGCCTGGTAAAATGAGTTTAGAGGTGTCCCCTCCTCTTCCATTTTATTTGTGAAAGAGGTTGAGAAGGAGTAGTATTAATTCTTCTTTAAGTGTTTGGTAGAATTCACCAGTGAAGTAATTTAGTCCTGGACTTTCCACTGTTGAGACATTACTGATTACTGACTTAATCTCCTTACTAGGTATAGGTCCATTCAGATTTTCTATTTCTTCATGATTCAGTCTTGGTAGGTTGCACAATGCTTTTAGGAATTTACACAATTTTTTTCTGGGTTACCAAATATGTTAGATTACAATTATTCACAGTAGTCTCTTATGATTCTTTGTATTACAGTTGTAATGTCTCTTCTTTCGATTATAATCTTATTTATTTGTCCTTTTTTTAGTCTAGAGATTTGTCAATTTTGTTTAACTTTTCAATAAACTACCTCTTAGTTTCATCTTTCCTACATTTTTATCATCTCTAGCTCATTCATTTTTGCTCCTATCTTTTTTCTTTCTTCTGCTATAAGCCTTAGTCCTTCTTTTTCTAGTTCTTGAGGTGTGAAGTTAGGTTGTTTTAAATTTTTCTTGTTTCTTAATGTGGTCTAAACTTTCCTCTTAAAACTGTTTTTGCTACATCCTATTAGTTTCAGTATGCTGTTTCCACTTTCATTTCTCAAGATATATTTTTATTTCTCTTTTGACTTCTCCTTTGACCCACTGGTTATTCCAAAGTGTGCTGTTTAATTCCTAAATATTTGTGTATTTTCCAGCCTTCCTGTTGCCGATCTCCAATGTGGTTGGAAAAGAGAACCTGATGTGACTTTAACCTTCTCAGGTTTGTGAAGACGTGTTTTGTGATCTGATACAGTACCTCTCGGGAGAAGGTTTCATGTGCACTTGTTAGGTCCATGTGTTCTAAATGGTGTTTAAGTCCAATATTTCCTTATTCATTTTCTGTCTGGATGATCTGTCCATGTTGAAAGTTGAGGTATTAAAGTCCCTACTATTGGTGCATTGCCGTCTATTTCTGCCTGCAAATCTGTTAATATTTGCTTAATATATTTTGGTGCTTTAATGTTGGGTGTGTATATATTTACAATTGCTATATCCTCTTGGTGAATTGATTCTTTATCATTATAAAATGATATTTATCTATTATGCAAATTTTGACCTAACGTCTATTTTTGTCTGATGTAAGTATAACTATTCCTGGTCTTTGGTTTACATCAGCCTGGAATATATTTTTCCAACCTTCACTTTCACGTGTCATTAAAGCCGAAGAGAGTCTCTTGTAGAGAGTATATAGTTTTATCTTGTGTTTTTAATCCATTCAGGTACTTTATATCTTTTGATTGGAGACCTTAGTCCATTTACATTTAAAGTAATTATTGAAAAGTAAGAACTTATGACATATTGCTGTTTTGTTGTTGTCTGGCTGTTTTGTAGCTCCTTTCTTCCTCTTTTGCATGGCGTACCTTTGTGATTAGATGATTTTTTCCACAGTGGTAATCACTGGTTATATTTTGTGCATCTACTATAGGTATTTGCTTTGTGACTACCATGAGGCTTATGTTAAAAATATAGTCGTCACAGTCTATTTTAAGTTGTTAACTTTGATTACATACAAAAACTCTACACTTTTACTTTCCCACACATTTAATGTCTTTGATGTCACAATGTACATCTTTTTATATTGTGTATCCATTAAAAATTACTATAATTATTTTAAATACTTTTTTAACCTTTTTACTTGAATTAAGTGGTTTACACACAACCATTATACTACTGTTCTGAATGACGGTACTGTGCTTTACCTGTGGATTTCTCCTTCCTGTGTCTCCATGTTGCTAACTGGGGTCCTTTCCCTTCAGCTTGACGAGCTCCCCTTAGCGTGCCTTGTGAGGCCGACACAGTGGTGAGGAGCTCCTGCAACTTTTGTTTTTAATGTAGGAAAGCCTTGACTTCATTTCTGAAGAACAGTTTTGCCAACTGAAGTGTCCTTGGGTGTCAGTTTTATCCTCCCAGCACTTCAATTATATTATTTCCACCCTCTCCTGGCCTGCAAGGTGTCTGAGAAATCTGCGGAAAGCCTTGGAACATTCCCGAGTAAGATATGAATTAGTGGGGGTTTCCCCTGCTGCTTTCAAAATTCTTTGTCTTGGATTTTTTGATAGTTTTATGTTACTGTGTCTTGATCAAGTCTCCTTTGGGTTGAGTATGTGTGGGGACCTATGAGACTCATATACCTGGATGTGTATATCTCTTCCTACATTTGGGGATTCCTGTGCTTTCTCCTTCTGGGATTCCATAATGCAAGTATCACTTGCTTCCTGGTGCCTATAATTCACATAGCCTTTCTTTACATTTTTCACTCTTCTTCCTTTTTGCTCCTATGACTGGATAATTTCAAATAAACTGATTCTTTTTTCTGCTTGATCAAGTCTGCTTTTGATGCCCTCTATTGCATTTTTCTTTCATTTGTTGTATCTTCAACTCCAGAATTTCTGTTTGGTTCTTATTATTTCTACTAGAAGCCTGGTGCGTAAAATTCGTGCACTGGTGGGGGGAGGGAGGTCCCTCAGCCCAGCCTTCACCCTCTCACAGTCCAGGACTCCTCGCTCCTTACCACCCACCTGCTCGCTCACTGCTCCTTACCGCTTGGCTAGCTGCTCCTTAGTGCTACCACGGAGGCAGGAGAGGTTCCCGCCACTGCCGCTGAGCTTGCCAGCTGTGAGTCTGGCTTCTGGCTGAGCGGTGCTCCCCCTGTGGGAGCGCACTGACCACCAGGGGGCAGCTCCTGCATCAAGCGTCTGCCCCCTGATGGTCAGTGTGTGTCATAGCGACTGGTCTTTCCACAGGTTGTTCCACCATTCAGTCAATTTGCATATTAGGCTTTTATTATATAGGATTTCTCCACTGAACTTCTCATTTTGTTCATATACTGTTTTTCCTGATTTTATTGAATTGTCTCTTGAAGATCACCAAACTTCCTTAAAGTATATTATGCTGATTTTTTTGGCAATTAATGGATCTTTAATTCTTCGGGGGTCACTTATTGAAAAATTAGTGGTGTCATGGTTCCTTGCTTTTTGCTTTTCTGTGTCTCTTGTAGCCCTGTGTTGATATCTGTTCATCTGATGGTGCAGTCATCCCTTCTAGTCATTAGAAACTGATTTTGTTGAGTAAAGACCTTCACTTGCAAGTAGGTGCAAGGACACCAGATGGGATGGGGTGGTTCTGGCTACAGGGCTCTGTGCAGCTCTGTCAGCTGGGAACAGCATTGGCAAAGGCCTCAGGTGTCCTCAACCACTGGCTGAAGTGGCTGTGGGGGCTGTTGGGGTCTTCAGCGGTGAAGGCTTCCGGGCACCTTCTGCTCTCTTTTTCTCCCGTGAGGACGTTGTGGCTAAGGGGATCCCCTTTGGCACCAGGTCCAGATGTGGGCACTCTTGTGGTAGTGGCTGCACTGGTGGCTGATGTGTAGGCCCCCATGGTACAAAAACAAAGCAGAAGTCTAAAAGTGCAGATGCTCACAGAGTGATGGCAACTCCAGATTCTGGGTGCTGGCTAGTCCACAGCAGCAGGGCCTCCAGTGTCTGGGGTACACGAGTACGGAGCTACCGTGGAGCTGGGGAATAAAGCATGTGTGCACCCAAAGCAGCCAGAGCTCTGGGATCAGGGGTCTGCAGGGGGCTGGGGAAGGCAACTGGCAGGCCTGGTCCCAGGATAGCACAGCAGAAGCTCTTTTTTTGGGGGGGGGGTGCAATAGCATCTCCCTCCCTGGAGGGTCCCTGGCAGCAATGGCTGTTGCTTACCTTGACAGCAAAAGCTGCCAACGTCTTCTGCAAAGCAGGCCAGTGGGCTCTAGGCCAAGTCACAATGTGGGTCCTCTGCTCTGAAAGCTGTATGGAGCCCAGGGCTGTTCTGGGGGCTGCAGAGCTCCTCAGCAGCAGAGGATGCTGGGTCCCCCAAAAGCAGACCATGTGACTGATACAGATACCAGCCCTCTTTGTTCCTAGCTGTCTCCTGAGAGCTCAGCTAAGGCCATCTCCCCAGCAAGCCTTTCTTTGCAATTATTCTTTGCTTTTGTTCTACTGTGTTCCCACAGGTTCTTAATTGGACTCTTAATCCCTCGCAGGGATGTTTCCTTATATAGATAGGTGGCTAATTGTTGTTTTTATGGGGAGATGAGGGCTGGTGTCTCCTACTCTGCCATCTTGCTGGCGTCACTCCGTCCCATTATCTTCTCAGGGGTCTCTTTCCCTCTGTCTTTTCAATCTGGGCAGAGTTCTCCACTCCTCAAACTCCAGCTGTCCCGAAGACTATTTTCCCCGAACACAGAATTCTGGGTTGATGCTTTCAACACTTTAAAAATACATTGCCGAAACCGGTTTGGCTCAGGGGATAGAGCATCGGCCTGTGGACTGAAAGGTCCCAGGTTCGATTCCGGTCAAGGGCATGTACCTGGGTTGCGGGCACGTACCCAGTGGGAGATGTGCAGGAGGCAGCTGATCGATGTTTCTCTCCCATCGATGTTTCTAATTCTCTATCTCTCTCCCCTCCTCTCTGTAAAAAATCAATAAAATATATTTTAAAAATAAAAAATAAAAAAAATAAAAATACAGCACCACTTCCTCCTGGACGCCATGGCTCCATGGCTATCTGAATGACCATTCCCCTAAAGGTAAAGCGTAATTTTTCTATGGCTGCTTTCACAATGTTTTGTCTTCAGTTTTCAGCAGTTTACAATGTGTCCAGATATGGATTTATTTGGGTTAATCCTATTAAAATTCACTCAACTTCTTGAATCTGTAGATTTATGTCTTTCACCAAATTTAGGAAGTTTTCAGTATTATTTCATTATTTTTTAAGCACTGCATTTTTCTCCTCTCCTTCTGGGGCTTTGATGGCATAAACGTTACACCTTTTTTCTTGTTCCACAAGTTCTGTTTATTTTTTTGGGTCTTTTTCTAAGTTCTGATGGGATAGGTTTGGGCATTCTAATTTCTAGTTTTACAATTTCCATTGCTCTCTTCTTCATATCTTTTATTTCTTTGCTGATACTTTCTATTTTACATTTGTTTCCAGAATGTTTATGATTGTTTGTTCAAGCATTTTTATAATAGTTGCTTTGAAGCCTTTGTTAGTCAGATCATTCCAACATCTATGTTATCTTGCCATTATCATGTGATGGGCATCTTTTTCCATGCAAGTTGAGATTTCTATGGTTCTTCATTGGACGAATACTTTTGGATTGCATTCATTTGGTTGGATTAGACTGGATTTTGCATAATATGAGATTCTAAGCCTGTTTAAATCCTACGGAAATGTTATTTTTGCTTTAGCAGGCAACTGACCTGGTTAGGTTTAAGTTGCAAGTTGCAACCAGCCTTCTATGAGCTGTGGCTACACAGTCAGTTCAGTTATCTGTGTCTCTGCTACACTAATCTGATCTGAAACACGTGTGTATCATCCAGGAACCAGTTTAGGACCAAGGTGAGAATCCATCTACTAGCTCAGTTCTCAAAGTTCTGTATATGCTAATTCGGATCAGAACCATGCATGCACAGGTGAAAACAGCTTTATCAGGTTGCTTTCCCAAGCTCCTCTTTCCATGGTTGCCCTGGTACTTCCTGGTTCCCTGCAACTCCCCTTACAGACCTCTGGAGAGAAACCATCCACTCCCACAATTGTGAGAAGCAAGACTAACTGGCAGGAGGTCAGAGAGAAAAAAAGTAATGGTTTTGGTTATGAACTCTTTGAGCCCCAGCTCCACCCAGTGGAGAGGAAGGCTCTCCCCTCCCGAGGTTTTCTCCTGCTACCTGTCGCTGCCCCTCAGGACTTTCTGTGAGCTGAGGAGGAGGAGAGGGATCCACACAGCTCTCTCAGAGCTTGAAAAGTACCCTTTCTGCTCTGTGGGCTGAAACCAGAGGGTATCTCCTGGAGCTTCTCTGCACCCAGAGTTCACTCGAATCTTCACGCTGCTCTGAGCCAAGGTCAGGAGACACCACGGGGGAAACGCTAAGCTTGCCACCAGCTCCATGGTACTTGGAATTCTGGGTGCTTCCCCATCCTGCCTCTGCTATAGATTTCCTGAGTCCGCAAAGGTCTGTGCCCTGCATCAATGGACCCAGGTGTATAGTTAGGTTCAGTGGAGAAAGGGGTGATGGGCTGTGTATTCACCATCTTATCCAGAACCGGGACTTTCTGACCTGTTACTTTTTATGATGTGCCAAATACTGGGTCCAGAATGGTGTCACCTTTGTGTAAAAAGAACTTCTGTACTTCTGCCTGAGCACGCGGCATTCTGAAATCACCTTCATGAGGGCACCATGCTTGGAAGCAGCCCCTCTCTCGGCCTCGTTCCAGCGGCCCTTGCTTCTGCAGCCCAGTACTCCAGCAGGGCCCACCTCCTGGCCGGGAGTTCTGGGCCCCTTACCCCAGGCGAAGCATCAGTGCTCAACCTCTCAGCCATCCTCGAGAATGGAAAACGCCCCAGGGGAACAGACCAATACTGGGCTCACATCCCAGGGCTCCGTCCTCTCTGGACCCCAGCCTGATCATTCTCCACAGTCTGCAGGTTTCCCAAACACCTTCACAGGCGAGCTTTGTACTTCATCCAACTTGTTTGGTCATCCTCCGTGAATAGTTAATCCAAATCAATCAATCTGCCATCCCTGGAGGTGGCCACCTCCTCTTCCTTTTATTTATAGATAAAGAAGCTGGCTCTGGAAGGTTTCCTGAGGTTGGTGCAGAGATGAAGGACTAGAGTTTAACTGCAGGCATGTCCTTTTAATCACTAAACCATACTGAAAATTAAGATTTATTTTGTAAGGGTTTTTCTCCCCCAATTAACTGGCTATATCAAAATGAAAAAGTAATACAAGAACACATTCTTATTTTAAAACTGAGCCCCTGCAGGCAATGCTGCTTCCCCCTTGGTCCCTCTGCCAGGCAGGGCCAGGCCCTTCACCAGGTCTGTCAGTGGCTTCGTTAGGGCTTAGTAGGCTGACCTGTTCGCTTTGGGAATAAATCTTCAAAGATACAATGGAAGTTGCTGGAAACATATGGTAAAACATTTAAAATGATTAACAGATATTCTTCTTCAATGTACAGTAGTTCCACTGCATGGGACACATCACCAGATCCCCAGTGGATGCCTGAAATTGCCTTACAGTACCAAACCCTAGATATACTATGTTTTTTCCTATATGTAACATACTTGTTAAAACTTAATTTATAACTAGGTGCAGCAAGAGATGAAAAACAACAGCATAATAAAATAGAACAATTAAAACAATATACTGGCCCTAGCCGGTTTGGCTCAGTGGATAGAGCATCAGCCCATGGGCTGAAGGGTCCTGAATTTGATTCAAGTCAAGGACACGTGCCTCAATTGCAGACTTGATCCCTGGCCCTGGTCAGGGCATGTGTGAGAGGCAACCAGTTGATGTGTCTCTCTCACATCAGTTTCTCTCTGTCTCTCCCTCTCCCTTCTACTTGCTCTAAAAAAATAAATCTACACTAATAAAAGACAAAGATGCTAATGGACCATACCTTCGCTATGCCCTAAGCCACACCCACCAGCCAATCAGAGCAACTATATGCAAATTAACCCAACCAAGATGGTGGCAGGCAGCTACGGAGCTGGAGCAAGCAGGAGGCTTGGCTGCCCGGGCGATGGAGGAAGCCAAGCTTCCCACGAGCCCTGAGCCGGCTGAGGCCTCCGCTCATGGCAACAAAGTTTCAATTATAGAAGCTAAATAAATCCCAGATACCTGCTTCCAGCCAGCCTCCACTGGGAGATTGGGTGGCTGGGGGCTGTGGCCAGCCTGCAAATAGCCATCAGCCCCTCATCCAGGCTGGCCACACCCTCATGGGGTGAGGGTCCCCGCTGGGGGGCTCAGCCAGCCTGCAAACGGCCCTCAGCCCCTCACCCAGACTGGCCAGGCACCCCAGCAGGACCCTCCACCCTGAAGGGGCTGTGGCCAGCCTGAAAACAGACATCAGCCCCTCACCAAGGCTGGCCAGGCAACCCAGGGGGGACCCCCACCCTGAAGGGGCTGTGGCCAGCCTGCAAACAGCCATCAGCCACTCACCCAGGCTGGCCAGGCACTCCTATATAAAAAAAGGATAATATGCAAATTGACCCTAACAGCAGAATGACTGGGAATAACTGGTCACTATGACACACACTGACCACCAGGGGGCAGACGCTCAATGCAGGAGCTGCCCCCTGGTGGTCAGTGCGCTCCCACAGGGGAAGCTCTGCTCAGCCACAAGCCAGGCTAATGGCTGCCAGTACAGCGGTGGTGGTGGGAGCCTCTCCCGCCTCCTCAGCAGCACTCAGGATGTCCGACTGCAGCTTAGGCCTACTCCCGCTGGCAAGTAGACATCCCCTGAGGGCTCCCAGGCTGCCAGAGGGATGTCTGACTGCCAGCTTAGGCACAATCCCCCAGGGAGGGGGCCTAAGCCAGCAGGTGGTCTACCCCTGAGGAGTCCCAGACTGCGAGAGGGCACAGGCTGGGCTGAGGGACCCCCCCCCCCCCGCCCCCGAGCGCACAAATTTTTGTGCACTGGGCCTCTAGTAAATAAAAGTCAATGGAAAAATATCCTCAGGTGAGGATTAACAAAAACAATATACTGTAATAAAAGTTAGAAAAGTTATATGAGTGTGCTCCCAGCAAACTAGCACTAACTTCTTTTTCCTTCTTCAGCTTCAGATAGAAAATTTGTTCTTACTACAGACTTTAGCAACCTAACCATACGATCTTTATTCTTTCCTTATTAAGTCAAGAACTTTCACCTTTCCACTTGAAGAAAGCAATTTACAGCTTCTATTTAGTATATCTGAATCATCAGCATCGCCGCTCTTGTACTCTGAGGCCATTATTGAGAAAAACACAGGTTTCTTGAACACAAGCACTGTGATGCCTCAGTGTAGGCAGACTCAGGGAGTGTCAGTGACTGAGTTGTGTGGCTCTGGGGCAAGGGCCCCCCACTCCCTCCTTCCCTGAAGTCTGGCCAGCACCACCTTCACAGGAGATTCACTCACCTCACCATCCCAACTCCCAGCAGCTCCACCCAGCATAGCTCAGGTTCCTGACAAAACCTGGGACAGACTGAGTTATGTGCTCCAGGACAGGGCCATTTTTCCCTCACACACTTGACCAGTGCAAAGCCTTCCCTTCACAGGGAAAAATCTTGGTCTGTTTGGGCCTGGTAAACTTGGATGGCTTCCCCCTGATGATTTCCTGAGATCACAAAGGTCTGTGGGCACCTGGGGGGTGGCAGCTAGATGTGGGTTACTCTGGGACTTTTACTGAGTGGCCTCAGACCCAGCACTGACACTGAGTTGGAACCTGCATCAGTGGGCATGTGTGGGAGGCAACCAGTTGATGTGAACACCCCTCACCTGTGCCTGGGGACTCACTGAGAACCTTCCTCATGCAACCTGAGTCCCACCAGGCTCTTTCAGCGACAGCCTAACAGGCAGCCAGCAGGTGGAGGCAAGTGTAGGTGGATCTAGGGGTGCCTTGGGACTTGCTGACCTGCGCCCAGACTCACTGCTGGTGGAAGCCAGACATGGTGTACAGCTTGGTCCTTCCCATGCGCCCAGGCCCAGCAGAGGCAGCCAGAAACTGCAAATTGCTTTGTAGCTCCAAACAGGTTACCAGGCCCATCACAGGCAGCCTCTGACAAAGACCTGCACCAGAGTCTCTCCTCAGAGGCCCCAGAACCAACATGCCCAGTGGCCAGCTTCAGACAACACCAGATTAGATTCACAAGTGGCGTATATAAAGGGAGATCTCAGAGAGCACAGACCCTTCTGCTTCACGTGGTCTGGACCCGCACCCGCACCTGCACGGCCAGCCAGCCTGAGGGTCAAACCCATGCATGAATGGGCCAATAGTAATCAAGACTCAATTACATCAGGAGGGTTCACATGGCCCACACAAGGGACATTCCTGGAGCACCCAGCTCAGGTGTTCAAAGAGACTGTGCCACTGGATCCCAAAGGACACCTACTACATAAGGCCACCCAACATAGCAGATATACCCAATACATAGAAACAAACTCAAAGAGGAAGACAAATGGGGAGCAAAGAAACATGTCCCAAATGAAAGAACAGGAGAAATCTCCAGAAAAAGAGCTAAATGATAAGGAGCTAAAGCAATTTACCAGATACAGAGTTAAAAAATATGGTTACCAGAATGCTCAGGAACTTAGTGAGGACTAAAATAGTGTGAAGAAAAGACATAGAAACCATAAAAAGAACCAGTCATAAATGGAGAACACAATATCTGAAATGAAGAATATACTAAAAGGAATAAATAGGAGGTTAGATGAAGCAGAGGACTGAGTCAGCTATTTGAAAGACTAAGTAGCAGGAAACACCCTATCAGAGCAGCAAAAAGAAAAAAGAATTTTAAGAAATGAGTGTAATTTAAGGGACATCTGAGACAACATGAAGCATAATAACATCCACATCATAGGGATACCAGAAAGAGAAAGAGAGCAAGGGATAGAGAACCTACTTGAAGAAATAATGACTGGGGATAACCAAGATGGCGGCATAGGTAAACACCGGAGACTGCTGCCACAAACAACCACTTCAAAAATACAACTAAAAGACGGAACAGACATCACCCAGAACCACAGGAAAGCTGGCTGAGGAGAGACTCTTCAACTAGAAGGAAAGAGAACAGTATACCGAAGCTCAGAAGAGGCGCAGTGTGGAAAATATAAAGGTACCGAGGTGCACGCGCAAAGCGGGCTGGTGGCTGAGGGCGCGGTTGTCATTTTCAATCAGGAGGGAGTCTCAGACTCTGGGCTCCAGATCCGAGAGAGTCTCTAGGGACTCAGACTCAGACGGGAGAAGCGGGATTGTCCGGCATCAGTTGGAATCTGAGGGCAGCCTTCTCTCCGAGGTTTGCAGTGGCGGCCGGGGTTCTGAGAAGCAGAGCCTCTAGGACCAGGACTGAGAGCAGCCATAACTGCTCCCTCCACCCGCCCTGTTGATCCCGCCCCGCCCAAGCCCTGCGCAGAGCCATTTGCTGGATCGCCTCAGGCAAAGACTAGATTAGCACCTCCCCAGAGGACAGAAGTTTTCCACACAGCTGATTCTCACAGCCAGTCGGCCTGGCGGTCAAATCCCTCTAGTATTAACTACAACAATCAGGGCTTAACTACAACAAGACTGCACACAAAGACTACTAGGGGGTGTACCAAGAAAGCGTAAAAAATGCGGAGACAAAGAAACAGGACAAAACTATCAAGGGAGGATATTGAGTTCAGAACCACACTTTTGAGATCTCTCAAGAGGCTTCTAGAGTCTGTCGATAAACTTGATGAGATGTACAGGAAATCTAATGAGACCCTCGATGGTGTGATAAAGGACCATCTAGAAAGTAAGCATACACCGACTGAAATAAAGAATATTATACAGACTCCCAACAGCAGACCAGAGGAGGGCAAGAATCAAGTCAAAGTTTTGAAATGCGAAGAAGCGAGAAACACCCAACCGGAAAAGCAAAATGAAAAAAGAACCCAAAAATACGAAGATAGTGTAAGGAGCCTCTGGGACAGCTTCAAACGTACCAACATCCGAATTATAGGGGTACCAGAAGATGAGAGAGAACAAGATATTGAAAACCTATTTGAAGAAATAATGACAGAAAACTTCCCCCACCTGGTGAAAGAAATGGACTTACAGGTCCAGGAAGTGCAGAGAACCCCAAACAAAAGGAATCCAAAGAGGACCACACCAAGACACATCATAATTAAAATGCCAAGAGCAAAAGACAAAGAGAAAATCTTAAAAGCAGCAAGAGAAAGAAACTCAGTTACCTACAAGGGAGTACCCATACGACTGTCAGCTGATTTCTCAACAGAAACTTTGCAGGCCAGAAGGGAGTGGCAAGAAATATTCAAAGTGATGAATAGCAAGAACCTACAACCAAGATTACTTTATCCAGCAAAGCTATCATTCAGAATTGAAGGTCAGATAAAGAGCTTCACAGATAAGGAAAAGCTAAAGGAGTTCATCACCACTAAACCAGTATTATACGAAATGCTGAAAGGTATCCTTTAAGAAGAGGAAGAAGAAAAAGGTAAAGATACAAATAGTGAACAACAAACATGCATCTATCAACAAGTGAATCTAAGAATCAAGTGAATAAATAATCTGATGTACAGAATGAACTGGTGATTATAATGAATCAGGGACATAGAAAGGGAATGGACAGACTATTCTTGGGGGGGAAAGGGGAATGGGAGATGCGGGGAGAGACTGGACAAAAATCGTGCACCTATGGATGAGGATAGTGGGTGGGGAGTGAGGGCGGAGGGTGGGGCGGGAACTGGGAGGAGGGGAGTTATGGGGGGGAAAAAAAGAGGAACAAATGTAATAATCTGAACAATAAAGATTTTAAAAAAAAGAAAGAAATAATGACTAAAAACTTCCCTAACCTGGAGAAGGAAAAAGACACACAAGTCCAGGAAGCACAGAGATTCCCAAACAAGATGACCCTGAAGAGGCACCACACCAAGACACATCATAATTAAAATGGCAAAGGTTAAAGATAAAGAGAACCTACAAGGGCACTCCCATAAGACTGCCAGCTGATTTCTGAACAGAACCATTTCAGGCCAGAAGGGATTGCAGGGAGAGAGAAAGAGGAGGAAGAAGGAGAGGAAGAGGAAAAAGAAGAGGAAGAAGAAGGGAAAAGGAAGAAAAAGGAAGATGAGGAAGAAGAGAATGAAAGGGGAAGGAGAAAAAAGAGAAAGAAGGAGGAAGAGGAGACGGAGAAGAAAAAAGGAACATAGTTAAAATAATAAAATGGCAATAAATATGTACTTATAAATAATCACTTTAAATGTAAATGGCTTAAATGCTCCAATCAAAAGACATAGGGTAGCTGAATGTATTAAAAAAACAAGACCCATATATATGCTGTCTAAAAGAGACCCATCTCAGAATGGAAGAGACACTCAGACTAAAAATAAAGGGGTGGAAAAAGAGATTTCATGCAAATGGAAATGGAAAAGAAAGCCAGGGTAGCCATACTTATATCTCACCAAATACACTTTAGACAAGGAAGAGACAAGGAAAGACACAACATAATGATAAAGGATCAATCCAACAAGAGGTTATAACTCTTGTAAACATTAATATACTCAACACAGGAGTACCTAAATATAAAAGCAAATGTTGATGGACATAAAGGGAGAGTCAACCGCAATACAGTTATAGTAGAGGACTTTAACATCCCATGGCAATCTATGGATAGGTCTTCCAGACAGAAAAATCAACAAGGAGATGGCTACCTTAAATGACACACTAGACCAGATAGATTTAATTGATATCTTCAGAGCCTCTCAACCCAAAGCAGCACAATGTACATTCTTTTCAAGTACCCATGGAACATTTTCTAGGATAGACCACATATTAGGACACAAAACAAGTCTCAATAAATTTAAGATTGAAATCCTAATTTTCTCTATCCATAATGGTAAGAAACTAGAAATTAATCACAAGAAAAAAAATGAAAGACACACAAAGTCATGGAGGCTAAACATGTTACTAAACAATGAATGGGTTATCAATGAGATTAAGGAAGAAATCAAAAGATACCTTGAAACAAATGAAAATGAACACCCAACAACCCAAAATCTATGGGACACAGCAAAAGCAGTTCTGAGAGGGAACTTCAGAGGATTACAGTCCTACTTCAAGAAATAAGAAAAATCTCAAGTAAACAATCTAACTTTACACTTAAATAAACTATAAAAAGAAGAAACAAAGCCCAAACTGAGTAGAAGAAAGATATAATGATAATAGCAGAAATAAATAAAATAGAGTCTAAAAAAATAGTACAAAGGAAAATGAAACCAAAAGCTGCTCTCTGAAACAATAAACAAAATTGACAAATTTTTAACAAGACTCGTCAAGGAAAAGAGAGGACCCAAATAAGTAAAATCAGAAATGAAAGAGAAGTAACAACTAACAAGAAAATCATGATTGTAAGAAAATATTATAAACAGCTATACGCCAAAAAATTGAAAAATCTGGATGAAATGGATAAATTCCTAGAAACATACAATCTTCCAAAACTGAATCAAGAAGAAACAGAAGCCCGGCCGTGGTGACTCGGTGGTTGAGCATCAACCCATAAACCAGGAGGTCACGGTTCGATTCCTGGTCAGGGCACATGCCCAGGTCGCGGGCTCCATCCCCAGTGTGGGGCATGCAGGAGGCAGACAATCAATGATTCTCTCTCATCATCGATGTTTCTATCCCTCTCTTCCTCTCTGAAATCAATAAAAATATATCTTAAGAAAAGAAGAAACAGAAAATCTGAACAGACTGATTACAAATAATGAAATCAAAGCAGTAATCAAAAAACTTCCAACAAACAAAGTCCTTCACTGGATGGCTTTATAGCTGAATTTTACCAAACATTCAAAGAAGAACTAACACCTATCCTTCTCAAACTATTCAAAAAAATTCAAGAGGAGGGAAGATTCCCAACCTCATTTTACGGGCCAGCATTACCCTAATTCCAAAACCAGATGAAGACACTACAATGAATGAAAATTATAGGCCAATATCCCTGATGAACATAGATGCTAAAATTCTCAACAAAATATTAGCAAATTGGATCCAGCAATAAATTAAAAATGTCACACACCAGGACCAAGTGGGATTTATTTGGGGGATGTGAAGTTGGTACTTGCATCCATATTTGTAAATAAATAAATGTGATACATCACATAAACAAACTGAAGGATAAAAACCACATGATTATATCAATAGATGCAGAAAAAGCATTTGAAAAAATCCAGTATCCATTTATAAAAAACAAAAAAACAAAAAAACTCTTAGCAAAGTGGGAATAGATGGATCATACCTCAACATGATAAAGGCCATATATACAAACCGGCAGCCAAAATCAGATTTAATGGGCAAAAACTAAAAGCTTTTCCCTTAAGATCATGAACAAGACAGGGATCTCCTCTTATTCAACAGAGCACTGGAAGTCCTAGCCACAGCAATCAGACAAGAAGAAGAAATAAAAGGCATCCAAATTGGAAAGGAGGAAATAAAACTGTCACTATCTGTAGATGACACACAAGAAACTGTATATAGGGAACCCTAAAGGCTCTACCAAAAACTACTAGAACTGATACATGAATTCAGTAAAGTAGTAGAATACAAAATTTATATTCAGAAATCAGTTGCCTTTTATTACACCAACCAGGGGCCGAGTGCATGAATTTGTGTGCCTTGAAAGGAACTGTGGGTCGCGAGGCTGCGGTGGGCACAAGGGCGGGTCTGAGCCCATCCTCTGTGCCCCAACCCAGCCCCTCCTGCCAAGGCCCCCAGTCCCATCTGCTGGCAGCCCCGCTCCTGCTGCTACCACTCCCACGGCGTGGCCCCGCTCACACCCACTGGCGATTGAGCCTGTGGCGCCAGCAGTGGGTGCGAGCAGGGCCGGTGCCATCAGCGGTTGCGAGCAGTGGCTGCTGCCTTGATTGCCCCTCAGGAGCAGGGGGAGGTGGAGAAGCCCTGAAGGGTGATTGGGGCCGGCAGCCACTGCTCGCACCCAGTGACAGCGCCGAGTGACTGGGACCAGTGCTGGTCGCCAGCAGCAGGTGTGAGCAGAGGCTCTGGCATAAGCAGCAGGTATGAGTGGGGCCATGGCCAGAGGCAGCTGCCGGCCCAGATCAGCCCTCAGGAGCAGGGGGAGGTGGAGAAGCCCTGAGGGGCGACTGGGGCCGGCAGCTGTTGCTCACACCCTCTGACAATGCCGAGCGATCGGGGCCGACACTGGGCACCAGCAGCCGGTGTAAGCAGGGCTGGCACCGGCAGCAGGTGCAAGCACCTGGTGGGACCTCGGCGCACAAGAACGAAGAATTTTCAGCAATCACCAGAGGCTCTCCCCGATGACAGTGACCGGCACCCCATCTTGGTCTGGCGCCCCCGCTCACCTGCTCCACCATCCTGCCGCGGCCGATGCCCGCCATGTTCTGCGCACGCCCCCTGGTGGTCAGCGCATGTCATAGCGACTGGTTGTTCAGCTGTTCTGCCGTTCGGTTTATTTGCATATTAGGGTTTTATATATACAGGTAATAAACTATCAGAAAGGGAAACTAAGAAAACATTGCATTTACAATTGCATTAGAAAATACATGGGAATAAATTACTGGCATAGAACATAAGCATATAGATAAATGGAACAGAATAGAGAGCCCAGAAATAAACCCACAGCTATGATCAATTAATACTTGACAAAGGAGGCAAGAGCATACAATAGGGTAAATACAGTCTCTTCAATAAGTGGTGTTGGGAAAACTGGACAGACACATGCAAAAAAATTAAACTAAACCACCTTTTTACACCATACACAAGAATAAACTCAAAATGGATTAAAGACTTAAATGTAAGATTAGAAATCATAAAAATCCTAGAAGAAAACATACACAGTAAAATCTTGGACATTTCTCATAGCAATATATTTTCTAATATATCTCCTCAGGTAAGGGAAACAAAAGAAAAAATATAGAAATGGTACTGCATAAAACTAAAAAGTTTTTGCAGCCCAGCCAGTGTGGCTCAGTGGTTGAGCATCGACCCATGAACCAGGACAGGGTTCAATTCCAGGTCAGGGCACATTCCCAAGCTGCAGGCTCGATTCCCAGTAGGGGGCAAGCAGGAGGGAGCCGATGGATGATTCTCTCTCATCACTGATGTTTGTAACTTTCTCTCCCTCTCCCTGAAATTAATAAAAACATATTTTTTTTAAAAAAAGTAGAGTGACATTTAAAAAAATAAAGTTTTTGCACAGTGAAGGAAACCAGCAACAAAATGAAGACAACCACTGAATGAGATAACACATTTGTCAATAATAAATCTGATGAAAGGTTAATATCCAAAATTTATAAAGTACTTATACAATTCAACACCAAAAAACCCTCAAACAATCCAATTAAAAACTCAGCCGAGGACACAAGTAGACACTTCTCCAAAGAGGACATACATACAGATAGCAAGAGACATGAAAAGATGCTCAATATCATTAATCATCAGAGAGATGAAAATTAAAACCACAACGAGTTATCACCTCACACCTATCAGAATGGCCATCATCAATAAATCAACAAACAAGTGCTGGCAAGGATGTGGGGAAAACAGAACCCTCGTGCATTGCTGGTGGGATGCAGACTGGTGCAGCCACTGTGGAGAACAGTATGGAGTTTCCTCAAAACATTTAAAATGGAACTGCTTTATGACCCAGGATTCAGCATTGGGAATAAATCCAAAGAAACCTGAAACACTAATGAAGGAATATACGCACCCCTATGTTCATCACAGTGTTACCGACAACAGCCAAGCCCTGGAAGCAGCCCACGTGCCATCGGTGGTAAGTATAGAAAGAAGCGTGGTACCTCCACACCAGGGAATACTACTCGGTCTTCAGAAAGAAGGAACTCTTACCACCTTTGGCAACGGCATGCAGGGGCCTGGAGGATCAGGCTAAGTGAAGTAAGTCAGTCAGACACACAAGTACCATATGGTCTCCCTTGTATGGGAACCTAATGAACAAAATAAACAAACAGAACAGGAAGAGACTCATAGAGAACAGACTGACTGCTGTCAGTGGGGAGGGGAGCTGGGGGGCTGGGTGAACAAAGGCGAAAGGATTAAACAAACAAAAAGACACCTCACAGACACAGACAACAGGAAGGTGATTACCAGAGGCCAGGGGCGCAGGGGGAGGTAAAAGAAGGCGAAGGGCACGAATGCTGATGTAAGGAGACTTGACTTTGGGTCAAGATACTATATTAGGCCAAAACCAGTTTGGCTCAGTGGATGGAGCGTCGGCCTGCGGACTCAGGGGTCCCAGGTTCGATTCCGGTCAAGGGCATGTACCTGGGTTGCGGGCACATCCCCAGTGGGGGATGTGCAGGAGGCAGCTGATGGATGTTTCTAACTCTCTATCTCTCTCCCTTCTTCTCTATGGAAAATCAATAAAATATATTTTTTTAAAAAAAGATACTATATTAGAGGATTGTCTGTTTGAAACCTATAATTTTATTAACCAATGTTATTCCAATAAGTTCAATAAAAATTTAAATAGCCCAACTGGCATGGCTCAGTGGTTGAGCATCAATCTATGAACCAGGAGGTCATAGTTTGATCCCCAGTAGAGGGCGTGCAGGAGGCAGTGGATCAATGTTTCTCTCTCAGCATTGATGTTTCTATCTCTCTTTCCCTCTCCCTTCCTCTCTCTGAAATCAATAAAAACATATTTTTTTAAAAAATTAAAATAAGTAAATAAAATTTATGGATTGTTATTTCTGGGATTTTTCCATCTAATGTTTTTGGGTCACAGATGACTGCAGGTAACTGAAGACAGAAAGTGGAAATGTGGATGAAAAGGACGACTGTCAAGTTATATAATCAGCAACGTTTTCCTGCCAGCTTATAGGGAATTAACCTTAAATCTGTTTAAGTGATTCTTTTCAGCCTCCCAAGGAACCACAAAAATCAGGACTTAACCGACAGCCCAAGGGCAAGTTTGCTGGTATTTGTCCACCAGATAAAGATCAATATCCGAGCGTCATTTTCCTTGGTGACAATTTAAAATCAGAGTCTCAACACTACAAGGGACTTTTCCACCCCAAAACCAGCAGGGCATCCCTGCCGGCGGCCGCTGAGGGATGGGGCAGGGAGCTGGGAGCTGCAAGATGACACTGGTAAAAGAGAACGAGGCGGAACGCTTCCAGCACACACCTGTGCAGCCCTGGGCGGCACCTCACAGCCAAGGTAACCAGCAGCCCAAGCCTGGGTCCTGCCATTCGGTAGAAATTCTGGAGAGGAATACAGCCCCGCAGGCGGCTCTGGGCTTTGGGATGACAGCGGGGGCCAGTTCCTTGCATTTAGCGGGGCACACAGCACTGGCGCTGACCTGCGCGCACGAGTGGAGCCAGGTGCAGAGCAGTGCCAGGGAGAGAAGCGCTGGCCCCAGCAGGCGGCCTGGCGGCTGGTCCTACCTGGGCTGGCTTCTGGCTGCACGGAGCTCGGAGGAAGTGGGGGCGAAGATTCGGGGGCCTCTGCAGCCGGGTGTTCGGCCACCGGACAGATGATAAACCACCTCTTCCCAGTGTGCAGGACTAAAGGGCAGGACAAAGCAGGTGGTGAGAGCAAGCATGTTTCTCCCGTGGGACCCTTGCCCCTGGGCCACACTTGCCATGAGACGCTCTGGGGAACTCACACACCACTGAGGGGCATGCAGCCGTTCGCGGCTCCTCAGCGGCAGCCCGGGGCCCCAACAAGCACTCCCACCGGCTTAGTTCCCAGGACGCCCAAGGGACCATCACTGAAGGGGCAATGCCAGCCGAGGCCAGCAGACAGTGGGAATCTATGCCACCCTGCCAACACCTGGGCCCGACAGGGAGGAGCTGGGGGCGAGGTCACCACACAGTCCAACACCCACAGTGTGATGGCCAAGCTCCCGCACAACATGCTCAGTGGGGCTCTAATCACCCGCCGCTGGAGAAAGAAGGGACAATGACAGGAGTCTGGGGGGGCTCAGGAGGCACGTACCGTTCTGCTGATATACTGGGGCGTTAGCTTGGGACTGGCGATTCTCCTGAGGGAGGTGAAGGCAGCCATCAGTAAACTGCGGACTGAGCACACGGAGCCCAGGCCTCGCAGCCCCGCGGCCTCGGAGCCGGGCACTTCCACCTGTGCTAACCGCGCGCTCTGGGCGGGCACCTCGCCCCACGCTGCACCCTGCAGGCTCTCCCGGCAGGAAGGTGGGTGGCTGCTGCCCGCAGGCCTGGAGTGGGGGACTCAGGCCCCGCCCTCCCAGGACAGCCGCCCAGCTCACCTCTCCGACACCCAGGCTGCAGGTGCTGAGGGGTGGTGGGCTTGCCCCCGGGTCGGAGCCACGGTCCACGTCCGTGTCCTCACTGAGCATGTCCTCTGCCTTGTCCATGACATCCTTCATCTGCTCAATGAACGTTTCCCGCTCGGCCTGCAGGATGAAGTCGTGCTCCACCTGCAACGGTACACGCAGCCCTGCCCATGGGGACTCACAGGGCACACGCAGCCCTGCCCATGGGGACTCACAGGGCACACGCAGCCCTGCCCGAGGGGACTCACGGGGCACACACAGCCCTGCCCGAGGGGACTCACGGGGCACACACAGCCCAGCCCGAGGGGACTCACGGGGCACACACAGCCCAGCCCGAGGGGACTCACGGGGCACACACAGCCCAGCCCGAGGGGACTCACGGGGCACACACAGCCCAGCCCGAGGGGACTCACGGGACACACACAGCCCAGCCCGAGGGGACTCACGGGGCACACGCAGCCCTGCCCGAGGGGACTCACGGGGCACACACAGCCCAGCCCGAGGGGACTCACGGGGCACACACAGCCCAGCCTGAGGGGACTCACGGGGCACACGCAGCCCTGCCCGAGGGGACTCACAGGGCACACGCAGCCCTGCCCGAGGGGACTCACAGGGCACACGCAGCCCTGCCCATGGGGACTCACGGGGCACACATAGCCCAGCCTGAGGGGACTCACGGGGCACACGCAGCCCTGCCCGAGGGGACTCACGGGGCACACACAGCCCTGCCCATGGGGACTCACGGGGCACACACAGCCCAGCCCGAGGGGACTCACGGGGCACACACAGCCCAGCCCGAGGGGACTCACGGGGCACACGCAGCCCTGCCCGAGGGGACTCACGGGGCACACACAGCCCTGCCTATGGCGATGCAGAGCGGCCTGCAGATCTCCACCAAGTGACCCGCTTGGCCTCTGCTCTGCACTAAACCCCCGTGGGCAGAGGCAGCGGCGGCCTGGTCCCAGCCCAGGGCTGCACAGTTCAGCAGGAGAAGCCGAGGCTTGAGCAGCAGCCCGCGGGGACCGGGCCCGGCAGCCACTGCAGAAGCTGCAGGACAGGGAAGGCTGGCCACAAGGGGGCTGGCAGCCAAGTGCCCAAAGGACCCGGAGGGGGCAGCCTGGCCACCCCGGGCGGTGCCGCCGACCCAATCACCGGGCAGACACCTGCGCACCATGTAGGTGGCGATCTCATCGGGTGCGTCCCCATCCAGGTCGAACTTGAACGTCACCATCTTGTGGTTGTGGGTCTCCAGCTGGCACTCCACCATCTTGTCACCTGTGTTGCACACCTGCGGGTCCAGGACAGTGAGACCCAGTGTTGCACACCTGTGGGCTCAGGGTGGTGAGACCAGGTGTTGCACACCTGCAGGTCCTGGACAGTGAGACCAGGTGTTGCACACCTGCGGGTCCAGGACAGTGAGACCAGGTGTTGCACACCTGCGGGTCCAGGACAGTGAGACCAGGTGTTGCACACCTACAGACCCAGGGTAGTGAGATCAGGTGTTGCACACCTGCGGGTCCAGGACAGTGAGACCAGGTGTTGCACACCTGCAGACCCAGGGTAGTGAGATCAGGTGTTGCACACCTGCGGGTCCAGGACAGTGAGACCAGGTGTTGCACACCTGCGGGTCCAGGACAGTGAGACCAGGTGTTGCACACCTGCGGGTCCAGGACAGTGAGACCAGGTGTTGCACACCTGCGGGTCCAGGACAGTGAGACCAGGTGTTGCACACCTACAGACCCAGGATGGTGAGACCAGGTATTGCACACCTGCAGGTCCTGGACAGTGAGACCAGGTGTTGCACACCTGCGGGTCCAGGACAGTGAGACCAGGTGTTGCACACCTACAGACCCAGGATGGTGAGACCAGGTATTGCACACCTGCAGACCCAGGGTAGTGAGATCAGGTGTTGCACACCTGTGGGTCCAGGACAGTGAGACCAGGTGTTGCACACCTACAGACCCAGGATGGTGAGACCAGGTGTTGCACACCTGCAGACCCAGGGTAGTGAGATCAGGTGTTGCACACCTGCAGACCCAGGACGGTGAGACCAGGTGTTGCACACCTGCAGCCAGGTGGGAGCTCCCGCCCGCCACCCACCACCCCTGCCTCCTCACATTCAGGATGGTCAGCCGGGGCCGGCTGAGCCTCTCCGGGCGGGATCGCGTGCGTGTGGACCTGCGGTGGTGTTTCCGGGCCGGCCTGCCTTCTAGCCTCCCCACTCCGAAGGTGCCGTCACCGCTGTCACTCAGCTCCCTTCCAGAAGGGGCGTCAGACCCTCCGTAGCTGTCGGAAAACCAGGGTTACTCACCCACGAAACGACTGCACACTGGCCTCCCGGGGAAGCTCAGCTCTTCAGGAAGCAGCCAGGAGCTTCAGCATCTGCATGCTCAGCTAGACCACCTGAGGGCTGCAGCCAGCCGTGCCCCACGGGGCACCCCTGCACGCAGCCCTCCTGCCGCCTGGGCAGCACTGAGGTGACGGGGGACACGTGGGCTTTCTGACCTAGGACCTTGGTCCTCTCAGCCTCCTGCTCTATCAAGCAAGCCCCACCTCCTCACGGTAAACATCAAAATTCAGAAACAATCCTCTCCCGTGCCTCAGTTTCCCTATCTGTGCAAAAGCAACAGGAACATGCCAACCACACGGTTTGCTGCAAGTATGAGAACTTGCAGAGCAGTGAGCTTGGTGCTGACCTACCAAGAGGGTGGGACCCAGGGTCACTTCCTGTAACCAGTTCCCTCCCAAACTCCGCATGCCCATGCCTGGGAGCCACGGGGGACGGGGTGCGGGCCCTGCCCTCCCAGTCTCCTCCCCACCAGCACCTGGAAACTCTCGCACACAGACCAGCACCAGGACCAGGACACAGCCTGAGGCATCGCACAACCCAACTCCAGCACGTGCTGGCCAAGACCCAGAGGCTCCTGGAGGCCCCAGCAGGTCAGGGAGGCCCCACTGATGTCATCAGAAGCCCTGCCCCGTGAGGGGCCGGGCAGGCGGGTCCCCGTGACACAGCCGCGGGCCATACCTCTCACAGCTCTGCAGGAGGCCAGGCTGCGTGTCCTGGGAGGCCTGCTCCTGAAATAAACACGAGGATGAAGGGTCACGTCCCTCCCGCAGCCAGCGCAGCAGCCAGCCCAGCCGCTGCCTGGTCCCTTCTGACCGTAGCAAGCAGACCCCGTAGGGCAGCGGGCATGAGGGTTTCATCTTGTTGGAGCCAAGCCAATCCCTAAGAGCCGGGACCCTCCCCTTCCCAAGCACACTAACCCACTCTGGCCACCCCTACAAGGAAGCACACCGCCAGGGAGGCTTGTAAAAAAAATCTACTTGTAAAAAAACAATCACACCTTCCACCTGGAATGCATTTAAGGAAACTGACATCTGGGGGCAGCAGAGGACGGTGAGCAGGCACATGTGTCCCAAGGTGCGCGTCCCACCTCCCCACACACCTCTGGAGCCAACTCCACAGTCAGCTGGACGGCTGAGCTGAGGCTGGCGAGCCCAGGCCCACTGGTCAGGGGCAGGTTGGCGGGGGGCAGCGCAGTGGACTGGACAGGCAAGCTCGGAGTCGCAGCCATCGGTGCGGGGGCCTGCGAGCTGGGGAGCTGCAGCAGGTGCTCGGGGGCAGCGGAGGGCAGCCCTTCCGGCACGGGCGGGGAGAGGACGGCAGCAGGAGTGGGCCCCGTGGGGGCCTGGGCGGTGACATCCACAGCATATGGAGGCGGGTGGCCAAGCAGGATCTGTGAGCACAGAAGGCATGCAAGTTGGAGTGCCACTGCCTTCCGGGGGCCCAGCAGCCAGGGCACAGCAGACACCTCCCTGTCCGGGCGGGTGAGCAGGTCTGGGGGTCTCGAGGCACCCTCTCCAAGGCACTCACTCCTGCCCAGGCGAGCCCTGGCCTCTGAGAACACTTGTACACAGACTTAGAAGAAACAAACAAAGGCACTCTGAGTCCCCACTTGTGTCAACTCTAATCTAAAACGACACCTCCCTTTTGCACGTCTAGTGAGTCTGGCTGAAAAGCCCTACGTGTGGTCACTCAGCGTCAGCCTCGGGGCCTGGACCGAACGCTGCCCTGACCCCTGCCTCCTGAGGGAGAAGCGCTGGACCTTGGCCTTCCTTGGGGTGACCTGGGAGGTGGGCCTGACTCCCCACTGTTCCCTCTTTAAAAGCTCTCTGTGGAAGAACGACGCGGACTGAAATGGAAGGCCCCCTGCTGGGCCTGCTGGCAGGAGACTGCTCGGCCAGGGGAGGAGGGGGTGCGGCAGGGGGGGAGGGGGGGAGCTGGCTAGCTCCTCGATGAAATCGAGCCAGCGCGGTGCTCCCATGTGCCAGCCAGGCCCTGCCACCGCAGGCCCCGAGCCTCCCCACAGGCCCTGGCTTTCCCCACATGGCCTTGACCCGTGAGTGGACACCACTCTGACCCACGAGCTGCCCAGGGCCTGCACAGCCAGGGCGCCGGCTGCTGACCTCCTCGCGCGCGCGCGCGCGCGCGCGAGTGTTTAAACAAACGCCCTCCTGTGGTCAACAGAAGCCACCGTCCTTCTCTGAGTGCCAGCCCCTCTGGGACTCAGACAGTAAGAAGCACGCCCAGGAGCCTACGCGACTCAGGACGGGCTCTCAGCCAGACTGGAGCAGTGCCGTGAGCTGGCACCCGGCACCCATGCTTCGGGGTGGATCTTCCCGGCAGAATCAAAAGGAGGCATCTGCCTACCTTAGCTTAGGAGCCTAAGCTTTAAAAGGAAAGCACGGTGCCCATGGCACAGGCTGTTGAGGGTTAGGGCCAGGTGGGAAGGCACCCAGGTGGGAGGGCACCAGGTGAGAGAGTGCCCAGGAAAGAGGCCCCACCCCACTCCTCTCCTCAGAGGGTGGATCACAGCCCTGACTCTAAAACACAGGGCTGGGCAGGTAGCAGAGCCACGCGGAGGCTCACCCAGCCAGCCCGGCGCGTCTGCGTCCCTTCACTGTCCGCGTGCACCGGCCAAGATCCCCTCCTGACCCTGGGACATCATCCTTGTCTGCCAGGCCCACCCTGGAGCCAGCAGCCACACGCTCCCAGCCACTGCCTGGACCCCAACTGATAGATCAGGTCCCTGGACCCTGGGGCCCCATTTCCCTGACATGGGGTTATTAACCTACCTCGTTTTGACAGGTGACAAGATGGACAGTGTGAGCCTCCCCAGCACCCTCAGAGGAGGCTGCCAGGCCCCACTAGGTGAGGGCAGGTGCCGCGGCACAGCAAGGTGGGGAACCCACAAGCAGCTACTGCCCTACCGTGGAACCTTTGGCTTCTGACAGGTGCTGGGAGTAGGAGGAGGCAGCAGACACCCAGGAGGAGAGCCCAGCCGGTGGACAGCGCTGCCTGCTGGCCTGTCCCCACTGGGACCCCGCCCTCCAGCCACGAAGGAGCAGAGCCTCGGGCCCTTTGCATCTTGGGCACCACAGGGTCTCCCAGTGCGGGACAGCAGGCCCTCCTGGCAGGCATTACCTGGCTCCCCACCTGGGGGACAGCAGCCGGCTCAGGAAGGTGGGTGACGCTTGGCAGGCGGGGCTGCGGCAGCACGGGGGGTGCCTGCTGCAGAGGGGCAGCCTGCACAGTCTGCGCCGTGTGGAGAGGAGAAGGCGGGACGTCACTGGGCACCATCTGCGGGAAGGCTGCCTGGTACACGGGCTGGGCTGGGAGCTGGGCCACGGCTGGGTGGATGGACAGGGTGGCCACGCCCTGCGGGGCCACGGCCAGCAGAGGGATGGCAGTGGCGGTGGCCGCCACATTTGGCACAATGGTCTGGCACGGCATGGCCAGGGGTGCCCCGGCGGTGTGGGGAAGCTTGACCGTCTGCAGAGGCAGGGCTGGGGACGCGGGCAGGGGGCCGGCAGCACTGAGCGGGAGGCTTGGCAAGATGACGGCAGGAGAGAAATACTGAGAGGGAGGCGGCACCGCAGGCCCACTGGCAGCCGGCAGGTCGGGGAGCGCCGAGGGGAGGCTGTCGAGTGTGGCCAGCGGAGCAACTGGTGGGATGACAGGAGGTGGAGGCATCTGAAAGAGATGGAGCACGTCGGCCCCGGGAGGCTCGGCCCCCGGGACAGCGCCAGCACAACCAGGTTCTGCCTGAGATACTTCTGTGCAGCTGCTGCCAAAGGAACCCAAGAGGAAACTCAATTCCAGTGAAACCAAGCGCATGACACCTTCCACAGGGAAGGAAAGAGGGTGGCCTGGGGGAGCCCCCGTCGGCCCCACCGTGAGGGCCGCAGGCGGTTCTGAGGATGGCCAGGCATGTCGGCTGTGCCACCAGGACTGGGAGGATGAGTGTCCCCACCATGGGAGCACCCAAACCTTCTGGTCCGAGGCACCCAGCACCTGGCCCCTGGGTTCCACACTTCACACTCCAGCGCTTCTCGGCCAGCTCTCTCCGGAGCAGGGCTTCTGCCCGGCGTGCATGAGGACTCGCCAGCACGCAGCGCCTGACTATATGTCAGCGCACTGACCTCTCCCTTCGATGGTCAAATAAGGAAATAACAACAGCCAACACAACCATCGATGTCTGCTGTGAATGAATCAAAATTCAACCTATTTTGTCAGATTGGCAAAAAATACATTTTCTGAGTGCTGCCGAGTTTCAGGAATCAGTCTGTGTGCCATCAGGTGACAGGGCTCGCAGCCGCTGCCCTAAAGAGAAAGCCGTTCTGGCGGCAGCACACGAGCGTCACACGCACGCGGCCGGGCAGCTCGAAGGTGGTGACGAGGTGCAGGCCGACCTCTGTGCATTGAAAAGCAACTAAACGCCGCGGCCACCAATAAGCGAGGGGTGGTTAACTAGACGGGAAGGGAAACCTGGGCTGTGCCAGGTGACAGCTGGCAGGTAGGAACCTGTGTCGTGGGGGAACCTCAGGGACACTCATGCCTTCCCAGGAAGCGGCACTTCCCATCAGCTCGGTAACCCCCACGAGGCAAAAGCACCCATGACCATCACTGGCACGAGTCTGGGCGATGGCACCCGCACCAAGCATGTGCTGCCAAGGACCACGTCAGCAGGGGGCGGGGAGGAGAGGGGCGGTACCTGCGGGGGGACTGGAGTGAGTGGCTGCAGAGGCACCGGTGGCATCTGGATGGGCGTCGGCTGCGCCGCGGCCACCTGGGAGGTCGAAGCCAGGTACGGAGGCAGGTGAGCGGGCACCGGCTGGAGAGGGCGCATGGGCGGCGGGGCCAGGACCTGTGGCAGGGGCGCTGGCTGGGCCAGCGCAGGCTGGAGGGAGAGGGGCGTCTCTTACACAGCGTCCCACTGAGATGCCCACAGGTGCTCGGACGTGACAGAGATAATCAGTGAGTGTGCACACACACATACTTACAAACCCAGCAGGGAGCCCAGGACATGCAGATCTGGGAGAATGCTGTGTGTGAATGAGGCCCCTCTCAGTGCTATGGGACTTGAATTCCACAGACACAAGAGACCTCCCTGTCCCATGAGCGCCCTGGGCCCAGGCCAGCCATGGCTGATTGTCAGGGGAGACTGAGGCACCGACGGTGGCCATAGGAGGGGCAGCCCACACTCACCTGGTGGCCCGAGGGCATGGGCTGGCCTGGGCCGGTCAGCACAGGGGTAAAGCTCACGGCTGGCTCCGGGAAATGCTGCGGTGGGAGCGAAGCGTGGGTGGAGGGCGGAACGGAGCCCGCCGGCAGGCCAGGCTGCAGAGAGCGGGGGCACGCTCAGTGGCTGCCCTGAAGACCCCACCCCCCACGAGCTTGACAGACGCAAGGACCCACTCACTCCCCATGCCCATCATCTGCTAGGGACGGTTTGCCTAGGAACATGACTCACAGAAGCAAGATGTGGCGGCCTTGAAGGCAAATATGGTCACAACTCCTAACCAAGGAATGTTCTAGAGCAGCGGTTCTCAACCTGTGGGTCGCAACCCCTTTGGGGGTCGAACGACCCTTTCACAGGGGTCGCCTAAGACCATCAGAAAACACATATATAATTACATACTGTTTTTGTGATTAATCACTATGCTTTCATTATGTTCAATTTGTAACAATGAAATTGGGGGTCACCACAACGTGAGGAACTGTATTGAAGGGTCGCGGCGTGAGGAAGGTTGAGAACCACTGTCCTAGAACATTAGCACCAGAGAATGTGATGCAGTCGTGAGAAAAGGCCGTTATAAGGGCTTTGTAGAACTAGAGGAACGCTGGTTATGACAACAGTGGGGAAAGATAAAGTGCATTTGCTTCCTGACTGTATAACACACGTGTGCACATGCACACAACACGGAAACGTGGAGGCAGACATGCGGCCTGCAGCCCCGGCCCCTGCAGAGCGGGGTCTCCAGCACGGCTGTGGGGGGCCAGTCAGAACTGCTGCTGATGTGTTCACTGCTGGTGCACCATGGGAGTGGGTTGTTTCCAGGGGTCTGGATCCGGCAGGTATAGGCTGAAATGTTTACGGACAAAATATCTTTCCGTTTGGGATTTACTTCAAAATAGTGGGGAAGTGAGAAGCAGGAGGACACGGCAGGTGGCAGGAGCCAGCCTGCTCTCAGCGACGGGTCGTTGTCTCTGGGGCTTCTGGGTGAGTCCCAGGATAGTGATCTGCCACCTGCACCTGTTCTGTCGTGTCCACCTTTCGCAGTGAAGGCTGCGACGGACAAGCCTGCCATGCACTCAGCGGAGCCCGGGCGAGTCGCCCTGCACGGCTCCCGCCCAGCCTGGCCACGCTGGTTCAGGAGGCCCCAGCCCCTCCGCCCTGCTCTCCTTCACCACAATCACCCTTCCCAGGAGACCCCGGACACTGGGGATCCCCTCCCACCCTCTGTCCAAGCTGTTTCTGCATAAACAGGCAAGACATGGGAGAAAGCACTCTGGTGGCATCCAGCTCCGTCCTGGCCGCCGGCCTGTACCCCCGGGGCTCGGCCTTCCCGTCTGCAGGCAGGAGCTGGACAGGCAGGGCTGCCCGGACGGGCGGCCGGGAGCCAGAGGCCTGACCTGCGCCACCGGGCAAGCCCAAAGCCAAGACACGTGCTCTGAGTAACAGTGGCTTTCCCGACAGAGCTGCTCGTGCTGTGATGACTAACTGCACTTCACCTCATTTCACAATACGAGCAAACCACGCCAGTGCCACAGAGCCTGGGCTCTGCCCAGCCAATGCCGACTGCTTGTCCGGAGCAGCTTCTGAGCCCAGAGGACAGTGGAGGCGGGGCCACCGTGGGAGGGTGTGGAGAGGGAGGGAGAGCCTGGGACCGCGCTCCAGGCAGGCCTGGCCCTGACCACCTAAGCCCAGGGGCCCTAAGTCTCCTGCTGGACCGCACTGCACCACCTGCCTCAAGGGCAACTTCTCTGCCTGCTTAGGACTGGGAAGCAAGCAATTGCTTTGCTTTTTTTGGCATTAAAATCAACATCTATGGATATAAAAGCCTCAACGACTGAACAACAGGTCCACAGGTGGCTAAGATGCACACGGACCATCAGGGGCAGATGCTCAATGCAGGAGCTGCCCCCTGGTGGTCAGTGCGCTCCCACAGCCAACCTCCACTGCCGGTCAACCTCCTGTGGTCCCTCCCCCAGCCGCTGGCCCCAATTGGCCCCGATTGCTGGCCAGGCCGAGGGGCCCCACCCGTGCACAAATTCATGCCCTGGGCCTCTGGTTGAAAAATATATGCCAAATGTGACCCTTTACCTAGCCATTTCCATTCACCTAGGAGGCTTACAAATTATTCCTCGAACGCATGAGCCCTTTTAATCCGCTTCTCAAATGGCACTGAAAACATTTCTCACGATTCATGCACCTCCACGCCTCACACTGGGTTCACTGGCTGTTTTCTGTATTTCTCACCGGCAGGCCTCCAGCCTGCAGCCTGCACTTCCCCGCACAGACGGACCTCCTGCGGACCTGCTCAGGCAGGCGGAGCTGAGCATGGGCCGCAGAGCCGAGGGCCCATCCCCGGCTCCAGGCCGCGTGGACGGGCTCTGTGGGGCAGGGCCAAGCTGACTCACCGTGGCGGGCTGCGGGTAGGCCCCCAGCGAGGGCAGGCTGTGCGGCAGGACGAGCCCCTCGCTCATGCTCACGCTCACGCTCACGCTCACGGGGGCGCTGCACACGCTCTGGGCGGTGAGTGGGGCGGCATCTGCCAGTGAGCCCAGAACCACGCTCTGCTGGCTGCTCTGTGAGTCCGAGTACACGGTGGAGCCCTGGCCGCTGTCGAATGTGCTGTCCGCTGGGGAGGACAAAAGCACAGCTCAGAGTGGGGCCCCAAACGCCGCCCCCATGACACGTCACACAGGCCCCGGGAAGGCAAACGTGGGCTCCCACGAACACGCAGTTCGTCCGGACGTTTCTCCTGGGAGAAGACTTGTGTTTCCAGGTGGTGTAAGCAATGAATGTGCAGCATTTCACATAACCAGCGACAGAGCCGTAAGGGACCAACTGCACCCCGAGACGGCCCTGGCAGCCCACCCACACAGCTGACACCTGGGGGGCTGCCGAGGCCACCACACATCCTAGGGCACCTCACACAGTCCGCACAGGCCGGGCAGCTCCCTCCGCCCTGGCTTGGACGGGGCCTCACACAGCGCCACCCCGGCCTTGAAGTAAGCCCTCGTCCAGCCCTGCAAGGGCGCAGGGTCTCGGGAGGCCGGATGTCCGCGTGCGGAAAGACTCCGGTCAGCGGTCACCCGTGTCTTATGATGGGGGGTTCGAAGACCCTGACCACCTTCACCTACAGTGACAGGGTCTGAAGCAGGAGATCTGGGTCCAAACCCGGCCCCCAAGTCACAGGCCGGGTCTAACTTGGTTGGAAAATGGGGCTGACAAGGCCCTCACCCCACAGGGCCTGGGACATGGCCAGTGGGCGGAGCTGCCCACACCTGGGGGCGGGGCTTGTGAAGGGAGCAGACAGGACCCACATGGCCCACCGGCTCATCTGACCAAAGGTTCAAAAACTGTTTAAAACGGCACTCCCAGTCCATTACTACCAGATTCCAAAAGCTACACAAACATTACAATTTGTCATGGATGTACACCAAGCTATTTCTACAGGGGGCCACTGTTCAGATTGGCAATATTATTTAAACAAATAAAGTAAAAGGGGTATCTTTTCAACTTTGTATAAAAATAATTTTTTCCCACGACTGATTAGGACTTATTTTGACCGAGGAAGACATAAGAATGCTGAGGTGGGATTGTGCAAAAGCAACCAGACAAGCGGCTCTGGTTTTTAATGAGGTGACTGGCAGTCATTTCCACTTATACAAAGAGAGAGAAAGAGACAGACAGACGAAGAGACAGACAGAAAAGGAGTTCACAAGAGAGACAGAGAGACGCAGAGGAAGAAAGAGACGGAGGGAGCTGCACGGAGGACGTGAAGAGACCCGACAGGTCTCACGTACAGCAGCTCTAACCATGCACGTAACTTCCAAAATTCTGAGGTGGACATGTCTATTATTTGTATAGTTAAAAATCAAATTTTAAAAAGAGATTTTAAACTACTGATGAATTCCACTCTCACGGTCCGGGGAGTGGGACCACGCCTTCCTTGCATGGAGCGCGATCTGAACTGCGGAGGCGGTCACGGCGTACGCGGCACTCGTGGGCACATCTGCTGCACCTCCCGATGGGTGCTGGTGCGTGTGCTTCCATTTGCTTCCCACGATCCGGTCCTTCCTCCGGGGTGTGCTGCCTGGGGCCCCTGTCTGTCCAGCTGTCTGTCCGTGGGCACTGTGGCCACAGGCACGGCTGTGCACGGGCTCCCTGCTCTGACTGAGAGTGCGGTGCTGAGTGTGCAGGTGCTGTGGGCGGGAGCCGAGCGTGCAGTGTGGGTGTGAGTAACCGTGCGTGCAGGCTGTCTCGGGAAGTTAGCGGGCATCAGCGGACCAGGGAGGACGCTCACTGGCTTTGTGTACATCCTCTTCAAATGTGACAAAAGGCAACCTCCTCACTCCCATCTCAGAAACCGTGCAGCTAACGAGTATATTTGCAGAGTGTGTGCGCTTTTTCCTTCAAAGTTATGCACGTCGATTGATTGATTTGGTTTATAAAAACATGGAGTAAGATGCTACAGCAGTTTTATTCTCCACAACAAACTTGAGGAGGTTGGGAAGGAAGCAAACAGTAAGCTAACTGTCTCAAAGTGACACCAGCCACTGCTTTTAGCTTAAAGAGCCTGCTCTGAAACCATCCCACTGCGTTAACGGTAAATGGAGGGGGTGCCTATTCAATACGTCACTCAGACTGTTCCACCTCCCCACGCACACAACCCAACCGCAGCCCATGGTGCTGCCCGGCAACTCTGTGCTTCTCCAGAGAGGAAGGCCGCCCTGCCTCGGCCACAGTGGCACGTGGGCACGGAGGGCAAGGCAGGCCCGCTCCTGCCTGGATCTGCAGAAGACGCTGCTCTGGTCCAAAGGTCTGGGCAGAGCCAGGTACGCACGGACCCCAGTGCCCACCAGTAACACACACAGTCTCAAGGTTCGACACTAGGTCACCTTGGGGACGGACACTCCTAAGGACAAAGGTCACACAGCACGACCACTCAACCTTCGGCCGGCAGCCCAGGGCCCCATGCTGCTGGCCGGTACCCTCCAGTGGATGAGGAGCCGCCGGAGCTGCTACACCCACAGACTGGCACGGCAGCTCTGGGGGACCTGCACGTCTGTGCCCCTGTCCTGAGGAGCTGGCCGAGAGCTCTGTGCAGCACCAGGGATGCTGCCACGCCTGCCTGGGAAGAGCCCTCCCATGCCAACCCCACACCCGCAGGAGAGCCGGGGACGGGGGAGAGCGGCACTCACAGGCCAGGGAGGTGGCACTGGCCGGCAGCGCGGGGGGCAGGAGGTGCTGGTCCGCCTCGGGCTCCTCGGGCTCCAGCGGCCCCGCCGGCGTGTGGTAGGTCACCTGGACCTGCAGGGGCGCGTGCGGAGCCCTGGCTGTGTCGGGGCTGCCCGGGTCCTGCCGCTCCTGCGGCTGCAGCACTGGCCAGATCCTCTCCCGCCGCCACTGGATCAATGCCACGCGGTCTCGGATGGACTTGGCCACAATCTTCACATCGCTCTCGTGGAAGAACCCAGACTCGATCTGCAAGGGGATCCCCGGTCGTTACTGGGACCATCCCCCCACCCCCTCCCGTACACCCCACTGCCCAGCCTGCCCTCCAACCGCACCGCCACTGCCCAGTCACCGGGTCTCAGCACCAAGTCCCTCCTCAGGCTCCTCCCATCCTTCAGGGACGCTCTCATCATCCCATGAGGACAGCCTCAGTGCCAACTACACCCACAGGGGGAGTGACCCTCTGGGCCTCACTGAGGTGAGCTGGAGGGAAGGAAGCAGCCTACTGTCTGAGCCCTGAGGCTGCCTGGTGCCCCTCCCCCACCAGGCTGCCTGAGCAGACGGTGTGCTGGGGGCAGGGACAAGGACCCGAGGCCAGCGCTGTTCTCAGCATTCTCCGAGAAGGCATGGCTCTGTAGCTGGAGACCAGGACCTTGTGCAGCATTAGGGACCCGGCGCACCCCACAGGGTGTTGGGGAGCATTTGTAAAGGAGCCGAGGCTCCTGGGAAACACCATGGCTCTCTCCAAGGAGATTCATGGTCAAACCACAAAAGAGGGGAGGCCAGGCTCCTGGCCATCACTCGGATCCCCATGTGGAAGAGAGAAAATCAGAGGAGAAGCCTGCGGTGCTGGCCTGGAAAAGTGTGACCCCAGTTTACAGGCACAACAGACAACACGCAAATGTCGACAGGAGCATGGCACAGGGCGACAGCCCACGCACGGGGTCAGGTCGGCAGGAAGAGGGCAGGGGCTGGACGACGCCTCCTGCCAGAAGGGAAGCAGATGCCAGCGCCCGGCTGCCCACCGGCGGCATCTGGACATTCTGAGCGTCTAAGTGCACCGTGCTACCAGGCGGGTTAAAGGGCGTGTCCACACGCGTACACCCAAGGGACACAGGTCTGCGGGCAGCAGCGGGAGTGTCCCTGTGGTCCGAGGTTACAAAGGGGGGCCACGTATGGGCATTCCGTCTGTCTGTCCCTCTCCTGCCTGTCTCTCATCTGCGTTCATCTCAATCCCTCTCTCTAACTCTCTCTGCCTCTCTCCACCTCTCTCTGCCTCTCTCCTTTTGTCTCTCAGCCTCAGCGTCTGTCTGTCTCCCTCCCTCCTGGCTCACTGGCTCACGCGAGGCCACGTCATGAACGGTCTGTGGAACAACCCCCCTGGCTAGAGACTGAGTCTCCCCGGAGCCACGTGAGCTGGCCTGGTCCTCACCCCTGGTCGCCCCTCAGCCCAGGTCAGCCTTGGCCACACCTCACGAGGGGCCCTGACCCCAAACCGCCTGCTGAGCCACACCTGGACCCCCGACCTTGGAGAATGGGGAGAGGTGTGTGCACAGTGTGGAGTTGGGGCATTGGTTGCACGGTGAGGGGTAACTCACCAACGGAGCATATAACCTACTGAATAAAGCCCAGCTGTGCGTCCACAGAAATAGAAATAAAAAACCTGGTGGAACGGAGACACTGCTAGTTCCACAGCACCTCCCACCAGCAGTCACTACGGAGGGCTGCACCTGCAGACCCCCACCACGCGACCACAGGAGTCCGGGAGGCGAACTAGAGGGCGGGCTGCCCTGCCTGCGCACAGGGCTCCTGAACACAGCCTGGCACTGAAGGATGGGCCGGGGGCGGGCTGCACTCCGGCTCTGACCCCGGGAGCTGGGCAGCCACGTCCTCGTCCTAGTCCTGGGGCGCAGGCCCCAGGCTGCCCGGTGGCGATGTCCTCACACAGGGCTTGGGCGCATGCTTGCAACCCTTTGGGACGTCCGTGATGACTTCACTCACTCAGGAGACGACCCCCGCGTGCCCCTCCCCCCCACCCCAGGCTCAGCGGGTGAGAGCAGGGGCCAGGCCGGGGGTTAGCACGCGCCGCCCAGGGCACAGCCGCCTGACTGGAGGCCCTGAAAAGAGGCCGCCCCGGCTCCTGCTGCCACTTCTATTTCTGCCCGTGACCCACTTTCCTCCCTGCACGGCACAGACGCCGCGCCTCCCCACAGTCAGCCTCGCCAGGCCTCGCTTCTGTTTTTTCCCAACCAGGGAAGATTGTAGCCACATCGTATGTCACCCCGAAAGCCCCATTATCCGGGGGATGAGGCAGAAGTAAAGCTGGCACATGACCTCGAGAACCCCCTGTGCTGGGCTCCCCACCCCCGCCCGCCGCCCAGGGCCCACTGAGGGGAGCCTCCAGATCAGAGACCTGCCTTCTCTCAGCCCCCCAGGCATCGTCTTTCTGATCCACATCCCCCACCCCATGCCCCTGCCTGAGGACCTGCTGGGAGGGGACAAGGGTGTGTTTAGGGGGAGAGCAGAGCTGTCCAGCAGCCTTAACCAGCCAGCTGACCAGCACCAGCCAGCTGACCAGCACCAGCCAGCCCGGCAGGAGCCGCAGGGGCCAGGCGCGAGCACTGCTCCCTGCCACCCTGAGGGCCTTGTCAGAACCAAGAGCGGGTGCCAGGATCCCCCCCCCCCCCTCCGTGCTCAGACCTCAGTCCTAGAACGAGGCAGCAGCCCCAGTGCTCACTGACCTCAGTCCTAGAACAAGGCAGCACCCCCAGTGCTCAGACCTCAGTCCTAGAACGAGGCAGCAGCCCCAGTGCTCACTGACCTCAGCCTTAGAACGAGGCAGCACCCCCAGTGCTCAGACCTCAGCCTTAGAACGAGGCAGCACCCCCAGTGCTCACTGACCTCAGCCTTAGAACGAGGCAGCACCCCCAGTGCTCAGACCTCAGTCCTAGAACGAGGCAGCAGCCCCAGTGCTCAGACCTCAGCCTTAGAACGAGGCAGCACCCCCAGTGCTCACTGACCTCAGCCTTAGAACGAGGCAGCACCCCCAGTGCTCAGACCTCAGCCTTAGAACGAGGCAGCAGCCCCAGTGCTCACTGACCTCAGCCTTAGAACGAGGCAGCAGCCCCAGTGCGGGGTCACCCTATGCTCCTGCTGAGTTTCCTTGTGAGTTACCTTCCATTTATGACAACTGGCACGTCTCATTCATGACGTCTGTTACTCTATGTTTGGAGGAAGTCTGTGCTGAGTTAAGGCTGCTGGGCAGTGAGCCTCCTCAGGTCCTGGCGCTGGCCCAGGGCTGGCTGGGAGACCTGGGGCTGCAGAGGCCGGGCCCCTGGTGCCAGCTCTGGGGTTTACGGTGGGTGGGGAGGTAAGAACCGGGCCAACAGCCACGGGACCAGCACCAGCCAGCCTGGCAGGAGCCGCAGGGGCCAGGCGCGAGCACTGGCAGGCAGCGCTTCGGGTCAGCACAGCCGCTCCACCCAATCCGGCCCGCGCTCCACGCAGAGCAGTGGGGACACGCTGTTCTGGTTTTGCCTGGAACTGAGCACGGGACGTGCCTGCTGCGTGGACACTGCACTGCAGGGAAAGTGCTCCACATGGAAAGCTCTTCTGAAGGAGACGGGGGTGGGGAGGGGTGCGGGGGGGGGGAGAAGGGAGAGGAGAAACACTGGCCCAGGGCCTCCACTGGGACCTGCTGCCAGTTCAGCGAGTGCCAGGGACTGGCGAGTCAGGCCTGGGGGGGCGGCTGGGCTGCAGGAGAGCAGCATCGGGTGGGAAGAGTCCTCCAGGGAGGTGGGCAGACCCAGAAAGGGCAGCTGGGTCCAGACCCCTGAGCGGGAGGCGGAGGCTGTAGGCTGAGGGGCAGGCAGCACCAGGAGGCGCCCCTGCGGCCCAGGCACTGGACACTGGACCCAGCTTGGCCCCCCAAAGTGAATCCCTCCGGGCAGGAAGGCGCCCTGGTGCCCAGGCTGACCCAGAGAGGGCGGGGCGCACCGCTGGCCGCCTGCGCCTCCTGCGTCCCTGGCCCTGGCCCCACCCTCAGAGCCCAGAGGCACCTGTCCCCCAAGGCTGTCCCAGGGCACCTCATCTCCTCGGAGGGCCCCCTTCCTGCCCCCTGGTCAGTGTGTGCTGCTGGCCAGGTCCCCGGCCCGAGGTCCCTCCAGGACACTGCACACGACCCACACCCTAACGTCGCCTCAGGCTGCTGGCCTGCATGTCGCCTCGCATGTCACTTATTTGTGCTTTAAATTTCGGCAGAGCGCGGAAAGGAGCCGGCAGCGTGAGGAGGGATGGCGCTGCCGCATCACAGGGCACTGTGCAGGGTATTGTGTAGATGCGACGCTAAGTAAATGCGCAGCAGTCCCCAGCACGCCACGTGGGCCAGCGTAACACGTGTCTGCCTGTGGCTGGCAGCTGGGAAGGGGCGGGCTGGTCCTGACCTGGGAGCCAGGCCACCGACAGGATGTCACACCCACTGCAAATGCGAGCGCTGCAGGGCACAGGCCGCATCCGGTGGAAGGTGGGGCCGTGGCTGGCCATGCGGCGCCCACTCCGTTCCCTGCTGGCCTGTTGCACCCTCACCTCACCACGTGCCTGGGCCCCGTGAGCCCACCGACCGCCCTCAGCCGTGGCTCCCGCACTCGCCTGCACAACCAGCCTGGCTCCTCCTGGGAGCAGGGCCTGGACCCAGCGGGAAGCTGCACCTCTTCCGGGCCAGCCCTGCCCGGCCACTCCTCCTCCTAAACCCCCCGCGCTGGCGAGTCCAGCTGGGCAGCACCTGTTGGTTGCACCCTGTGGGCACTTCTGATAGATGCGCTATATTCAGTCACGGTCATTTAAAGGGAAGGCGGGCTCGCCCTCTGCAGTGACCCTGCTGGCTCTCACTTCTGCCCAGTTTCTCCAGGAAAAGCCGGTCTCATCAGTTTCTCACGGTACCTTTCCTCTCTCCGCGACCCTGAGCTCACCCCTGCCTGCTCCCGCTGGCCTCCTGGGCCAAATGCAGCTCAAAACACAATGTAACACAATCCAAACTCAAAGGCCCACATTTATGCAAAGTCGGCAGAACCCGGTCAGAGCGGGGCCTTTCCTGACACCCCGTTTCTGAGCCACGTCCCGCATCTGGGCAGCGGGGTATCCGACCCACGCTGTCCCTCACAGACACACGCAACACAACCTCCTTCCAGACGCCTCCCACGGCAACACCCTTCTGGCTTTGTTCCAACCTTTGGAAACCACAGACTCAAGGCTGTGCCCCACGATTCCACAGCCCACCCAACGCCCACCACCACCCTCCACTGCCCACCAACACCCACCGCCCCCCCACTGCCCAATGCCCACCGCCACCCTCCACTGCCCACCAATGCCCACCGCCACCCTCCACTGCCCAACGCCCACCGCCACCCTCCACTGCCCACCAACGCCCACCGCCACCCTCCACTGCCCACCAACGCCCACCCCCCCCACTGCCCACCAACGCCCACCAACACCCACCAACGCCCACCGCCACCCTCCACTGCCCACCAACGCCCACCGCCACCCTCCACTGCCCAACGCCCACCACCACCCTCCACTGCCCACCAACGCCCACCGCTACCCTCCACTGCCCACCCACCTCCCACCGCCACCCTCCACTGCCCACCAACGCCCACTGCCACCCTCCACTGCCCAATGCCCACCACCACCCTCCACTGCCCACCAACGCCCACCACCACCCTCCATTGCCCACCAACGCCCACTGCCACCCTCCACTGCCCACCTACGCCCACCGCCACCCTCCACTGCCCACCAATGCCCACCCCCCCCACTGCCCACCAACGCCCACCGCCACCCTCCACTGCCCACCAACGCCCACCGCCACCCTCCACTGCCCACCAACGCCCACCACCACCCTCCATAGCCCACCAACGCCCACCACCACCCTCCACTGCCCACCAACGCCCACCGCCACCCTCCACTGCCCACCAACACCCACCACCCACCGCCACCCTCCACAGCCCACCAACGCCCACCAACACCCTCCACTGCCCACCCACCTCCCACCACCACCCTCCATAGCCCACCAACGCCCACCAACACCCTCCACTGCCCACCCACCGCCCCACCGCCACCCTCCACTGCCCACCAATGCCCACTGCCACCCTCCACTGCCCACCAACGCCCACTGCCACCCTCCACTGCCCACCAACGCCCACCGCCACCCTCTACAGCCCCCCGCATTGAGTATCACTTTACCATCTCCTGCGCCACATCGTCCGGCGTCTCCTTCTCCAGGTCGAAGGTAAACTCTATGGCCCCATTGTCCTTGGGCTTGCCCTTCAGTTTCTTGGGGTCCTCTACCCAGAGCCTCAGGGCAATGGTGGACTTCCGGCCGTGGTCCTCCTCAGCCAGCTCCACCCTCACGCCCGTGTCCTCCGCGAAGAAGGCGTGGCTGAGCAGGTCCTTGATCTCGTACCTGGGGAGGGAGCAGCTGAGGGCACACCTGCTGGGGTGGAGGCCACCCGCTCTTTGGACCATCTGGACCACCTGCTCGACTGCTCTACCTCCAGGGGGCACGGAGCAGCTTACCAGTGCCCGCCCTGCCTCCTGGGGGGACAAGATGGCTCCTGACACATCTCACCGGGCAGCATTTGAGGCTCTTCTCTAATTATAAAGAGAAAGCATGCCCAGGGTGAGAGCCCAGGAGCCCAGGGAGGGCCGGTCAGCCAGGCTCTGCAGTGCGGACATGGGCCACTGTGGGGCAGGGAGCCCGGCGTCAGACACCTGGCTCCATAGGACTGAATGGGACCTGGAATCTGAAACCATCTTCAGGGGTTTTCTGGAAGCTCCTCAGGACAGGGCAGGCGCAGCGGCTGGGAGTTGCCATGGTAACCACTTTGCCCCCACCGCCCCCCCCCCGCCCCCCCCCACCATTCCAAACACTAGCGGCTGTCTGGCAGGAATGGATCCATGCACTGTCCCAACAAGCCTCCACCAGGGTCAACTCTGGTCACCACGGCTGCGAGCTCCAGGGCCCAGCCCTGCGGGGCCGGCACACACAGGGGACCGGGCGAGGTCCTGGCGGGCGCTGGCGTCATGGCTAGGAGGTGGTCTCACAGGGTCTGTGCGAGGATTCTCCCACCCTATTTGTGTTCCTGCACTGTTCTGATAGGGGTTATAGCTCACACTTTTTAGTATTTCTCCTTAAACGAACAAAACATGACCACCTGCAGGGGAGGAGAAGTGCCCAGGGACCAGGACAGGGCCCTGCCCCAGAGACGGTGGCTGTGGAGAATGGCAGTGACCAACCCTGGGCACAGTGACTGAACATGGGGCTGGGAGGCGAGGGCTGAGGAAGAGGAGGAGGACGGGAGGGGAAAGATGGGCAGGAAAGGAAGGGCAGGGGGAAGGCAGAGGAGAGGGGCGCAGGGGGAGGGAGGGAGGAACGGGAAGAGGGGCAGGAGGAGAGCTCAAAGCACAGCCTCGTTTCCTGCTGAGCAGCTGAGGGAGAGGCCTGAGACCACCTGAGGAGGCGGGCGGTTGGGCGGCCTCCCGGACTCGAACATGATAAGCTGCAGGAGGTTTGGATGGATCAGACACAGATGCATGGGATGTGCACAGGGGCATCCTGCAAGCCGGAACAGACGGATCCACCAGAGAAAACAGAAAAGGCAAGGGGCAGAGCGAGGCCCCAGGAGCCCCCTGGTGGGCCAGAAGCTCCCAGCAGATGGAAAGAGGGCTCCAGGACAGTCCCCAAGGTCAAGGAGTGTATTCCAGTGCGTCCCACTGACTGCAGCGGGCTGGCGCCCATGGCCCAAGCTCTCTGCAGGCCAGCTGGAAAGATTTCAGCGGCCCGGTGCCGCTGGGAACTCACCTCTCCTCCTTGTTTTTGCAGATGCACTCCCCAATAATCTCCTTGATTTCGGGGTCGTGCACTTTCTCAAAGCTGGCCGGCTTGATGCCCTGCAGAGATGAGCAGTGTCACCTGACGCGGAACTGGGCTCTCCAGGGCCCCCACTCTCCTCACACTAACCCCGAGGACCAGGCAGGAAGTGCACCGGCTTCGGGTGGGGACCGGTGGGCGTGAGCTGGGGAAGGAAGTGGGGACCCTCACCCACTTTGGTGAATGGAGGAGGCGGGGCTGGTGGGTCTGCCCGAGGGTCTTGGAGGCTGGAGGAAAGGCCCCTCCCAGGTCAGCCTTTCCCCCACACGCTTGCTCAGGGGCGCTAAGGGCAAGATCCGTAGTCACTGCGGCTGACGCAGGGCCACCGAGACCCTGGCCCACTGAGGGTTGATTTCCCAGGCCCGTAGCTCAAGGCTTTTGCAAACGACTGTGCTATTCAGTTCCACCATCCAGTTCTGTGGCAGCGACCAGGCCAGATGACCTTTAGGCAGGGGCAGGGTGTGCCAAGCATCCACACGGGCCAGTGCCCCAGCGGGCAGTCACCGTGCAGCCTGGCCACGGTGCGGCAAAAGCGCACAGTATCGCAGGGCGGGGCCAGACCGCAGGGTTTCTCTGTCATCTGCGGGAGCGAGGGGGTGCCTGAGGGACATCCGGTGGTTAAACATTTAAACACACTGAGGGCTCAGCCATCATGTTCTTTCTCCTTCAGCAAGACCCCCCTCCCAGGGCCGTCCCGATGTCCTTTTTCATGTATAGAATGGGGAGCGCATTTTCCCACCATGAGGGGGGACAGACCAGAAAATGCCCCACAACTCCGCAGTCCAGGTGAGGCCCCACTGCACCCACCAAACCCTGACCCCCAGGACCACACCCGTAGCCAATGGGGGTCGTTCTGTGTCTGACCCTGGGCTTCAGGAGCGGAGAGGGCTCCCCGTGGAGGCAAGAGCTGTGCCTCTCCCCGAAGCCACAGAGCAAGAGGCTTCCCGCTGCCGGGAGGAAGGGAGGACCCTGTGGGCGGGTCTGAGGAACCACCACAGGCAGGTGGGCACACTGCCACTTACATCTGAGAAACCGGAGCCCCCAAAGCCGGTGAAGACTGTGCCAGAAGAACAGGGCACGGCTCTGGAGGGGCCATGTCTGGGCTCGTTGCATGGAGCCAGGGGAGCTGAAAGCTGAGGGCACAGTGATCCCCCCGAGCCTGAGCCGAGTGCGGGTGCACAAGGAGTGAGCTGACGGCAGGAGCACGGTGCCACTGGCCCGAGGACACACTGAGGGTCAGGAACACGCTGCCCGCTGCCTCCTCGGGGACGTGCTGTCTGGCTGTGCCTTGCTTTCCCAAACCACCATGGGTCCCACAGGCGCCTCGGGACCTGGCCATGGCTTGTTTCTGGGGCCTAACAGGGCTGTGGGGCTGCTGGGAGAGCCAGGTGGCCGAGGAGCACGCCCTCGGGGCTCAGCCCATCTCCCCAGGTCAGCAGGTGGACCAGAATGAGGGTCTCCAGGCGGCTCCTCCCACACCCAGAGCCAACACCAAGGCCCCGCATGAACCTGCATCTCTCAGGCCCCGCCACCCTGGAGGAACTGCCCACAGCCTTTCCTGCCAGCAGCACAGGGAGCTGCACCCAACTGTGGGTCCTGACCTGCCCCGGGGCCTCCAACCAGAGCCCTGCTCTCCTCCTCAAAGCCCGAAGCCCGAGCAGCAAGCAGGAGGGGCTCAGAGCTCACGCGTGACCACTAACTCAGAACTGAGAACCAAAGGCGAGAGCCAGCGAACCCCAGGCTGGCTAGGGAGTGTGCAGTGGGCTGGTGCTGGAGTGGCAAGAACCAGGCTCCTCTGCAGAAGCCAGGAGCCTACAGAAGGGAGTGCTCTGTCTGGGGGGAGCCCGCCCAGTGCTGCAGGCAGCCAGGGACCGACTAGGGCCCGGAACAGCCACGCCCGCTGCGCTCCCCCAGGCAGAACGGCTGCAGGGGAGAATGGGTGGCCTGTCTGATTAAATCCAGAAGACACACACGCCCGCGGCCCCTGGCATGGCCCAGGGGAGGGGCTCCAGCCTTGCAGCACTGAGGCCCTGGCAGCCCCAGGCACTGCTCGCAGCACTCGCATTACTGCTGCTGCGGCTCCACCTGCAGCTGGAGCCCGAGCCCCCCCCCCCCCCCCCCCTTCCCCATCGGAGAAGGCCCGGCCCTTCCTCTCAGCGCTGTGCTTTCCGAAGGCCTCGCCGCGGCACTCACACAGGTGACCTTGCGGTAGATCTGCGCGGCGTTCTGGCACTCCGAGTAGGGGTACTCCGAGGTGGCCATCTCCAGCATGCACATGCCGAAGGCATACACGTCCACGGACTCGTCGTAGTGCTCCTCGTACATCTCGGGCGCCATGAACTCGGGGGTGCCTGTGCCGGGCAACAGGTGCAGGTCAGCGGTCAGCGGCCCAGAGCCCCGCCCCATCCACGTGCCGGGCAGCAGGTCCCGGAACCCTGACTCAAACAGGACTGTTCTGTAGACAGAGGTTCCCGAAAACCCACCCAGGACCCTCCTGCTTCTGGCTGGACCAGCCCACAGAGCTGGGAAATGCTGGGTGCCTCTCAGGGGCAGAGCACAGCCCGCACTCCCCTCCGCAGGCCCAGGGAACCAGAGCAGACAAAACCCGTGGCCACCACAGAACTGCTGAGATGGCAAAAACCCAGAAGAGCCCCAACATCCCGACAGGCCCATCGCACGGCAGAGCGTGGGCAGCAGAGCAGGACGGCACGGCACGGCACGGGCACTGGCTGGCAGGTACCAGGTGGAGACCATTCATGCGTTCCAAGACACAAGGCTTTAAAATGATGTTCACTCTGAATTAAGGCCGTGAAGACTTACCACAGGCAGAGCAAAGTACACAAAACACACACGTGTGCACACGCTGACCTCACGGGGCGCGGCCATGAGCACAGACGGGACTCATCTGGCAGCTGTGACAGCGGTTTTCCTTAGTGACACTAGTCTAGGTTTTTTTTAGTTTTTCTCTAACAAATTTTTGCTCTAATAATCACACTCCTTTTGTGTGAACAAGTCCAACTGAGCATCTGTCAAGCTAAACACAAAGGGCATCCTCCTCAGTGAGGCTACTTTTTAACTTCTCCACTGACTATGGGAGGTTTTCTGAAGGTCCAAGTTTTTTAAAAAGCAGCTGCAAAATACCATGAACTAGCTGTTGTGTTAGAAAGCATATGGCGGGAGGGGGGTTGTCTTCAAAATGTTTATACCGCAGCCCTGGCCTGCGTGGCTCAATGGTTGAGCATCGTCCCGTGCACTGAAAGGTCACGGGTTCGATTCCCGGTCAGGGCACATGCCTGGGTTGGGGGAGTGCAGGCAGCAGCCAACCAATGATTCTCTCTCATCATCGATGTTTCTATCTCTCCCTCTTTCTCAAATCACATGTCCTCAGCTGAGGATTTACACAGCTATCTCTGTGGTGTCTCACGGAGCCCCACTGGGAGCCGTCGAGCCCTGCAGCACGTTAGTGAGTTCCAGGTGTCCTGAACCCCATAAAGAGCTGCCCCAAAGCCCCTCCAAGCTCTCTCTCGGCAAAGCCAGGAGAGCCACTGCCTGAGGCCTAGACCCTGTGGACAAAGAGCACCCCCTGCTGGCCAGGACCCCACTCTGGCCACACTCAGAGGCCAGACGCACCTGTCTCCCCTGACTGCAGCCAGGGCCCCGGCCGCTGTGGCTCAGTGGTTGAGCATCATCTCATGAACCAAAAGGTCGCAGGTTAGATTCCCAGTCAGGGCAATGCCTGGGGCTGCGGGCTTGATCCCCAGCAGGGGGCGTGCAGGGGGCAGTCAACCAATATTTCTTTCTCTCCCTCTCCCTTCCTCTGAGGGCTCTGCCCAGAAAGGCTGCGGAGTGGCTCTCAGAGGAGGAAGAGAGAGGCAGAGGCCAACACAGCCAGTAAACCGCATCCACAGTGAAGCCCCAGACCCCGCCCACCCAAACCCTTGTTCAGTCCAGGCCCCAAATACCTCGGCTCCCCACCTGCAGAGGGCGCTCCAGCCTCACCAGCCGGAGTCCCCGAATCGCTCTGTTGTTCAGGCCACCTTCCTGCTCCTGAGCGCCACAGCCCACAGGCGCCAGCCTCACCACCTGACCCACAGCCCCACGCAGGCCCGGGAGGCCACAGCCTGGCTGAGGGGAAGAGGGGGCAGAGGGGGTGGCAGGGCCTGGGAGAGCTGAGCTCACCTATCACACTCTTGGCAAAGGACGCTCTCTTGAGGGTTGCCAGGCCCAGGTCGCCAATCTTGACGGAGCCAGTGGGCCCAGTGATGAAGATGTTGTCACACTTGAGGTCCCGGTGGATGATGGGGGGTGTCCGGGTGTGCAGGAACAGCAGCCCCTTCAGGATCTGCCGGCACCAGCTGCGCAGCACCTTGGGCTTCATCACCTTGAACCGCTTCAGGTACCTGCGGGGGGGGGGGGGGGGGGGGGGGGGGGTGGCTGCTGGTCACCAGCTACTCATGTGTGAAAGGGCTTCCCACTGCGGCGGGCCATGCATTTGTCACCCAACAGGGCACCCTGTGAGACAGGAGTGTTGACCAGACACCAGGCAGGACCACCGGCTGCTGTGGGCCCCGCACCCTGGGCCGAGCCCGCCCTGAGGCCCCGGTGGGCCAGGCGGCCAGGCAGGCGACACACTCACGTCTTCAGCGTCCCGGAGGTCATCAGCTCCGTCACCAGCACGATGCACCGCTTCCCCTTTGCGCTGGACTCCCAGAAGTCATAGAAGCGCACGATGTTGGGGTGCTGCAGGCCCTTGAGCATCTCGGCCTCCTCCTTGAACCGCTGCCGCTCGAGCTTGGTGAGCTTCCGGTCCTAGAGAGACAGGCACAGCTGAGCGGGACAGGGCATGGCCTTTCACAGAGCCTGCTGATCCCAGGGGGTCACTCCCTCATTTCCTCCTGCTCAGGGAGCACAAAGGAGGGGGAGGGGGAGGGGAGAGCCCACCCTGAGGAGGAGCCCCTAGCTCATCAGAAAGAGCTCTGCCCTGGTGGGTGTGGCTCGGTTGGTTAGTGTTGCCCAGGGCACTGAAGGGTCACAAGTTCAATTCCTGGGTGAAGGCACATACCCAGGTTGTGGGTTCAATCTCTAGTGGGGGCACACACAGAGGCAACCGATGCATGTTTCTCTCTCACATTGATGTTTCTCTCTCTCTCCCTAGATTCAATGAAAATCATATCCTTGGGTGAGGATTAAAAAAGAAAAAGATCTCCAGAGCCAGAGCAACCTCCAGCCACTGCAGTGCCAATGCTCCCCTCCCTGCGCACACTGAGGGTGCCTCCTGGCGCACCTGGGATCTCGCGCTGCCGAAGGGAAGCACTGACATGGGACTCTGAGGGCCGGTTCATGACCACAGCATCACAACCAGAAACCAGGAGAGACCAGAGCCAACGGCAGAGGAGGAAGGCCAGGGTCCCAGCCACGCCCACGTCGGTGCTGGCACAGGCACACATGCTGCACCCACACCCTCAGCACATGGGACACACTCCAGCAGCCTGCCCAAAGGCTACACCTGACCCCGCGCCAGCCACCACCCAGGCCCTGCCTCGTCCATCCCAGCAGCCTTCTGCATCTAACTTCGCCTCACAGATCAACCTCACCTCCGCAGGCCCCAGCACGCTTCTCCCACATCCTGAGCACATGGCCCCCAATGTCACCTCTGTCGCAGTCCAGCGAGCCCACAGAGCCTGGCAGCACACGCCTGGCCCTCCCACAGAAGGAGCCCCAGGAAACAGGAACACAGCTGTGAGTGAACAGGGAGCTTTGAGGAGTTGCAGGAAGCAGAAGAGGTGCATTTGGACAGATGGTGGGAGAAATCAGAGCTGAAAGGAAACACAGGCCTGGACTCTGGGGATATTTCCAAAAGAGCCCAAAGGCATAAAGATTCCAACAAATCCAGAGAGGAGGTGGGGAGGGGCTGGGGTCATATAGAGGTCATCGGGTTACGGGATTCTATCCCAAGTGGTGCTCTGAGCCTTAGGCACCCTTCCCCACAAACCAGCCCCATCCCACAAACCCCCCATCAGCCTCGCCATGCCAAGTGGGCCCAGCTGGCACGAGCACCCCAGAGCAAAGGAATACCAGGAGAAAACAAAGACAACTTCGAGAACATCTAGCTCATGTGCTCGAAGGTCCAAGAGGCTGACACACATAAATGAGAGCAAGTTTCTACTGAAAAAGGAGCAATCAAAATTCCCAGAGAACCAAGATGGTTGCGCAGGTACTCGCCACCTCCCACAACCACATCAAAATTACAACTAAAAGACAGAACCACATCATTCAGAACTGCCTGAAATTGGGTTGAATGGAAGCCCTACAACAAGAGAAGTAAAGAAGAAAGCACATTGAGGCTGGTAGGAGGGGCAGAGGCACGGAACAGGCTGGTCCAGCACCCACCTGTGGTGTTTTTTAAATCAGAGGGAGATCTCAGCTGCAAAGGCCTCCCATGTGGAGCAAGGGGTCCCAGCTCAGGGTTCCAGAGCTGAGAAGTTCCCATAACTCTGGGCTGTAAAAACCAGCAGGGATTGTAGCTGAGTGACACAGAGGCTGCTGGAGACCCAGGTGTTCCTCTTAAAGGACAAGGCACACGGACTTACACGGAATCACATCTTCTGAGCTCCAGCACCAGGTGGCTTGGGGGGGCCCAGGGACATACGAAGAGGAACTAGACTGTCTGGTATTGGAGCAGGAACTCGGGGGCAGCTTTCTCCCAGATCAGGGAGCTCACAAGGGTCATTGTTCCTGTGCTGGGACCTCCTGTGTCACAGAGCTGACTGGCAGCCATATCTGAGTTTTCACTAGCTGGAACACACTGTTCACTCCGCCCTGGTGATTCTGAGACCCTGCCCCATCCAATTTGCAGCCCCACCCAAGCTGTTTGCAGTGGTTTTCCCATATGAATGGCCTATCATGGCTCAGGCTTCAGACTTTGCTAAAATCTCTCAAACAAGCAGTAGCTGGTGTCAGCATGCCCCAAACATATCAGTAAGAGGCTCAAGACTCAGCACTAGCACCAGCCTGCCTTGCTTCACAGCTGGGCCTTGTGTGGGCACTTATAAGCCCAATACAAGTAGCAGCCTCTGCAGACCTCTCTGTATCTATTGCCGGGTGGCCCCAGGCAGTGGCTGACTTAGCACCTCCTGAGAGGCCCTAGAGCCAGTGCACCAGGTGGACAACTTCAGGCCATACCAGACTACAACTCTACACATCCACAAGTGGCACACTCAAAAGGCAGACTCAGTGAGCACCAAAGCCCCAATGAAGCAAGTCCTACTCCATAGGGGTGCCTCCTACACAGCCGCTCTTCCACTGTATTCCCAGCTGCTCCTCATAGCCAATTGACCTTCAGGCCAACAGCAATAGAGGTTCAACTACAAGACTGTACACTAAGCCCACACAGGGGTGCACCTAGAGTGCCCAGCTCAGGTAACTGGGGAGGCTGAACACTAGGCCCTACAAAACATCTACTATACATGGTCACCCTACCAATTCTAGGAGATATAGCAACTCTACCTAATACATAGAAATAAACACAGGGAAGCAGCCCAAATGTGAAGACAAAGAAACATGTTACAAATGAATGAAATGAAAGCAAGCAAACTACTGGATACAGAGTTCAAAACCAATAGGTTACTCAAGGATCTTGATGAGAGCTTCAAAGGACTCAAAGAGAGCTTCAAGGGGCTTAGTGAGACTTTCAAGGACCTTAGTGAGAATGTCAAAGACATAAAAAAGGACCAGTCAGAAATTAAGCATCCACTAACTGAAATTAAAAAAATAATTTACAGGGATTCAACAGTAGAGTAGAGGATTCCAAGAATCAAATCAACAATTGGAATATGAGGAAGCAAAAATCACCCAATCAGAAGAGCAAAAAGAGAAAAAATAATCCAAAAATATGAAGATAGTGTAAGAAGCCTCTGAGACAACTTCAAACGTACCAACATTCGCATGGGGGGGGGGGGGTGCCAGAAGGAGGAGAGAGAGAACAAGATATTGAAAACCTATTTGAAGAAATAATGACAGAAAACTTCCCCTACCTGGTGAAAGAAATAGACTTACAAGTCCAGAAAGCACTGAGAGTCCCAAACAAGAGGAACCCAAAGAAGCTCATATCAAGACACATCATAATTAAAATGTCAAAGTTTAAAGACAAAAAGAGAATCTTAAAAGCAGCAAGAGAAAAGCAGTTACCTACAAGGGAGCTCCCATAAGACTGTCATCTGACTTCTCAACAGAAACTTTGCAGGCCAGAATGGAGTGGCAAGAAATATTAAAAGTGATGAAAAGGAAGGACTTACAATCAAGATTATTCTACCCAGAAAAGCTATCATTTAGAACTGAAAGTCAGATAAAGAGCTTCACAGACAAAAAAAAAGCTAAAGAAGTTCACCACCAAACCAGTATTACACATAATGTTGAAAGGGCAAAGTGGGGGGGGAGGGGAGGGGAGGAAGAGAAGGAGGAGGAGGAGGAGGAGGAGGAGGAGGAGAGGAGGAGGAGGAGGAGGAGGAGGAGGAGGAGAAAGAGGAGGAGGGGAAGGAGAAAGAAAAAAGGAGAAAGAAGAGGAGGTAAAAATATGAACAATAAAATGGCAATAAATACATAGCTCTCAATAATTGAATCTAAAAATCAAAATAAACAAAGAAGGAATCTAATGAACAAAATAAACTGATGAATAAAATAGAACTAGAGGCATGGAAACATGGAACAGACTGATGAATCTCAGAGGGAAGGGTGGGCAGGGAGAGATTAACCAAGGAAAATATATATGTGTGTATATATATATATATATATATATATATATATGCATGCCCTGGTGCACAAAACTTTGTGCACTGGCGGGGGTGGGGTGGGGGGGTGAGGGGGGTGTCCCTCAGCCGGACCTGTGCCCTCTCACAGTCTGGGACCCCTTGGGAGATAACCACCTGCTGGCTTAGGCCAGCTCCCCGGGTGGCAGATGGCAGGCCCTCTGCCGCGGCGCCCCCCCCCGCTGCCCACCACACATGGCAGGCCCGGCGGGCGGTTGGACGGGGCGGGCGGATCACAATCAGCCTGGCGGGCAGCAGGGCGGGGCATGGGGCGGGCAGAACACCAGGCCGCGCACACGGACTGCAGGCCCCGCCGGGCGCTGGGCCGCGCACACGGACTGCAGGCCCCACCGCCCGCCAGGCTGCGCACATGAATGGCAGGCCTGGTGGGCGGCAGAGCAGGCAGCGGCTGGCGGCAGGGTGGGCGGATAGCACTGTCCGGCCCTGCCTGCAGTATGCAAATTATCCGCCATCTTTGTTGGCAGTTAATTTGCGTATTACACTGATTAGCCAATGGGAGGTGTAGTGAAGGTACGGTCAATTACCATGTTTGTCTATTAGTAGATAGGATATATATATATATATATATATATATATATATACGCGCCTAAGCGACCGAAGGACCAGTTGCTATGATGCACACTGACCACCAGGGGTCAGACGCTCAATGAAGGAGCTGCCCCCTGGTGGTCAGTGCGCTCCCACAGCCAACCTCCCACGGTCCCTCTCTCCAGCCAGCCAGCTCTCTCATCAGTCTTGATCAGGGGGGCTGGCTGGCCAACCTCTCGCAGTCCCCCCGACCCCCTGCCGCCAGCCAACCTCCTGCGGTCCCTCCCTCCCCCCCGCTGGTCAACCTCCTGCGGTCACTCCCCCCAGCCAGCTGCCCCGCCCCCCAATCAGCCCCAATCGCTGGCCTGGACAAGGGACCCCACCCATGCACAAATTCGTGCACCAGGCCTCTAGTATGCATATATGCATTACCTATGGACACAGGCAGTGGGATGATGAACACCTGGGGAGCGGCGGGGACTGGGTGGAGGGGGACAAAGTGGGGAAGAGGAAGACATCTGTAATACCCTCAACAATAAAGATTTTTTTAAAAGAAAAGATAAATAGCCCCAGCCGGTTTGGCTCAGTGGATAGAGCGTCAGCCTGTGGACTGAAGGGTCCCAGGTATGATTCTGGTCAAGAGCACACGACTAGGTTGCGGGCTTGATCCCCAGTAGGAGGTGTGCAGGAGGCAGCCAATCAATGATTCTCTCTCATCATTGATCTTTCTATCTCTCTCTCCCTCTCCCATCTTCTCTGAGATCAATAAAAAATATATTTTAAAAAAAGATAAATAAATAAAAGTTTTTAAAAAGGAACAATCAAGAATTCTTGAAAATTAAAGTTCAATGTTTTAAAAATAAGATATTCTGTAATCCAATGAAACATTAAGTACAAAATGTCAACTTTTATTTTCTTTTATTGTTGACAGTATTACAGATGTCTCCCATTCTTTCCCCCTTTACACACCTCCGCTCAGCCCCTACCCACCCCCCAGGTCTTCACCACCCTACTGCCTGTGTCCATGGCCTATGCATATCTATATATATAAAAGCCTAAGCGACCATTCAACCGGTAGCTATGATGTGCACTGACCACCAGAGGGCAGATGCTCAATGCATAGGTATGAAAACATGGAACAGATTGATGAATCTCAGAGGGTAGAGGGGAGGGGGGAAGAGATTAACCAAAGATCTTATATGCATATTAGAGGCCTGGTGCACGGATTTATGCACCGGTGGGGTCCCTCAGCATGGCCTACGGGGATTGGGCCAAAACCGGCAGTCTGACATCCCCTGAGGGGTCCCGGATTGGGAGAGGGCGAAGGCCAGGCCGAGGGACCCCACTGGTGCACGAATCCGTGCACCAGGCCTCTAGTAAGATATAAGTTCTTTGATTTAGCTCTCCTTGTCCTCCACCCCTATATGGAGATATGACAGTCTGTTCCATGCCTACATGCTTCAGGTCTTATTTTGTTGGCCAATTCATTCTGTCCATTAGATTCCACAAATAAGTGAGGTCATGTGATATTTGTCTTTCTCAAATTGGCTTATTTCACTTAACATAATAGTCTTCAAGTCAAAAAGTCAACTTTAATCTAGATAACATGGAGACATATTTGACTCATCAAATATTTAAGAAAATACAAGTCAAGCCATAGACTGAGAGAAACTATTCCCAAGCAAGTATTTGACAAGGGACTCATATGAACTCCTGCTGTTACCAGAAGTGAGGTATCCCCTTCCCCCCTGAGCACTGGGAGTCGTGCCCTTATGATATCTCAAGAGAAATAATTTTCTGTGACTCACATGGGCGGATGAATGATTTTTATTTGTGTGGAATTAAATCCTTGGGTTTCTAAAGACCCTTTCCTTTAACCCAGTCCTGGAAGATGTGAGGCTGCGGATTCAGTAGAACTAGAAGCAAAGCCAGTGTGCAGAGCTCCTGTTCCATGTTGGAACTGGGTCCATGTAGCATCAGGCTAGTTGCAGTCCCACAGTCCATTGTGTGTTGGGTCCACATGGCTGTGAACCACGGGGATGAATGCAGGAGCGCAGATGCATGAGAGAGCCCCTGAGGAACCAGGAGCATAGGAAGGCAAGAGGGAGAACTCCTTTGTTTAGGAGATTAAGTCTCTCCAATCTTCCCGCTCGTGCAGTGGCCACGCCCATTCTGGCCAAGGACCTGTTCCCAGGTGTGACTGATGGCTAGTACCTTCCCTATTTCACCTAGACTTTATTGGTCATGAGTCTATTCTCCCCCTGACGGGTGGCTCCCTTGCAAAGCTGAACAAATGGCTATAATATTTGGCCTTCCCTTTGCTCCTTTCCTTTATTCATAACTAGGTTTATTACGGTACCACTATAACTCAACAACAACAAGAGCAGAATGGCTATGTGACACAAAAGATGCATATGAAAAGGCGCTTGGCATCCTGAGTCATCAGGAAAATCCAGCTACAATCACAAGATCCCGCTTCACACCCACCCGCAGAGTCATTCCAAGAAGCGTCCTTCCAACCCTGGATGGTGCTGAAGCTGAGCCCTCTGGCACGAGGCTGTTGGAAGTGCAGGTGGCACAAGCCTCAAAGAAGCCTTGGCAGGTACACACCCAGCTCTAGCCCTAGTCACACCCCACCAGATACCCACACAAGAAAAAGAAACAGGCAGCCACATAAGACAGGCACACTGGGTTCAGAGCTGCTCCACTCACAACAACCCCAAACTCCAGAAAAGGCAGAACTGTGGGGTAGAAATCAGAGCAGCGCTTGCCTCTGGGGGGCAGGTGCAGGTAACTGGGTGCAGTCACCCCAATACATACACCTGCTTGTACACTTAAGATGTGTTTTATTATATGTCAGTCAGTGCTCAACTTTCCAAGTGTCAAAAAAATAAAGAGAAAACATCCAAAACCAAATGTGAGAAATAGAAGAGAAACATCAAAACATGGAGATCCAGATGAAAGTCCTGACAACATGTACCAGGAGTTCAGAGGGAAGGAGAGGAATCAGGAAGGAGAGGAGATAAAGAAACAGCATTTTCCTGAGCTGAAAGCAGAACTACCCTATATAATAAAAAGCTAATATGCAAATAGACCGAACAGCGGAACAACCAAACAACTGAACAACTGGTCACTATGACGTGCGTTGACCACCAGGGGGCGCACACGGAACATGGTAGGCATCGGCAGCAGGCAGCAGAGCGCAGAACATGGTGGGCGTTGGCCGCAGTGGGATGGTGGAGCAGGTGAGGAGGGCACCAGACCAAGGTGGGGCGCCATTTGCTGTTATTGGGGCGAGCCTCTAGTAGTTACTGAAAACTCCCATGTGCCGCAGTCCAGCCCGGCACCTGAACCTGCTGCTGGCTCTGATCGCCCCTCAGGGCTTCTCCACCTCCCCCTGCTCCTGAGGGGCAATCGGGGCCAGCAGCCACCTCTCTCACCCACTGTCAGCGATGACCCCGCTCGCACCCGCTGCTGGTGCTGGCCCCGCTAGCACCCACAGCCGGCACTGATTGCTTGGTGCCATTAACAGGTGTGAGTGGTGGTTGCCAGCCCCGATCACCCCTGAGGGCTTCTCCACCTCCCTCTGCTCCTGAGGGGCGATCGAGGCAGCAGCTGCCATTCACACCCGCTGCCAGCACCAGCCCCACTCGCACCCACTGCTGGCGCCGGCCCCAATCACACTCTGCACCATCAGCAGGTGTGAGCAGAGCTGGCGCCATCAGTGTGTGGGAGCGGCGGCGGGAGTGGGGCTGCTGGCAGACAGGGGACCAGGGGCTGTGGTGGGAGGGGCTGGGCGGGGGCGCAGAGGATGGGCTGAGACCCGCCCCTGTGCCTACCGCTGCCTCACAGCCCACAGTTCCTTTCAAGATGCATGAATTCATCTGGGCCCCAGTCCTATATAATAAAAACCTAATATGCTAAGTGTCCGGTCGACCAGTCAGCCATTCAACCAATCAAAGCATAATATGCTAATGATATGCTAAGGCCTCTCAACCGCTCGCTATGACGTGCACTGACCACCAGGGGGCAGACGCTCCAACTAGTAGGTTAGCTTGCTGCTGGGATCCTGCCTATCAGGACTGAGCAAGACAGGCCAGACACGCCCTAGAGCCCTCCCGCAGTCCTTCCCTGGCTGGCCAACCTCCCACCTCCCTCCATGGCCCTGATCATGCACCAGTGGGGTCCCTCGGCCTGGCCTGCACCCTCTCACAATCCGGGACCCCTCGGGGGATGTCAGAGAGCAGGTTTCAGCCCGATCCCGCAGGCTAGGCCAAGGGACACCACTGGTGCGTGAATTCGTGCACCGAGCCTCTAGTCTATATATCCTATCTAATAATAGACAAACATGGTAATTAACCATACCTCCGACACGCTTCCCATTGGCTAATCAGGGCAATATGTAAATTAACTGCCAACCAAGATGGCGGCCGGCAGCCAGGCAGCTGAAGCAAACAGGAGGCTTGCTTGCTCCAGTGAAGGAGGAAGCCAAGGTTCCCTGCCTGCCGCTGCTGGGCTCTGAGCTTGCACTCTAAGAAACAATGTTGCAATTATAGAAGCTAAACAAACCCCATGCTTTCAGCCAGCCAGCCGAGCTGGAGTTGCAACAGTGTTTCAACTATAGAAGCCAAACTAACCCAGATACCTGCTTTCAGCAGCCAAGGTCTCAGAGCTGGAGCTGAGCCTCAGAGCTAAAGCCGGCTCTCAGCTCCAGTGACAGCCATAGAAGGTAAATAAATCCCAGAATTAAAACAAAAAAGAAAAAAAGGAGAGGTTGGGAGCTTCAGTCACCCGCCAGCCTGAAAACGGCCCTCAGCCCCTCACCCAGACTGGCCAGGCACCCCAGTGGGGACCCCCACCCTAAAGGGGGTGCGACCAGCTGCAAACAGCCATCATCCCCTCATCCAGGCTGACCAGGCACCCAAGCGGGACCCCCACCCTGATCTGGGACACCCTTCAGGGCAAACCAGCCGGCTCCCACCCGTGCACCAAGCCTCTATCCTATATAGTAAAAGGGTAATATGCAAACTGACCCTAACAGCAGAAGGACTGGGAATGACTGGTCACTATGACACACACTGACCACCAGTGGGCAGATGCTCAATGCAGGAGCTGCCCCCTGATGGTCAGGGTACTCTCACATGGGAGGAGCTCTGTTCAGCCACAAGCCAGGCTGATGGCTGCCAGTACAGCAGTGGTGGTGGGAGCCTCTCCTGCCTCCTCAGCAGCGCTAAGGATGTCCGACTGCAGTTTAGGCCTGCTCCCTGCTGGCAAGTGGACATCCCCCTAGAGCTGCCGGGCTGCCAGAGGGATGTCTGATTGCCATCTTAGGCCCAATCCCCTGAGGAGCAGGCCTAAGCCAGCAGGTGGTCATCCCCTGAGGGGTCCCAGACTGCGAGAGGGCACAGGCCAGGCTGAGGAACCCCCCCCCCAAGTGCATAAATTTTTGTGCACCAGGCCTCTAGTATATGTATAAAGGCCTAATATGCAAATTGTCCCCTCAGGAGTTCGATTGCTCACTATGATGTGTGCTGACCACCAGGGGGTGGCATGGAACAAAGGAAGGCCCCAGCTGGCAGCCAGAAGGCCCTAATTGGCCCTGATTGCCAGCCAGGCCTAGAGACCCTACCAGTGCACGAATTTCATGCACCAGGCCTCTAGTTTAGAATAAAAGCAAGAGTAAATGAAAAAATGATCCACCATCAGACCAGTTCCAGAGAAATTCAGACCACTGAGGGCTGAGACCAAGCCCTGCCCACCAAGGAGGGTTTGTGTGGTTTGTTGTGGTGTGGTTTATTTGGGGCAGGGGGGAATGGGTGTCTCATCAGCAATCAAGGGCACAGCCAATGAGGCAGCCTCCTCAAAGTGCTGACTCTGATGTGAAACTCTATACCCAGCCAAACTGATGTCAAACCCACGGCCCCAGGTCTGATTCTCAAATCAGAACTCAAAGGTAACTCTCCTTCTGCACAACACAAAACAATGAGTGAGTGTGGCAAGCTGTGCCTGCCATGGAACGTGGCCACAGGGCTGTGCCTGCCACTAAACTTAGCCACGGGACTGTGCCTGCCACCGAACGTGGCTGTGGGGCACCCCTGCACCACATCCGCAGGGCAGCTGGCTCAGGACAATGACATTTCAGCTCCAATTCCTTCCAAAGGTCTGCCCACGGATTCTACAGGAAACTCAGACTTGCTTACCATAGAAATTGTTTTTGCCAATATTTCAGCACTAGCCCGCAGCAAAGTAAAAGATTGCTCTGTAGTCTCAGAGCAAAAGATTCGTGTTATATAAATAGCATAACTGACAACAATTAAGAGGGAGGAAGGTGCCCAGGACATGCTAGTTTCGTTCCCTGTGACCGACACAGGCCAGTGGTGACAAGGACATGGGTACGATGCGGAGGCTAGCTCTTTAGACAATGCCTCTTAGAGCTGGGTGGGGGCAGAAACAGGAGAAACAGACCTTACTTTATGTTCTAAGCCACCAGGCTATTTTTAACTTCGTGACACACTGCTTGATAATTTAAAAGGTCAGTTGGCGGGTCCTCAGAGTGCTGCTCAGTGTCTCCCCACCGAGCTGGCCCAAGTCCTCGACACTGTTTGTTGATTGCTGTGCAATCAGTGCCTCCACGGAGGTAGAGCCCCTCAGCAACTGGCATTGTCACTGCCGTGGGAGGAACTCATTCCCTGGCTTCTGGGACGGCTGTGGTCACAAACCAGGGCAGGAGGGAAGCTCCTGGTCCCTGCGGGGCCCTCCAACCCTGCCAGTCAGGTTGTTCTCCAGGTGCAGTGGTGAAAGGTGCTCTGCTGCTCACAGGGCCTTGCTATGGGACGGTCCATGCCCCCAGACAGGTGGGTAGTCACAGACCAGCCTCCCTGCCAACAGGCCCTGATGCTGCCAGGATTAGTGGTTCCTATTCCCCCAAAGATAGTGAGAGCCAATCAGATTACAAAGGAGAAAACATTCTGGACAATGCTGGCTCTCGTCTCCACAGGAAAAAAGCCAAGCTAGTTGCAAATGTCACTTCGTCCCCAGCGCCACCCTCAGAGCGCAGGCAGCGAGGTGAGTGGGGTGCTCGGGTCAGGAGGCCAAGCTGGCCAGGAACGGCAGCCCTGAGCATGAAGTGCTTCCCGTGTGGCTCAGGAGGCGCCAGCTCCGCTCCAACAGCCATGCCCGTGAGGCTGAGTCCTCAGACCCAGAGGCCACCCTCCGTTCGTGGTCGGGTCCTGCGGCCATCTCCTTCCAGCTAGGCAAAGCCCAACCAATCCCATGAGGACAGAGCTGCCCAGGGACCCCAAGTCCAGCCAGGGATGTGAGATCCACACACACAGGGCAGAGGAATAATAAGCAGCTGGAAGGAGAGTGTCCAGAATGAGCACAGGTTGTCAAACCTGGCCTGGGACCTCTCTCTAGCCCCATTACATCATAAATCAAAACGAGAAAAGCTTAAAGAGACCCATCACTTATACAGAGAAGTCAGCCCAGGATGGGACTCCGGGTGCCAAGTCAGCTCAGATCATGCAGCTGCAGGGGCAGGGTTGGCCCAGGAATGGGGCTCTAGGGACGGGGCTGGCCCAGTAGAGAGGGCACAGCTCAATCCATCAAGGCCCCTGCTCCTAGTGGGCATCCACTGGCCCAACTCAGTTACCAGATTGTCTCTGAGGCTATGGGTTGCAGGTCTGGGCTGTGGATAACTTCGCGGGGAACAGGCAACAGACAAGAAAACAGATAACCACGCAGCTACACCACGCCTGAGAACGGATAACCACGCAGCTACACCATGCCTGAGAACGGATAACCATGCAGCTACACCATGCCTGAGAACGGATAACCACGCAGCTACACCATGCCTGAGAACGGATAACCATGCAGCTACACCATGCCTGAGAACGGATAACCATGCAGCTACACCACGCCTGAGAACGGATAACCATGCAGCTACACCTGAAAACAGGGTGAGGGAAAGGTGGCAGCACCAGCCGGGACGCCCTGGGCCAGGGGAAGTTCCTGTGGCCTGGGCGAAAGGCAGGGCAGGTGTCCCAGGAGGAAGTATCCCATGTGCAGGTGTGAGGTCGGGGAGAGCAGGTCACCTGTGGTTTATGTCCTCAGGGGCCAGCAGGTAGGCTGGCAGCCCGATGGTGGGGCTGTCCTGGCCCCAGCTCCCACCAGGGCCACCAAGGCAGAGACCTTGATAGAGTGTGATATCTCATACTTTTGGGCTGTGACTTGTACCCTCTAATATTTACTGCAGTTTTAAAAGTAAACTCACTTCTTTTAATCCCAAGTGCTTTCCTATCTCATCTGAGTAATAAAATATGTGAAATCACAGGTGAGTGGTATATGCTTTTTGGTTTCTTTAGTCATTTTTTATTTTTCAATTATAGTTGCCACACAATATTATACTAGTTTCAGGGGATTTCCAGTGATTTCTTGCTCCCTCTCTTCTCCTTCTGGCACCTCCATGATGCGAATGTTAGTATGCTTAAAGTTGTCCCAGAGATTCCTTACACTGTCTTCATAATTTTGGATTCTTTTTTCTTTTTGCTGTTCTGACTGGGTGATTTTTGCTTCCTCCTATTCCAAATCGCTAATTTGATTCTTGGCATATTCTACTCTACTGTTGATTCCCTGTAAACTATACTTCATTTCAGTTAGTGCTTCCTTCGTTTCTGATCAGTCCTTTTTTATGTTGTTGATGTTTTCACTAAGTTTCTTGAAGTTCTCAGTAAGTTCCTTGAGCATTCTATAACCATTGTTTCTGTCTCCATATTTTGGCTGCTTTCCTGTGTTTGTTTCTATGTATTAGGTAGAACTGCTATGTCTCCTGGTAGAGTGGCCTTGTGTAGTAGGTGTCCTATAGGGCCAGTGGCTCAGCCTCCCTAGTCACCTGAGCTGGGCACTTTAGGTACACCCCTACAACAGTCTTGTTGTAGTTGGGCTTGATTGCTGTTGGCATCACCGGGAGGAATTGACCTCTAGGCCAATAGGCTGTGAGGACCGGTTGTGACAGAGGAGAAGCTGTTATGCAGGAACTGATTCTATGGAGTAGCACTTGCTTCAGTGGGGCTTTGGTGCTCACCGAGTTCGCCCCTTGAGTGTGTTGCTTGTGGATGTGTAGAGTTGTAATCTGGTGTGGTCTGAAGCTGACCATTGGGTGCACTGGCTCTGACCACCAGGCATGAGCTACAAAGCAATCTGCAGATGGCTGCTACTTGTTTGGGCTTGGAGGTGCCCAGGAGAGGCCAATCTGTGAACCAAGGCCGGCTGCTGCTAGTGCTGGGCCCAGAGCTACTTACTGAGAAGTATGTGCTTGCTGAGGCCAGCTGCTGCTTATTGGAGAGATTTTAGGAAAATCTGAAGCCTGAGCCAGGACAGGCCATTCATATAGAGAAGCCACTGGAAACAGCTTGGGTGGGCCTGCAAATTTGGGTGGGACAGGGTCTCAGAATCACCAGGGCAGGGCTAAGAGTGTGAGCCAGGTTGATGGAGACTCAGATATGGCACCTGCCTGTGGGCTTTGTGGTTGGGAGGGCTCAGCAAAGGAACAATGACCTCTGCCAGCACTTTTGTCCAAGAGAAAGCTGCCCCCACAGCTCTTGCCCTGATGCCAACAATTTAGTTCCTCCTGTATGTCCCTGGTTCTTTTCAAGCTACTGCCCCAGCGTGGAGTTCAGAGGCAGTGAGTCTGAGTAAGTTCATCAGCAGGTCCTTAAGGGACTCCCGCAGCCTCTGTGTCACTCAGCCACAATCCCCACTGGTTTTTACAGCCCCAAGTTACAGGGACTTCTCTTCCCAGTACTAGAACCCTGGGCTGATGGATTTGGTGTGGGATTGGGACCCCTTGCTCCTCATGGGGACCTCTACCACCAAGATATCCTTCCCGATTAAAATAAAATGGCACACATGGGTGTTGCACTAACCCATTCCGCCCCTCCGCCCCTCCTCCAGTCTCAATGTGCTTTCTCCTTTACTTTTCTAGTGGGAGGCTTCCATTCAGCAGCTTTCGGGTGGTTCTGAATGGGTGGTTCTGGGGCCGAGTTGTACTAGTGATTTTAATGTAGCTGTGGGAGGAGGCAAGCACCTGGGCTAACCTAGGACACCACCTTGCCCTCTGTGGTATGTGCTTTTTCTTGTTTCTAATTCACATTTAGAATAAAGGCATTGCTACTAAAACAAGTAGTCCTCGGGAGTTCTCCGGCCACTGTTACCACTTAAGACATGCCCCTTCCCCTCCTCTCTCTCCCCCCACCCCCGCAGGCCTGAGAAAGATTGCTGGGGTCCAACCCCAGCGGGTCCAGGAGTCCCCAAAGGTGTGGACGGAGTCGGCGAAGAAGGAATGACACGGAGACAGCCTTCAGTTGATCAGCAGCCTAGCCAGGATCTCTAGCCAAGTTCTCCAGCCAAGTTCTGTCTAGGATCTCCAGTGAAGTTCTGGTCAGGATCTCCAGTGAAGTTCTGGTCAGGACCTCCAGTGAAGTTCTGGCCAGGACCTCCAGCGAAGTTCTGGCCAGGATCTCCAGCAAAGTTCTGGTTAGGTTCTCCAGCCAGGTTCTGTCTAGGTTCTCCAGCCAAGTTCTAGCCAGGTTCTTCATCCAGGTTCTGTCCAGGTCCTCCTGCCATGTTCTGTCTAGGTTCCCCAGCCAGGTTCTGTAGCCAGGTTCTGTCCAGGATCTTTTGCCATGTTCTCTCACTAGGTTCTGTCTCTAGGTTCTGTCTAGGATCTCCAGCCAAGTCCTGTCTCTAGGTTCTGTCTCTAGGTTCTCTCTAGGATCTCCAGCCATGTCCTGTCTCTAGGTTCTGTGTGTGATATCCAGCCAAGTCCTGTCTCTAGGTTCTGTCTCTAGGTTCTTCAGCCAGGTTCTCTCACTAGGTTCTGTCTTCTGTTGTCTTGTTACATCTGTATTTATACCAGTTGATTTTAACCCTGTCAATTTCTATTCCAAAGGTTAGGGCGTTGTTTCTTATCTCCATTCCAGGGAGTAAAGATTATGTAGCTTAAGCGTGATTGCTCTTTGTTAAAGTGATTAACTACCCGCCTGGCACTTAGTTAAGGGGTTTTATTCCCTCCCTAACTTCAGGGAAAAATTCCTACCTGGGGAAACAACCTTTCTCGGAGAGGTGACCTTGGTTAAAACACATAGCACCAAGAAGGGGAGCAAACATATTAAGGACAGTATGCCATATACGCCAGGTCCCTTGAAACATGCTGTGCAGATGTTTCTTCTCTGAAGCGACTGTGTCAAGCAGAAAGGATGGACCGGCTCCCGGCAGAAGATCCCGCTGGGCAGGGGCTGAGGGTAAAATCTTGGGAACAGGTGGCTCAGGGAGGGTAAGGCACTCCAACACTCACAGCTTCCCTGTCACAGAGCCAACGAAGTTGTCATTCCCAGAGAAGGACAGCTGAATGCTGCTACCGGCTCCTCACAGCGTGTATAAACACTATCTTTAAAAATATTTTTGCCAGGACCGGTTTGGCTCAGTGGATAGAGCGTCGGCCTGCAGACTGAAAGGTCCCGGGTTCGATTCTGGTCAAGGGCATGTACCTGGGTTGCGGGCACATCCCCCATGGGAGATGTGCAGGAGGCAGCTGGTCGATGTTTCTCTCCCATCGATGTTTCTAACTATCTATCTCTCTCCCTTCCTCTCTGTAAAAAATCAATAAAATATATTTTAAAAAAATAAAAACATTTTAAAAAATATATTTTATTGATTTTTTTTATAGAGAGGAAGGGAGCGGGATAGTTAGAAACATCAATGAGAGAGAAACATTGATCAGCTGCCTCCTGCACACCCCCTACTGGGTACATGTCCTTGACCGGAATCGAACCTGGGATCTCTTAGTCTGTAGGCCAATACTTTATCCACTGAGCCAAACCTTGTTAGGGCTATAAACACTATCTTTAAAGAGGGAAGGAGCACAAAACCCTCCAAACCAGTGTCTTTAAGGGGCCTTTGCTCTTTTAAAAGCCATGCTGGGCCCAGTCAGTATGGCTCAGTGGTTGAGAGGATCAACCCATGAACTGGGAGTCATGGTTCTATTCCCCATCAGGGTACGTGCCCGGGTTGCAAACTCAATCCCCAGTAGAGGACATGCAGGAGGCAGCCAATCAGTGATTCTCTCTCATCATTGATGTTTCTATCTCTCTCTCCCTCTCCCTTCCTCTCTCTGAAATCAATAAAAACATATTTAATAAATAGAAATATTTTTTAAAATAATGAAAACCATGGGTCATGGGACCCCTGCTCTTCCCTCAAAAGGTAGAGTCACCACGAGCCAGCTGGTGGGCTGGCTCACCTGCCACCTTTGGGAGACTGTGCACTGGTGTTCTCGCACATGGGAGCTGGGATCTAGACTGCTCTGTCATAGTTTGTGTAAAGGACGTCACCTCCAGCATTCTGTAAATACTGACATTACTTTAATGCTCTGAATCAGTTCCCAGGGCATTTGATAGTCTCTCTGGCCGTTTTGCAAACACATGAATGAAACCGCAGTCCAGACCCACATTTCCACACCCGCAGACCTAATGGAACAGTTTTCCTGAAAGTCCTTATTGACCACCTGCCATGCTTCTCTGCTATAGGACAGTGCTTACTGCAATTTCCACTTATTTCCTATGGTCGCACAACCCTGGTCAGCTTTTTCTTGGATTGAGTCACCAAACAGATAACAAATGTGACTGAACATGCACCTCTCCCAACTGCTTCACACACCACCCACAGTGCACCTTATCACCACCAGATGAGTCCAGGCCAGCATTGCTTCTCTCACCGTGGGCTCATGGCATGTCAGCCTGCAGGCAAGGGTGAGGGAGCAAATCACAACATGTGCAGAGCTGTCTCGACTCAATCTGAGTGTGTCCCCAACCACAAGGAAGCACCATCAGGGCCTCCTCAGGTTCCATGAACACAGTGTAGCTGTCAGCCCATCCACAGTGACCCATCCCCGGGCTTCCACTGGGGTCTGGGCAGGGTCGGCCGTGAAGTGAGAGTCAGGGTGGGTAGGGGTGCCCCCTGCCTATCAGAGAGACCCCGCCCCTGGCATGAGTACAGAGGGACAGTTTTGGGATAGGCCCTCTGTGGTGGACATCGTGGGATGAAGGTCTCTGCTCTATCCCCTACCCAAGCCATGGGTCAAGGTCAAACTGCAGGGCCCTATCCATCTCAGGCCTGCCCACCACCCTCACCATGGAGCACAGACAGGGCCATTATTGGAAGCCACAGAGCGGGCACAGGCTAAGGAGGAGCCAAGAGAAGGAAGAGGACTGAGTGGGGTGGAGAGGCTGCCAAGTCTATGGAGCTGGCAGTCTGGGGGTGGGGAGCATTTGCTCAGAGTCATGGCCACAGGGCATGAGCACCCCCAGGGGCAGGAACAGACTGGGCAGGCCCTCCACCCCACAAAACCTGCCCCAGGGACCGCAGGCCTCACCCACGCCATGGGCAGACCTGAACAAGACCCAAAGACAGTCCAGGGCAGAGACAGAGTCACAGTGGAGTTGGTTTCTTCCTGACCCAAGCCCTCTCAGGTGGGATGAGAGAAACCTCGAGGCCAGGGCAGCAGACACCACCCAGGACCATGGCATCATGGAGGGCTTGGCTCTTCTCAGGGGCACTCAGTTCTAACCCCAAGTGGACCAGAGCAGCAGGTCTTCAAGGTGTGAACTGCAAGCAAGAGCCAGCAAGAGCATGTGCACTGGCCACCCTCCCTGGGACTACCAGGAGGACCCCCGAGACCCCCTGGGCAAGAACATCAGCACGCACCCAAGGTGCCCCTGAAGCACAGCACACAAAGGCTGGGCAGTGGCCACCCCTGCAGCTGACCACACCACATGTCTGATTGCCAGGAAGGACCACCCCACCCCAGGCCCTGGGGACCCCCTAAAGATAGATGTGGACACACCATGGACAGAGGATCATGCTTGTAGGAAGAGGTAGGGCAGTACAGTCAATACCCCACACCCCCAGGTCAACTCTTTTGGGTGGGGCCAGTCAAAAGGCATCTGCCCCACCCCTATCCAAAGGAGGGTCCTTATGACAATCTGCTAAATTCTGTCGACCCTCCCCCAGAAAGCACACCTCCCTCCCCCGCACACAACCCACCCCAATGAAAGCTCAGATCCACAGCTCTAGCACTTAGGATCAGAGAGGAGGGGGACCTGGTGCCTCTGGCTGTAGAAGGCACTGTCTGCCAAGCCCTCTGAGCCCCACATTAAGTCACCTAGAAGTCACCTAGACCTCACTCTTCTGTCCAGAGGCCCTGGGCAGCCTGAGCAACCCTACCACCAGACCTAAGATGACCTCACAGACCAGATAGCCTCAGGCCAGTGGAGATGCTGCCAGAACTGAACATCCACGATGTCTCCTGGGCCAGGCACTGTGCCAGAGTATGTGGTAGGGGCTGGGGAGCATCAACAGATAAACCTGCCCATGTGATCAGGGCCACAAAGAACCACAGAGGCCCAGGGCAGGTGAGGTAAGGCTTTGGAGCTCACATCTGGCCCAACCCTGTGAACTAACTTCTTGGTTCTTCCCCAAGTTGGCAGCAAGAGCCTTGGGGCCAAAGTCCGAACTAGACAGCAGACACACAGTGCCCACGCATGTGCTGAGACACCAGTTCCGTGTCTGCCTGCACCCAGCACATTCTCCCTAGTGTTCTGTCATCCAAGACAATAGCTAGGAGCACTTCACATGCACTAGCCCACACGAAGATACACACTAGACTTCGGCTTTCACAAGACAGTGCTGTCTCAATATCAGCACCTGGCACTGGACTGGAAGCTGAGATGCTGGACAATGCTTCCCAGTCTGGCAGGGCCTGCTGAGGGAGGCCTTGGGTAATGCCCAGGCTTTTACTCTAGTCCAGGAGATAAGACTAAACAGCAGAAAACCAAGAGGAAAAACCAGACAATAGCAACAAACCCCCAGAGGATCCAAATATTGTAGTTAACAGACACAGACTTTACATTACTGTGATTAGTGTGGTCAAGAAAATAGAGAGCAAGATGGCCAAGTTCACCAGAACTGAAATCTGCAAAATAAGAATAAAATTAGCCCAGCCAGTGTGAATCAGTGGTAGAGAGTCATCCCATGCACCAGGAGGTCACAGTTCAATTCCCAGTCAGAGCACATGCCCGGGTCGTGGTTCAATCCCCAGTAGGGGGCATGCAGGAGGCAGCTGATCGATGTTTCTCTATCATTAATGTTTCTCTCTCTCCCTCTCCCTGAAATCAATAAAAACTTTTTTAAATTTTTTAAAGAATCAAATGAAAGCTAGAACTAAGAAATGAAACTCAATATATGGGTTTAACAGAAGATTAGACATAGCTGAAGACAGGATCAGCAAACTGGAAGACATGTGAGTAGAAAATATACAAAGTGAAATACGAGAGACAAATGGATGGAAAACAAGGGAAAGAAGATTAAAAAAAAAAAAAACTTATAGAACACAGTGAAAAGGTCCAACCCATGCATAAGTGGAGTTTTGAAAGAAGAGGGTACAAAGAATAGAACAAATGCAATATTTAAAATAATGCCCCAAAGTTTTGCAAAACTGAAATTCAAGATGTGTTATAAACCCCAAGCAAGTTAAATAAAAATAAAAAACACACCTACACCCACACCAAGCCACATTACAATAAAAAACAAACAAAAAACCTCCTGAAAACTAAAAACACAAAGAAAGTCTTGGATGCAGTATCACAAAAGGCAGGCAGAGGGGGTAGGGGTAGAGAGTTCAATGTTCTAAGACCTGTGAGTTTATATCAGACTTTAATAATCAAGGATACATGCTGTAATCTCTAGTGGAACCACTGGAAAAAAATGTAAAAGAATGCCTGACAAGCTTTCTAGGTGCAAGCTCTAAACTGCCAAAGCCTGGAGCTCCAAGAATGGTTTGTCCAATTACTGGGCAGACACGTCTGAGACCACACCTCAGTTGTTAAAATCACTGCTGTGTGGATACACAGTCTACAATGAAATAATGACCCCAAATTACAAATACACAGTGAAATGAGCATGCCACCCAGTGACCCTGCTCTCTGTCATCCTCCTGCTACCCTCTCCAGTTGCCCAGCCTTACAGCGCAGGTCTCCCAGGGTTGCCCTGATCATCCACGGGAAGATGGCATGTTTGTCCTTCCCTCAAATCAGAACAGAATCCCAAATCCAACAGAGCCAGTGCTCAGTGGGGCTTCCTTCCTGAAGGTGTGTTTGCTCCCCAGGTGATGGTAAAGCCTCCTGCCATCTCATGGCTGAGACCAACAAAAGCTGTCTGGCATCCCTCAGGGGCTTCTCCACCTCCACCTGTGATGTCTCATCTCCAACAGATGCGAATAACCCAAGGCCCAGGAGCAGCTCTGAGGTCCGACACCACGTGTACTCAAGGTTGGGAGAGCTGGAGTGGGGAGGTGGGTGAGGAATGCCCCTCCCTCAACATGCCCATCGCTCTCTCCCTCAGGCAAACATATAATGGCCATGACCTACTGGACAGCCACATGCCAAGCCCACAAAGATGACCCCAGACAAGACCTCTGCCCCTGGTGCTCACCCTTAAAAGCCATGCACGTGCATGCTGCCCATTTACAAAGAGGAAGCTAAGGCTCAGAGAGGCTCAACACCCCCAAGTGCAGGTCAGATGTGACCACCAGCCAGCCTGGCTCTTTCTGCTTCTAGATGTGTGGGAGGCCTGAGTGTCCCAAACCCTAGGGGACAAGAGGGGAGGGGGCGGGATGGGGGCCTGACTGAAGCAAGCAGGTCTCTGTCAGACAGAGGGACAGGGAGGGGCCAGCCCCTCTGGACACTGGCCTGCTGATGCACAAGCTGTGACCACACCAGGCAGGCAAGCTGCACCAAGCAAAGCCACGGGAGCAGCTCTGACTCCTAAGCCAGTGCTCCCTTATCTCACCTTCCAGCAGCTGGCTCTGCTGGAACCCACAGACCCAGACGGGAAGGAAATCCTTTCCTCTGGGGTCCCCTGTAGGGTCTGGGAAGGCCCCACAACTGATGGATGAGAGCAAATGAAGGAGTGAATGAATGAAGAGTGAATGAATAAATGAAGGAGCAAGTGAATGAAGGAATGCAGACTGAGATGGATAACAGAGAAAAGTGAGGGGCTGAAGGCTGCACAACAGCCAGGGAGAAACCAGCATGTCGCAAAGGCCCAGCCTAAAAGAGCCCCATGTCGCACAGTACATAGAACACCATGCCATGTGCCACACATCACTCACACACCAGGTCACGGCACGCATGCTGTCCATGACGGCACTGGCACATCACATCACCTCAGCTATGGTTGGGCCTCTCCCTTTTTTCTGTAAGATCGGCGTGATTTCCGTTTATTCTTTCCTGGCCACATCTTCCAAACAGCACATCCTGAAGAGGAAGGGAAGTACCTACCTCGACCAAAGACTTTCAAATGGCAGAGTGAGGCCCTTACCTCTTGTCCATCGGACAGGTGAGGAGCGAGCATCTGCTGAGCCCCCACCGCCACCTCAGCCCTCCCAGAAAGTGAGCCTCCTGGGATCTGTCCCCCAGGGAACTTCTGGGGACCCAGTGGGCCCCATCATTCCTCATCACACTCCTCATGCATCCGTGTGTCCCCTAAACCAATCACCACAGGAGGACAAGGCATATCTGTCCTGTTCCTGCACAAACAGAAAAGGGATACAATGGTATACTGGGCTCCCAGGCCTGGGGGCTGCCCTGACTCAGCATCCCCGAGGCCTGCCTGCCTGCCCCCTGCTCAGCTGCCCAAGGACGTGGACCTGTGTCCTGGCTGCAGACTCCCAGGAGCGAGGCTGGCGCAGGTGAAGCAGCACTGCAGGTGGCGGTGGGTCTCGGGCAGCGTGGAGCACACATCACCCTGGGCCAGGAGGTTTGAAGGGATCTGGGCCCTCTGCCCACAAGGGAGTGCCCACCCTCAGCTCACCCAGAGCAGGGCCGCTCAGAAGCAACAGTCGCCCTCGCAGATGCCCAGCTCAGTCCCAGGCAGGAGGTACCCTCTCCCCCTCCAGCCCTCACAGGGCACCTCACCCCAGAGCCTCTTCCCTCCATCTCTGTGCCCCCTCCTCCATCCCGTGCCTCCTGAACCCACAGGTACCCACGATACCCAGCTCAGGACCTGAACAACCGGCCCCATCGGCTTCCTCGCCAGACATAGGGACCCTCCTTTCTGGGGCCGGGCAGACGTGGGCGAATGTCAAGGCAGGAGGCGCCTGCTCCCAGCCGCCTGGCCGTCCCTGTCTTCGGGGACGGACACGGGGGGCGGGGGGGGGGGGGGGCCTGCTCCCAGCTGCCTGGCCGTCCCTGTCTTCGGGGACGGGCGGGGGGCGGGGCGGGGGGGCGGGGGCCTGCTCCCAGCTGCCTGGCCATCCCCATCTTGGGCGGGGGGGCGGGCGGGGCGGGCGGCGCCTGCGGTCACTGCGCAGCTCTGACCTGGCAGGGCTCCTCCTGAGCGAGACCCCCGGCCTGCAGTCCCGCCTGAGGATGCAGGGGAGCACGTGCTGCGGCCGGACAGGAGGGGCACTCTGCCCTGTAAACACCTGCTCCCTCTGCTGTTGTCAAAATATTCCTCAGGAGCAAAGTCCAGAGGGCGGCAGAGTAGCACCACATGTCTGTCTCGCATCCACCCTCGCCCTCGGCTCCCACTCCCGGGAGCCTCCAAAGCCTCGCGGACGGAGTCTGGCCGCTTAGTTACAGTCACGGGAAAGCGCACTCCCGAGGGCCTGCGGTGGAGACGAGGGCTCTGCGGGCCTCAGGGCAGCTGGGAGCGGGCGAGGGCGCAGGCGCCAGGCTGGGATTTACTAGGAAGTCACCCTCGCCAGGGGAACGGCGAGAAAAGGGCTGTGCTCAGGGCGGAGTGGGCGTGTGTGTGACCTTTTCTTCCTGCCTGGTGTTCCCAGTCCTCTGCAGTCTGCTTCACGTCACAACTAAAGGGAAGCACACGGCCGAGTGCCGGCTGTGCCCGGCAGCATCGTGTGGCAGAGGCTCTCCCCCACAGAGGGGGCAGCCCCCAATTTCCTCAAGTGCCACCTTTGGAGTCTGTCCTGTAAGTGGCTCTGGGGTTTGCACCAAACATGCTGGATACAGAATCCCAACACTGCAAAACCCACAAGCCTCTGACCATATGCCCCAGGGGCTCTGTCTCCTCCAGGTCAAAGAGGAGGGTGGCCTGTCCTGGACTGTGCTATGTACCAGGAGCTGCCCGAGATCTGGGCAGGTGACCCCCAAGGGTGCATGGGGGGCTACCCAAGTCTGAGAGCTTGAGAAAAAGATAAACATGGCCCGGCTGCGTGGCTCAGGAGTTCATGGTTCGATTCCCGGTCAGGGCACATGCCAGGTTTCAGACTAGATCCCCAGTGAGGGGTCTGCAGGAGGCAGTCAATCAACGATTCTCTCTCATCGTTCATATTTCTCTCTTTCTCTCCCTCTCCTTTCCTCTCTGAAATAATTTAAAAATATTTTTTAATTTTTTTAAAAAGAAAAGGTAAACATGGGAGACTTCTGATGGTACCTGGGGGTGGGACAAGGTTTGTTAGTCACTGTCTCCACTTCCTGGCCTGTTGGAAGGGCCAAGCTGATGTCAGAAATAACGGCGCTGGGGTTCTGGCCCTCAGCCTGCATCTGGTGCAGCTCACCTGGCCCCGATGTGGACGCACCAGGCATGGCCCATGGGGCGGCCATGCCAGGCGCAGGAACTGTGGGCAGCAGACCTATGGACACCTACGAGAGGCCGTCACCGCAGCAGGTGAAGACAAACAGGGAGCGGCGCTTGGCAACCCCTAGGGACTGGCACCCAGCTGCCTTCACAACCTTCCCCAAGAAAATGAGGGGAGGGCTGTGAGGGACCAGAGCTGCACTAGCTGGACTTCCTGCTCCCCGCCCGCTGGCAGATGGCGGCCGGCGCCCTGAGGACCCACTCCTGGCTCACAGGACAAGCACACCCTGGCCTCTGCCATGTGGCTGCCCCCTCCCTGGTGCTCCAATGAAGGACACCTAGGAATTCACCCGCTCCCAGCCAACGCCCAGGTGTGCCGAGCCAGACGGCATCTTCTGGGCATCCCGGGGGCACCCTGGCAAGGGGTAAGGCCATGTCACAGCAGTTGCAAACACTGAGCAACATGGCTGCTCCTAGCTGCCATGACAAGAATGAGTGGGGGGACGCAGCCCTGGCATCCAAAGAAATGGGGCCACATGGTAGGGGTAGGAGTGACAGACACCATGCCCCGCGGGCTGTGGAGGCAGGACCCTCTGTGTCCTTGGTCACACCAGAAGCAGGGGCGTGACTGCCCAGCACATGTGAGGCTCCACGTGGGTCTCCATGGGGCCTGGGTGCTGCCGGTGAGCTGTATTCTGGCCACCAGCTTGGGCTCAGCGGCTTGTCAGGGCCCCCATTCCAGACTCCCCGCTTGGGATCCTGTCACTGACCAAAACCCCAATGCAATCTGTGACCCACATTATCTGCTGCCCTAGATGCTGCACAAAGTAGTCGGTGCCTCTGACCTGTCCACGGACCCCGGGGGAGGAGCCACCTCTAATGAACTCACAGAGAAGAGGGGACCCGCAGGCAAGATACACCCAGAGCAAAGGCTTCCTTGCACGCTGCCCTGAGCTCTTCCTGGGTACTGCGCACTCCACTCAAAAGCAGCAGTCAACACCAAAGATAAAATAAATAAAACCTGCGGTGCCAAAAATACCTCCCCACAGTGAGGAGCCACGCCAGCTTCCACAACAGCAGTGGTTGCTATGGATACGGGCTCCAGCCAGCAGGGGGCTGGGGACTGTGTGGAGAGGTGAGGGAGAGGGGACAGAAATGGGGGAGGAAATAGAGACGCACAGACCAAAGGTGGAGGGAGAGGCCAAGACAGGGCGGACAGACACTGAGGCAGAGATGGGGAGAGGACAGGGACGGGGCAGAGACTGGGGAGAGGACAGGGACGGGGCAGAGACTGGGGAGAGGACAGACACTGGGCAGAGACTGGGGCAGGAGGCAGGAACGGGGCAGATAGGGGAGAGGCAACAAAGATGGGCAGGACAGCTGAGATGTGGGCAGAGACATGGACACAGGGGGTGGGGGAGGGGGACAAAGCAGTGATGGGGACAGACAGAGATGGGGCGGCACAGAGAGGTGCTGGCAGGGGCAGGAGAGACTGGCAGTGAAAAGGAGAGGTGCCTGGCCCTCCTGCCCGGTCACTGGCGCCTCTGACCGGGTAACGCTGACCTGCAATAGATTCTAGGGAGGGGCAAGTGCTGAGCAACAGCGCTTATGCGGGAGGAAACAGCATCTCCCACAAACATGAACACATTCTGATGTGAACACCACGGGTCAGCCCTGTTCTCATACCCCAGCTCCCCTCACTAACACTGTCACCGCCGCAGGCTTCTCTCTGCTGTGGGGGTAGCCGGACCGCCCCCAGCCCGGCCTGCCCTGGACACCACCAGGCAGGGCGATGGTGCCGAGGGAGAGCCACGCGGACACAGGCCCCCTTCCCCTCCCTGCCGCTGCGCCCCCAGCCCTGGCACACGGAGCTCTGTGACGGTGGACAGGTACGGGTGCCCCTCGTCCCCAAGCCCAGAGGCCAGGCCCCAGGCAGGAACTTTCAGGACAGACCTGAGTCCTCCTGCACCCAGTCCCGGCCCAGCCACACCTGCCAGGGGCTGTGCAGGGTGCTCAGCCCGTCCCTGGAAGCCGCCCTCCCCGGGAGCCTGGCGTGTCTTCAGCACATGCAGCCTTCAGAGGCCTCACTTCCTTCTGCCACCCCTGCCAGGCAAGTGAGCCCCGACCAGGCGGCTCCTGACGGAGGGGCCCTACAGGCATCATGGCCACTCTGGGTTAATGCTCCTGCACCTCCCACACAGCGCCAGGTCCCTGCTCCTGTTTTCATGTCACCCTCCAAGGCCTGCAATGGCCCTGGTACCACTGACCAGGCCAGAAGGTTAATACACCCCCGTGTGGCCTCAGGTGAGCCCTCTTCTCCAGCCCTTACCCAGACACACCCCCTCACAGCCAGCTGTCCCAGAAACCTGACCTGGAGGCCATGCCAGTTGCTACCAATGGCCGGCTCAAAGCTAGCCTTGTCAATGGTCCCCAGCGCCCAGCATAGGAGCCTCTCAGCCCCTGTCACTCCCGCAGCCCCTAGCGCTGTGGCCAGAGCAGCCTGAGGAGGCATGTCTCAGGCGTGGCTGCCTCCTAGGGCTTTGTGGGGAGCGGGCCCCTTGTCCAGTTTCTAGACAGTACCAGTTCCTTGGTATCTTCCGCAACTACATCTCCCCAAGACGCCATGCCCCTCCTATAAAGACCAGGCCCACCGTGAACCCAGGATCATCTTCCACCTCAAGGCCCTCGAGTCAACTGCGCCTGCAGTCCCCCCAGCAGGGCACATGGCCACAGGCACCTCTATCACCCAGCCCTGCACCTGGCGTCCACCGGCCGTGGGCCTGGCCACGGGCACCTCCTCTATCACCCAGCCCTGCACCTGGTCATCCACTGGACTCTGGGTCTGACCACGGGCACCTCTATCACCCAGCCCTGCACCTGGCCATCCACTGGACTCTGGGCCTGGCCACAGGCGCCTCTATCACCCAGCCCTGCACCTGGCATCCATCGGCCCTGGGTCTGACCACGGGCACCTCTATCACCCAGCCCTGTACCTGGCCGTCCACCGGGCCCTGGGCCTGGACACAGCAGCTGCCCCCGGCTCCCTGCCAGCCTCCCTTGGGCCAGGCAGCGCCAGGCTTCACGCCATATGTCCAGGCAGCACCGCCATCTCTCTTATTTTTCCTTTTTCTTCTGTAAGTGAAGAAAGAAGGTCCGAGCGGCCACACTGTCTGCATCCCCAGCTACCGCAGCCCTCTGCCGCTGCCCACCCAGGCCCTTGGCCAGTGGGCCAGGCCTGCGTGCCCTCCTGGCTGCCACACCTTTCCCTGGGCCACACCCCAACCCCCAGCTGGTACCCCAGTCCAGCTTTCGCGCCCCAGCGGTCACATCCACAAAGATGCTCACGGCCCAGACAGTGCCTCCACCAGGCCTCCCTCCACCAGTGCCCCCATCACAATCAGGGCTCTGAGCTCCAGGGGCACCGGCCAAGGCAGCCGACTGACTCCAGCCAGCGCAGCGGCATGGCCCCAGGCCCCACAGCCCAGGGCTGAAGAACTCAACAAGAGGAGGTCCGCACAGGCCGGCAAGGACCTGTGACTGTCAGCAGGACCATTCGTAATTACACTCAGTCTTTCAAAACCAGCCTGATCCAGCCTCCGCCAAACTGTACCTGTCCCGCCCCGCCCTCCGCATATTCCCTTCCCAAAGAGAAAACACAACAGAAACCTTTTGTTGAAAGGCCATCAGCCATAGAACATCCGCCTTCCCAGTTCCTGCCCAGTCGCAGGAGGAAGCCTCTGCTGCCCGGGAGGGCCCGGGCCACGCCGCCAGCACCCTGAGCCTCCAAGGGCTCGTTCCCACTGCAGCACCCCCGGGCGGGCAGGCCTCTACACTGACAAGCAACCCGGGACACCATGGCACAAACGGCCTGTCCATGCAGCAGCCAGCGGGCGGGGAAGCCAGGGTCAGGCGCCATGGCTGCCACACACAGGCCACGGGAGCAAGACCACACAGCGCGCCTGTAGCAGCCCAGCCGAGCCCAGCCGAGCCCACCAGGGCCCACCAGTCCACTGGACACTGACCCCTCTGCTGTACTGTCAGGCACCCACACCAGACCTAGACCCCTGGCTCCTCTGAGGCCCTCCCAAGACCTGGGGCCGAGGGTGTGCCCTAATGTGAGTCTGAAGGGTGCGCCCCACTGCGACCTCGGGCCCAGCCCAGGAACAAGGGGCAGCAGGCGGGGCTGACTGCTCCACCTTGCCAGGCCTGGGAGGCCCGGCCCTGCTCCACACAAAGGGCCAGTCTCAGGAATGTCCGGAAAGGGCTCCAGAGGCCTCGCTCACCCTCCAGAACAGAGCAGCCTTTGTGCCTTATCGTCACCTCATCGCATCTCACAGAGGCGGGCGCCCCTCCAGGCCCACAGACCTGAGCCAGACGCCAGCCAAACACCTGCTTCCGCGACCGAGGGGCAGGTGGGCCGGCGGGGCCTTTGGGGCGGGTCTGTATCCTTGTCACCTAGACATGAGCCCTGGCAGGCTGCGCCACCCACCTCGCTCCCAGCACACAGGCACAGAAAACAGCTCTGGGGAGCCGAGGGCAGGGAAGGGGCGCCCCGAGCCCACGTGCCTCGGTGTCCCTCCGCCAGGGACGCCAGAGTGGAAACTGCCAAGAACCCAACAGCAGGTGGATGGACAACAGACTGTGGAGGTCCACGTGGTGACCAAGGGGCCGACTGCCCACTGCTCGGCCGGGCTGAGTCCCAAAGAGCAGGGCAGCAGGAAAGGCCACACACTCGTGAGACCCACGTGCAGGAAACAGGAGATCCAGGGACCCACAGGACAGGAAGCAGCGTGCCTGCGGCCGGCCGGGCAGCCCGCCTCCTGCAAGGGCGCAGCACACCCCCCACCGAGGCTCCAGCAGCTTCGCTCTAAAACAGTAAAGTGCATGCCTCGGTCCTTCAGTGTCTTTTTATTGGTTTCAGAGACAAGGGAGGGGAGGAGAGAGAGAGACCTCAGTGATGAGAGAATCACTGTCAGCCGCCTCCTGCACGCCCCGTACTGGGGATCGAGCCCACGACCTGGGCATGAGCCCTGACCAGGAATCGAACCGTGACCTCCTGGTTCCTAGGTCGATGCTCTACCCCTGAGCCACTCCGCGGACAATATCTTATTTTTATAAAATACCATTTATCCACTTCTTTTAAAAAACTCTCACTTCTTTTCATCTGCTTGTAATGGGTTTTGCCACTTTCCCTCAACTCGTCCTATTCGCTCTCTCTCTGAGTTTACTCACTCTCTGGCCTCCTTTTCAGCCTTCTTTTCACAAACGGCCATTGCGGCGTCTGTGCAGCCCCACGGGCCTGCGTGCCGAGCAAGGCCATGCAGTGGCTGACAAGGTGGGAGGAGCAGACGAGCCCCAAGCCCAGGAGATGCGGTCAGTGGGGTCAGTGGGGTCAGTGGGTCCACTGGCATCGAGAGGCAGAACATCCCACGCACAGCCCCTGCCCTTCCCCAGGGGACAAACCCCTCCCAGCATGAGCAGTCCCTCCCCCAAGGGGGTGCAGGTTTGGGTCTGCTCGATGCCCACATGAGGCCCACAGTCCAGCCTCCACGCCTTCACCGGAGTCCTCCCCTGCGCCCTCAAGCACCAGCTCAGGGGCTGTCCCAAGGAGACCCACTCTGCTCAGAAGGCACCTGCGAGCCGGACAGGACGACAGCCCCATGAGGCAGCCTTTGCCCCAAAAGAGCCCAAATGACAAGCCAACCCCCTGCATCCTGTCAGGGTCAAACGATCCTGAAGCCAATGCCAGCACAGCTCACAAGCAGGTCACAGTGTGCAGGCAGGGTCAGAGGGTGCGGTGTGTCCCCAGGGCCCAAGGACATGCCGCCGCCCACAACACTCCATGGGCCCCTAGAACTGGCCTCTCTGCCTATGCCTGTGGCCACCCCACCCCAGACCCCAGGTGCCTGCTCCCCGAGCAGGAGCACAGGCTGGCCCGTGACCCCTGAGGGATGGAGAAAGGGGCTCCTCCAAGGGTCATTCAGCCGTGGAGGGGACCCTGTGCTGACCCCCAACTCTCGTAAGTCCCAGCAGGTCAGTCCTGGTGTTGTGTAAAAAGGTTTTCCCAAAATCCAAGCACTCGGGAGCCCCACAGACCCAGGGAGAAGTCCCAGCATTGCACCCACCTGCTCCCCATCCTCTCTCCTTTGCCCTTCAGGGCCCTTGCAATGATTCTTCCAAAAATGAACTCACTCTCCTGCTTGAACCCCTTAATTAAAAAGAAGAAATTCCTCGTAACCTGTCTGGGCAGGTGTCAATGGTTTGGTGCCGGCCAACTTGGCAAGACGCCTTTCTGGCTGGAAGAAACAGCACAGCGCCATGCTCCCCTGGGGGCCGCCATGCTCCCCGGGCCACAGGGCTGAGGAGACACACCCTCGTCTTGCAACACGTCAGGCCTTGCCCATGCTGGAGGCGGGGCCCAGCTGCAGGGGCGGGGCTAGTGCTCAGCCCACCCTGAATTTGCCCACCTCCACCCCCACCCCCCACCCCCCACCCGGGACAAGGGAGGCTGGGGGCTATGAGCCCTGCAGTGGGCTCACAACGCAGGTGGGGCCACAATATGACTTTGCAAGGAAACCAAGAACATAGAAACAGACAAGAAGGGCTGGTACCAAAGTGAAGATGGCTGTCTCAGGAGATTAGGGGCAGCTTTTTTGTAAGATTTAATTGGCTTTCCTAAACGATTCATGAATCAGGCAGCATCCCTTCTAGCAACGAGAAGGGAACGCCCAGGGGTCGCACACAATGAAAGGTTTTCGGGGGCAGCTTCTTTTTCAGGTTTCAGCACCTGCCCGTCTGTCACATTCCGAAGAACTTAAGTAGCTGGAAACATCCCCCCCCCCCCCCCCGTGAAGTGGCCTCCCCACCCACTGCTGGCCACCGCCGCCGCCATCCTGACAGTCCCCGCTCACTGGGGGGTCCAGCACTGGCACCTGGGGGACCTGGCCCTCTCCTCCCTACTGCCCCCTTCCAGGATGAACAGGGGTGGGGGTGGACAAAAGCCCCTCACGGGCAGCAAGGCCTGAGGATGGCCCCTAGAGGTCGGGGGTCCCCTGCCAAGTCTCAGGGCAGGGCCCCTTCTCCTGCAGAAGCCCACACCGCCGGCACCGGGAGCTCAGGGTACAAGCAGCACCATGTCCAGCGTAATCCAGGTGGGCACCCTGTGCAGGTCGCTGGCTCAGGCAGGCAGGGCAGGCGGCCCAGGAGGCCCACATCTGCAGCAGCCTCCTAGCAGTACCCTTCACGGCTGGGTCAGGTCCCGGCTCCGCCTGACTGCCCATTGGGAGAGACCAGCATGATCTGATCTGTCTTCCCCAAACCCTGGATGATTCCAACAGGATCATCCCATATGGGGGCCCAAGTCAGAGACTGTGGGGCCAAGAAGAAGGCAAGGTGGCAAAAGATACAAAAATAATGATTAAAGGGGTGGGAGGGCTGCTCTAGATTAAAACTGACGTGAGCTCGGCCGGCCTGGCTCAGTGGTTGAGCGTCGACCTACGGACCAGGAGGTCACGGTTGGATTCCCGGTCAGGGCACATGCCTGGGTTGCGGGCTCTATCCCCAGGAGGGGGCATGCAGGAGGCAGCCAATTGACGATTCTCTCTCATCATTGATGTTTCTCTCTCTCTTTCCCTCTCCGTTCCTCTCGGAAATCAATTAAAATATATGTATTTTTAAAAAACTGACATGAGAACCAGAAGCAACACCCCATTACTGACTGGGTCCTGGATCCAGGCGGAAACGCCGAGCGCACGGGCACAGTCCACGTCAGCCGCGGCTGCCGCCCCCTTAGCTTCGATGCGCACAGCTGTGTTGTGTGGGAAAACGCCCTGTTCCTATAGGAGCTGCTGCTGGGGTGCTCAGGGCGAGGTGTAAATGGGCCAGAATAACGCATATGCAGGGAGAGAGAAAATGCAGGTGTGGCAAACTGTTAAAAACTGGTACCACAACTTTCCTACGTTTTCCAAAACAAAAAGTTGGTTAAGAAATAAAAACTGGATTGCTGGAGAGAAGAAAGCTCCCAGGAGGGAGGAGAGGGGGAGGTGGGGTCCCAGGGTGGGCGGAGTCCCCTGCACAGCTTGGAGGTGGAGGGGCGGGGTAGGGAGGACCCAGAAGCATGCCTCAGCCTCAGGGAGCACTGGCTCCTGCAAGACCTGGGGGGATGAGGGACCCAAAACAGGGCAGGTCAGCCCACCCTCCCAGCAAACCCACCGTGCCCAGGCCCCGGGAACAGGACAGAACCGACCGGGGCCTTTGAGCCTTTCCCAGAGCCCCTTGCAACCCGCTTCTAGCCAGAGAGACCAAGAGGATTACAGCCAACATTCTCCTTTACAGATTCAAGTGTGACACCTACACCTAGCCAGGCCCTTCCTTCCTGCTTTAAGATGCAGTTGGAATTCCTGGTGTGGCAGCGACTGCTGCCTGAGGCCTGAGAGAGGGGACAACCCAGCCAGGCTGAGAGCAGGGAGCCGTCTGTCTCTGTGGACACTGCCGGCGCCAGGGCCCTCCAGCGGCCATTTCCAAGAGTCAGATTCGGGGCGACCCAAGTTCTGCACTGCTTGGTCACGTGGCTTGTAGTGGAGACTGTTCCCAGGCACTGGCTCCTGAGCAGGCACACGCCAGGGAAGCGGGCGAGGGGAAGAGTGGGTGTGGGAGACCAGCAAGGGTCTCGGGCAGGGCCGATTTCCACGTCCAGCTCCAAGCACCCCAACCCCAGCAGCAACAGGGCCAAGACATGCCCTGGGGGCATCTGCCTCCGACGGCACACCTCTCCCCATGGCCCGTCCTGTCCCATGGAGCACGAAGGACAAGGTGGAGGGGCGCCTCCCACGCCCACCCCTTCAAGAGCTTCACAACACGGCCAGCGTCTTACAGGCTCTGAAAAGTCCCCACAGCAGCCTGCCTGACCCCGCACTTCCACGTCTTTCTGTAGCAACCCTTTGAACGCTGAAAGGTGACCGCCCAGGGGAGTCCTGGCGCTGCCGTCTTGCTCTATGAGCTTAAATATGACCCACCTCCCCGGCGCCCCTCATCTGGGAGAGGCCTGGAACCCTAACAGTGGCTCTGAGGACCTGATGTGCTCAGAGCTTCCTTCCCGCCCTCCCACCTGTGTCCTGCCCACGGCCAGCTGATGGCCAGGCTTGGACCTTCTGCCGAGGAGGCATCCCTGAAGCCCAGCCAGAAAAGCCCTTGACAACTACCAGGACTCGGGGGCACCAAATCCCTCACCCAGCGCTCCCACCGCCCCACGGGCTCCTCTGCCCATGTGTCTCGCTCGGCAAGCTCACGGCACACCTTTCATGTCCGGAGCCACTGTGGAGACCTCACCCCTAAACACTGGGACGTACACCTGCTGGAGGTGAGGTGGGTGTGAGGGGACCGCCTTCCCCGGCACACCCGCACTAAGACCCCTGGAAGCAGACACTCTAGAAACAAAAAAATAACAGATTTTAAAAGCTGTGACACCCTGCAATCGCAGCTGCATTTATAAAAAAGATGTATGTGTATATGAATAAGCTTCAAAGTAATATGCAAAAATAATAAGTTATATTCACTTGGATTATGAGTGGTTTTTTTCATTTCTGCAAACTTCTTTAGAGTAGCTGTTATACTGTTTTTTACTTAACAGACTACTTTTCAGAGAAGTTGTAGGTTTATGGAAAGACTGAGCAGAAAGTATTTGCCATGAATTCTCTCATACACACAGCCTCTTCTATTAGTAACATCTTGCATTAATGTGGTACATTTGCTAGAACTGCTCCACAGCTGACATCAGGGTTCAGTCTACGGGTTCTGACTGGTGTACAAGGACACGTATCCAGCATTATCTTACCACACAGCGTATTTCAGGGCCACCCTAACCCTGACCACCCATCCCCTGACTGCCTCCACAGCTTCGCCTTTTCCAGAACGTCACGGCAGGCGGCCTTCCAGATTCCTTCTCACTCAGCACGTGCACATGAGGTTCATCCGTGTCTTTCCGTGGTCTGACAGCTTTATTAAAATCACAGAATGTCCACGGTCTGCGTGGACTGCCGTCTGTGTGTCCGTCACCTCCGAGGACACCCTGGCTGCGTGCGCGTCCTGGCGGCTGTGAATCAAGTGCTATAAACATCCTGTGCGGCTTTTTGTGTGGACATAGTTTCCAGGTCCTTTGGGTAAATGCCAAGGAACATGACTGCTGGATCGTGCGGTGTGTTACATAAGAAACTTCCCAACTGCCTTCCAAAGTGGCTGCACCATCTGCGTTCCCACCGGCAAGGAGCTCCGGGGCTCACGGGCCAGCACTGCGCTGCCAGGGCGCTGGCTTTTTCGCGTTCTAATAGGCGTGCTGTTTCAACTTGCATTTCCTGTCAGTATGTGAGGTGTCTTCCCTTTTCATATGTCTATTTGCTATCTGATTATCTTGTTTAATGAGGTGTCGACTAAGGTCTTTGGCCCATTGTTTAATCACACTGTGCGTGCTTGTCGTTGTGTTTTAAGAGTTCTGTGTACATTCTGGGTCGCAGTCTGTTATCAGGTCTGTGTTGGGCAAAGACCTTCTCCCAGTCTGTGTTCTGTCTTTCCGTTCTCCCTTAGTGGCTCTGCAGAGCAGTTTTCCATTTTAATCAAGTTCAACTTACAGTTTTCCTTTCTCGCATTTTACTTCTGGTGTTGTATCTAAAAAGTCATCTCCATGCCAAAGGCCACCTACATTCTCTCCTATTATCTTCTAAGAGTGTTAGCTCTGGTTTTACAGGGAGTCTGATCCATGACGAGCTAACTTTTGTGAAGGGAGGAAGTTCTGCACACACACCCCCTTTCTGCACGTGGGTGGCCAGCTGCTCCCGCCTGCCTGCCTCCCCGAGGGCAGCTGACTCTAGGATGTGGGTCTGTTTCTGGGCTCTCTAGTCTGTCCCAATGATCTATTTGCTATTCTGTCACCCAATACACAGTCTTGATCTTTTATTTTATTCTTTTCCAAAAATCTTTATATTATTAAAATGCTGGCACTATTGGATGTAGAAATCAAGGCTTCCGGGCGATCTTAAAATTCAACCCTCCCAGGAACAGAGCCCGGATTGGAAAACTTTTTGAAGCAGGAAAACACTCAGGCTGCCCACGTCCCAGGGCTGTGCTTCTGCTCTGAACTGATCGCTCTGGGCCTCTCTACTGACCCCCAGCACCTCCACCATCTGTGGTTGAGGCAGATCCTCACCTGCTTCCTGGCGATCCCAGTTGCTGCCTCCACACACCCTTTCCTCATCTGCAGCGCAGAGTGGGTGGGTGCCCCATCGGCCTGCACCAGCGGGGAGCGACAGGCAGGCCTGGCCCCTCCAGGTCAGCTTGCTCACCCTTCCACCTGTGCTTCTCAAAACTGTGTCCTCGAGGGGAGCACAGGGCGAGGAGAGCTTCCCTGCGAGTGCCTGCTCTCCAGTCTCCTCACTCAGACAGGTAAACTGAGGCGCCCCAAGGGAAGCTGTGGGGCTGGGGTCTGCATGGAGCAGGCCTCCTGCTTCTAGGGTGTTTGTGTGCCTAGTTGCAGGGCTCCTGCACACCCCTACAGCCCCCGCAGGCAGATGCCAGCACCCGCCTGCCACTCAGCCCGGCGGCGGCACGGACCACAAAGGAGACCAGGCAGGTGGCCACACCTCTGCTGGGCCAGGTCAAGCTCTCTCCCACCAGTGACACTGGAGCTCCATGTAGTCACCTTGGGCATCACCAGCTCTGGCCTGAAGCTGGTCTGAGCCACTGGCCCCACAAGATGGTCAGAGGCCGCCAGTCCAGGCCGATATGCAAGGTGAGTGGCAGACGCAGGCAAGCCCGCCGGCCCCTGACCGCAGGGCAGGCTCTCCCCACGCGCACCCCGCCCCACCCTGCAGCTTCTCACAGACGCCTCTCCGTGACGGGCCCTGCCCATGGTGGTACCCCAGGTGAAACCAGAGCACACACTCAACGGTGCCATACATCTGAGCCAATGAACCATACTGCACTGCGGAGCTCTGAGCACGGGGCCTGGTGCCGGAAACTTCTGGAACATCTGCTCCCTCTCCTCTTAGCAATTTTTTTTCTCACCACCATCATGTCTGGAACCACAACCCACCAGCAATGCTCACCCACTCAGAGTAAGCCCCCAGCCACCACCCAGAAACGGCACAGGGTGGGGAGGTGCCCGCCAGCCCTCTCAGGGCGTGAGGCTGTCTGGGCCCAAGTCCTTCAGCGATTTGGCCCTGAATAAGGCTTAGCTGCTGCCCACACAGCAGGGCCTCCAAGGACGCCCAGAGGGCACACAGCCGGTCTCAGGAGCGCTTATTTCCAAAGGGAAGGAGCCAAGAGTGCCCCATGTGCCCACGATGGTGGCCCCAGCCTGTCCATCTTCACAGACCACATCCCTCTCGCCAGCACCACCCAGGCAGAGGCACCCACGGCCTGCCTTGGCGGGCGGGAGCGGTCCTCACAGGCCTCCAGGTGGCTGGTCCCAACCTTTCTCACCAGCCAAACCAGAACCGTGGTGTGACTTCGCTTGGAAAAAACAAGCACAGCGTTGGCATCCAACTGACTTCAAAACACAGCTCTCGCAACAAAACTCAGCTCTTAGGAGGTTAATAACAATACCAACACAGGGTAACCACCTGCAAACTGACTGCAGCCCCTCTCAGGTCCTGCTACACGTGCGCATACCATCTCCTCGGAACATCCCCCTCCCATCAGCTGCTGAGGGCTCCTGGGAAAGCAGGAGGGGCTGGGAGGGGCGACCTCTCCACCTTGGCTGGGGTGCTGGTGAGGTGGGTGGGCGCAGCCTGTCTACGAAAGGGGGGGTGCACTGGCAGGAGGCAGCTGAGCTCAGGGCCAGCGCGGTGCAGGAGCCATGGCCACAGGAGAGGCAGCTGGCCATCCTCTGAGGCCAGTGAGTGGACCGGCGCAGTCAGCACGGCCACATGCAGCACATTCCCAGGCGCATCACCCACGTCCGAGGCACAGACTGGTGAACAGGACACAGACGTCTGCCTGGCACAGGAGGTGGGGAACACGGTGCCTCTGTGGCCGCATCGAGGGGACACCAGCAGGGCACACATTATCAGGTCTTGTGGTCCCCACATTCGCAAGCTGCTCCCTGGCCTGAGTCCAGGCCATCCCCATCCCCGGGAGCCAGCCACCTCCAGGCAGCACAGAGGTGCAGGATGGCTCCATGACAGAACCGGGGAGACCCAGGGCCTGAGGAGTGGGGCTCGGCCTCGGGGTTACCCTGAAGGGGCGCTCCGTGCCTGGGTGAAGGTCAAGGACTGACACACCCCATGAGGCAGAAGGACCCCAGGCTGGGCATGAACCTGGACACACGTGGGAGACAAAGGTTCCGGGGGGCCCGCCCAGGAGGCTGTGCCCAGCCCTGCAACAGCGGCTCAGACCTCCGTGGGGGGAGTTGCCAGGGGCCTAGGACTCTGAGAGAAGGGACGCCTGGTCCCTGAGGAAGACCCGGGAGAGGCAGGTGGGCCGGGAGCCTCCAGCTAGGCTCCCGCCTCGGCCTGTGTGGGCTGGCTTCGTTTTCTCTCCAGGTCTCCCACCGGCACAGAAGTGCAGTGACCTGAGCAGCTGGGCCGTGCGCAGACTCTGCTCCGGCCGCAGGGCAGGACCAGCCGCCGACGAGAGCACCGTCTCTAAGAGGGGTCCCCGTGGACCCCTCGTGGGCCGGCGGTGGCCCAAGGACGTGGAGACGTGGGAACCTGAGCCAGAGCGAGGGCAGCGATTCTGGGCACACTTGCACTTCCTACCTCAATATCGTAATGTGGTCTGATGCCAGGATAAACGTCCACTTGGAAGAAAAGAGACAGGAATAATATTTTTAAATGGCTTCCCCAAAACATCAGTGTCATCTCTGGACATGTGCAGAGTTCAGGTGACGCCTCACTGCTCCCTCGGCAAAGCACTTCCAACACTGAGGACGCCAAGGGGACCTGATGTCCTCCAAGTCACACTGTGAGATCCAGAAACGCGCACGGCCTTCCCCGGGCAGGAGACCCAGAAAACGCAGGCAGGTGACGCTGTCTGTTCTGGGTGCCCCAGAGGCGCCCAGGGGTGCCAACGCCCCCTGCATGCAGAGGGTGAGAAATTACACAGACTCTGAGGGTGGGACTTGGGGTGTCGGAAGCTGCCGGCCAGGCGTTCTGAGACAGGGAAGCCTCCTGTGTGAAGCTCCCTGCACTGAAGGTGACGCTCCAGGTGACCCACCCTCCACTGGGAGGGAGCCTGACACCAGGCGTCCACACTGGAGCCCTCTCCAGGCAAAAAGCCAGAACACCACCCACTGTGCTCCCCATGTGCAGTGGTCCTCCAGGCCTAACCTGGCACCCTACCCTCCACGCTCACCTCCAAGCCTAAGTGGACGGCCACCAGGCTGGGCCTCCTCCCAGGATGATGCTATCTCCCTCTCCACCTATGTCCTCACCGCTGGCCTGAGTGGGGGTCCTCAATAAAGTGGGGGAAACAGCAGCCTCTGGTGGGTGAGGAGCAGGTTCCCAGCTGCCCTCAGCTGGTCCTCACTCCCCCAGCAGCAGGCAGACGCCCAGCGCCGCACTGGCTGAGGCTAACATTAGCGGGACCCTCACTGGGGGAGATACAGGACGGTTTCCCTGCTGGCTCGGGACTCCCGGTAACGCTGGGCCAAGGCACATGGAGGCCTTCTCCAGCCTTCCCACCACCAAGTCCAGGCCCTGGACAAGGCAGGCTCCACCTCTGAGCTCTGCTCAGGCCCTTGCCCTAAAGGAAATGAGGGGCGACAGCACCCACAATGCCGCGGCCAAATCCCCTGTGCTCCACGGCTGAGGTCTCACCAGGCCTGCCGCCTCCTGCCTGGGCATGACCCGGGAGCACCGGGGTGCGCACTGCCATGCCGGAGGCCGGATCACTGGGCGGTGGGACTGCACAGCTACTCTCTAGAACCAGGAAGCCTCCTCCTCCCTCCCCCACCCCTCGTCCCCGATCTTCCCTCTCAGATCTTCGCTCCTCTGCATTCTCGTGAGCAGTGATGCCCACTCACTCCCGTGCCATCTCAGGCCCCGGCCACCTCAGCGGGGCCATGAAGGGGAGGGGCAGCTCTTTCGTCCTTGGACTCCCTGGGACACGCCTGCATTTCCACAGCAGGACCAAGGGCTTCACTCGGGAGGGCGACCTCTGGGTCCTTTGTCTCAGGAAAAAGGCTGAGGACAAGTCAGCACCACCAGCCTAGTCCAGCGTGCGCGTGCTCTCTCTCCTTCTCTCTCAAACACACACACACACACACACACACACACACATACACACATCTAACCAGAGCCTGGAGGACAGAGCAACCAAATCCCTTTTCTGAGCCGAAAGGCAGGCAGCCTGCAGTGTGGCAGTGGCCTGCGTCAAACCTGGAAGGCCCAGCTAGCTTTACGGGCACTGGGGTCGGCTTACACCACCGAGGCCGGCCTCATGCTGGACAGCTGCCCCCACAAGACAGAGGGCCAGTAAACACCCACTGTTACAGGCATGGCCCAGGCTGCCACGGCGCCCAGGGCAGCTCGGGTTACGGTTTATATAATCTTCCAGGGCTGGGACTGACACAGCCATCGCAAGGGCAAGGTGATGAAAAATACATGCACAGAGCCTTGGCAAAAAAAAGCCACCCATCTGCCTTCAGCATGACTGAGTTTTAAGACCTCACGCACCCACTTTGTGAACAAATGTGCTTTGGGAGCTCCGAGAAGCACTCACAGCGCTTCCAGGCCTCGTCCAGCAGCCCAGGACCACCAGCCCACCCTCAACAGGCCTGGGTCCGGAGCAGCCCCTTAGGGACCCCAGGCCAGGGCACCTACACCTGGCAAGACTGGAAGGTGCTCATTAAAGCGCAGCTCAGAGTTCCCAAGCCCAGGACTGCCCGGCAGCCCCCACACTTCTGCAAGGACACAGGATCCACACCGCCTGGGTCAGTACAGCCCTGAGTTCCGAGTAGGGAGGGGCCGTGAGAGACACACCCTCCAAGTGCTCACTCTCGTGTGGGCCACGTTGTGCCAGACTCGGAGGCCACACAAGGGGAGATCCCACCTCCACCCCCAATCGGTACCACACGGAGCCACCCTCACCCCGCCCCACACGCCGGTCACACACAAAGGTGAGCGCTGCTTCAGGCCAGGTAGGCCAGGCACGGAAGGAGGACATGCAGGGCCCACCACGCACCTGCAGCTCGCACCAGGCCACCTCCACCCAGGTCTCCGTGTCCAGCCCCTTGTACACCGTCTTGAAGGAGCCGCGGCCCAGCTCGATGTCGAACTTGAGGAAGCGGCCGTCCAGGGAGGTGGCCACGGCCTTGAGGTCATCCTCATCGTCCTCCTCCTCCTCGGGCTCATCCCGGCGCACAGGCCCGGGCTCCGGCCTGGCCTCAGGCGCCCCTGCGTCCTCCTTCCTCGCCGCTACCGCCTCCTCTCGAGGCCCGTCCGGGGCGGGCGCCGACACCGTATCCAGGCCAGGATCCTGCGCACCCGCGGGCTCGGAGCCAGGGGTGCTGGGGGCGCAGGGCGGCGCGGCGGCCGCGGCGGCCGCGGGGGCGGCGGGGCGGCCGCGGGCGCGCTCGGCGATGAGGCGGCGCGACTTGCAGAGCAGCAGCACCCGGCGCTGCAGGGGCTGCGGGGGCTGCGCGCCGGGCGCCTCGGCGGCCTCCAGGCCCGGCGGCTCCTCCTGGTCCGACTCCACCACGCTGCGCCGCAGGAAGCGCTGCGGTCCGGGCCGCGCCGCCCTGGCCCTGGGCACCGCCGTCGGCTCCGCCATGCCCGCGGGCTCCGCGCCGCGCCCGGCCTCCCCCGGCGCTCCGCGGGCGTCTAAGCGGCCATCACCGTCCATCTCTGCGGGCAAGGACACAGGCCGCGTCAGCGGGCCCGCACCTGTCCGTCCCGGCCGCGGTGAGACAGCGCCGCGCGGGCCCGTCCGCCCCGCCCGCCCGGCCGCGGAGGGACTCGGGGCTGTCCCCGCGGAGGGGCTGCGGCGTGAGCGGGCCTGGGTGGGGGAGGAGGCCTGATGGGCTGTCCCCGGGGCCCCGGGCTGAGAGCTGGGGGCCGGGAGGTGAGGGGTGAGGAGGGAGGGACCAGCGCACAGCGGCTCCACAAAGGGCTTGGCCGGGGGCGCAGGAGGGGCGCGCGGGGAGGGGGCTGCGCGGCGCGGCGCGCGCACAAAGGAGGCGGCGGGGGGCTCCGCACTCACAGGGCGAGCGGGCGCCGTCCATGCCGCGGCCGGGCGGGCAAGGCAGCGCTTCGGGCCGGTGGCTCTCGGGTCCGGTCGTGACGCGCTCCCTGGAGCCTTCAGCTGCGGCTCGCGCTCCCGCGTGCGGCTCGGGTTCCGCGCGGCTGCGCTCCGCACCGGCTCCGGCTCCGACCCGGCGCGCGGGAGGGCGGGGCGTCAGCGGCGGCGCGGGGCGGGGCTGGCACGCCCACCTGGCCGCGGGGCTGGCGGCCACCTGCGGGCGGGCTCCGGGGCCCCCAGGCCTCCGCCCGCCCGGGGAGCCGCAGCACGCTCCGCGCTGACCCCTGGCGACCCCGGCCCCGCGGGCCTTTGGACTGCCTCGCGCAGCTGCCGGCCGGAGAGCCCGTGTGTCCGCGAGAAGAGAAACAGGCTCACCTCCTCACCTAGCGCAGCAGGTGTGCCAGGCCGCTGAGCCCTGCGCCAGGGCAGCATGGGCAGGCCAGAAGGCAGCGGTCCAGCGCCAGGGTCCCCGCCCTTAGGAAGACCGCGAGAAGATGCCTCCGCCCCGCCCCGCCCCAACGGGGTCTCAGCCTGGTGGAGGGGTGGGGTGCCCCTCTCACTTCACTAGGACCCGCCAGGACCTCACCACCTCACCAGGAGGGTGAGTGCTGTCCTCATAATTCCCATTTTTCAATTAAACAACCGAGACCCCAAAGGCCGAAATTATCTTCTCTAAACCCCAGAGCTCCTAAACAGGCGAACTGCCCTGTGGGTGGTGCGGGCAGGAGAGCCTTGCGGAGGCCCCGCCCCAGCGCCTCCTCACCCCCTCCTTTAAATGGCACCGTCCTCTCTTTGCAGATCCTCTGGACTCCCACAGACATGCCCTTCTCTGGAGCACCTTGAACCTTGCGTCAGGGAAATGGCCTCCCGCAGACTACCCTGCTAGTTTCCCAGCCCCACTGCGTGCAGGCCCTGAGCGCACCCCCTCCCCTGTCCTCCGTGAGCCTGTGGTGTGTGGTCATGGGCCCACTTCCAGAGCCGGAAAGGGAGGCACGGGGAGGCAGCTGCCAGGGGAGATGCCAGGCTGTTCTCATGTTGGTCCCTACCCCCTGCCTGGCACACTGTCAGCACACAAACTTTCAAACAGGTGGTGTACCTGTGGCTGCTGGGCCCGGGCCGTGGCACAAAGGCACTCTGCGCCGGCAGCCCTCGGCGTGGGGCGGGGCCCGCTGACTTTCCAGAGCAGCAGGGCTTGTGAGGTCAGGCCGGTGCCCTTGGGGCTGGAGCCAGCAGAGACCACCTGGGGAGGGTTGACAGTCACACGTGGCAAAACAGGGAGAAATCGCACCATGGAAATGGGCAGATGCCACGGATCAGGACTACCCCCAAGAGCCGTGGTCCCACGGAGTGCTGGACTGGGCTGGGCATGTGGCCCACACCTGCTAAATACAGACTGCAGTCCTCACGTCTACTCGTGGGACGGGTATCAAGCTCAGAGTCCACGTGAGGAAGGGTTAACAGCAGACCCAGCTCTGCCCCCCGAGGACACCCTCTGATGTGGGGACCTGAGCAGGTCCTCCCCCCGAGTGGGGGCCTTCCGGGCAGAGGAGAGCGGGTGAAGGTCTTCCCTGTGGGGCTACAGACCCAGCCTGGCCCTGCCCTTCGCACGGCCCTGGGCCGTCCCGCCCTGCCGAGCCCAGTATCCCCCCTGAAGAACTGGCCTGACCTCCTGGTTTCTCCCATCTGGAAGACTGCCAGTTTCTCCAAGACTCAGTACGTCCTCAGGCACCGGCAGTCCCGACCTGGGATAGGCGTGCCTCGCCTTTCCAAGGGGAAACTCAGCAGGGGTGGATCTCTGCATGTCCCAGACAGATGCATGTCACCAGACTGGCCCCACTGGTGGCATGTGGCCATCATGCCTGCCTGGTGATGGAGGAGATGACTGGCCATTCACATTGTGGCCTGTGAGCCGCTGCCCACCCACAGCCCGCAGGTGTGCAAAGTATGGCAGCAGTGTTCCCACACATCAGAGCAGCTCAGGGCCTGGGCGAGGGGGACAGCCTGCCCTGCTGAGTGCGGTGTGTGCTCTCGGCCCTAGGCTGGTTGCAGGCCCCCTGCTCACACGCCTCCGTGGCAGGGAGCTTGACTCCTCTGCTGCCCCATGACCACGGAGTCCATGGCTGAGCAGCTAGTGGAGAGGTCACCATTCCCTTTGCGAGAAACCTTGCACTGGGCTCTGGTACAGATCCTAGGATCCGGGAAGGGGAAGGCGGAGGCGTCCTTGAACAGACCTTGGGACCAGAACTTTGCCAGGATCACTGTGTGTCCTCAGCCACGTCTCTTGACGCCTCTGAGCCTCTATCCCTGGCTCTGACGGGGAGAGAAGCACTGCCTGTCTGGTTGCCTTAGGCTGGGACAGCCAAACCGGTGGAAAACACTCCGCACAGGGTCTGCCCCGGCTGGTGATGGCAGCACCTCTCTCTGCTGCCTGGAGCGGCCATCTCAGTGGCTGTTGGGGCCAAATGGGTTGATTCTCTCCATGTCACAGATGAATATGTTGAGGCCCAGCCCAGAGACTTTTTGATTTTAAGTAGCTTGCTCAAGCCACAGAGCTAGCCACGGTAACCCTCCACCACCAAGAGCTTTCAGCCACCTACCTCAGACTCCAGTGCCAGTGAGCCCCAAGTCACCCCAAGTCCAGTCTGCCCTGGTGCCCAACCTAGTCAGTAAGATGGGCACTTCCAGGGCCAGAACCCAGCAGGCAACAGAACCATGTCAACAGTTTGGTTACCTGTGAGATGGACATAATGGCCATAATCAACAATGCTGAGGTGCAGTCAGTGTTCAACACAAGTTCTCTCATGGAGGCAGGGAGGGAAGAAGGTAGACCCCACCGTCTGCCTCTGCTCACTCCTCCCTGGAAAGCACCTCAGCAGCGTGAGGTTGGCCCTGCCCGAGGGAGCACAGTGTCCGGCACTGCCTCTGAGTGAGCTCAGGCAGCCAGGACAGTCTAGTGGTCAGACCAAGTGCAGCCTCCTGGAGCCCCCACAGGGCACAGCACAGGGAGGCAGCCCCTCGCCAGCAGGGGCCACTGGACCACCGTGTGGAGCCGCCCAGTACCAAGCAGGACAGCAGGGAGCTCTGGTCCTGAGGGCACAGTGAGGGCGTGGAGGCAGGAGAGCAGAGTGGGGGGTGGCAGGAGTGTCCTGGGAGCACAGGGACCTGCAGAGGAGGCCTCTCAGGGACCAAAGGAAGGGTACAGTTGGGGGAACACGTGGGTGTGGTTGTGTGGCCTCTGAAGAGTCCTGTGTGGCTTGGGGGGCAGTCTGGCCCTTCCACTCCCACCCCACCCGATGGGGGCAGTGTTCTATAGCAGCAGCCACTAGCCTTTCGGACCTCACAGGCCACCAGTGGTCCGCGGACTTCCAGTTGGCGACCGCTGTTCTATAGCACAGTCTTTATTTTATTCTTCTTCATAATTAATACGCTGATGTAACATTTTCTTTACTCCCAAATTTAAAAACATGTTGATTTTTTAAAATAATAGCTTTATTGAGGCATAATTCACACTCCACAGAATTCACTTTTGTAAAGTGTACAATTCAATGGTTTTTAGTATCTTCACAGAGTTGTATCCCCATCACCACTCTCTAATTCCAGAACATTTTCATCACTCCCCAGAAAAGCTGTCCCAGTTACCAGTCACTCCCACTCGCGCCCTCTCAGCCCCAGGCTATCTCTATGGGCCACCTCTGCTGGACTCTCATGAGTGGGGCCTCACCATGGTGCTCCTTTGTGACTGGCTCTCCCCCTCAGCATGACTGACAGCTCATCCAGGTGGCAGCAGGTGGCAGTACTTTGTTTCTTTTTATGGCTGAACTAGAGGCCCAGTGCATGAAAATTCATGCACTGTGGCGGGGTGGGGGGGGGGGGGAGGTTCCCTCAGCCCGGCCTGCCCCCTCTCACAGTCCTGGGGCCCTCAGGGGTGGGAGGCGACCCAGAGATCAGGGGAAGGTGATACCCCATCACACCTCTGCTGCTGCCACTGCCGGCAGCGCAAGCCTCAGCCGGCCCTGGTTACCTGCGCCTCGGGCGGCCCTGGGCAGCTGGAGGACCAAGGGGACTGGGGGACTATGGAGGCAGGCATGTGGGCCCAGCCTTACCACGTACCTGCTGCCCCGGCAGGGCTGAGGGGACTGGGTGCTGCCATCTTGTGGCTGTGGGTGTCGCCATATTTGAGGGTGAGGCAGTCAATTAGCATATTCCCTCCTTATTGGCTGTGGGTGCTGCCATCTTTTGTGACAGCGTGAGGGTCAATTAGCATATTTCATCTTTATTAGATAAGATAATATTCATTGAATGGGTCTGGCCAGTGTGGCTCAGTGGTTGAGTGTTGACCCATGAACCAGAAGGTCACATTCAATTTCTCGTCAGGGCACATGCCTGGGTTGTGGGCTCAGTCCCCAGTAGGGGGCAAGTAGGAGGCAGCCAATCAAAGATTCTCTCTTCTAATTGAGGTTTCTATCTCTCTCTCCCTCTCCCTTCCTCTCTCTGAAATCAAGAAAAACTTATTTTTTTAAATATTCATTGAATGGATATACATACTGATTTTTTAAAAGCATGTTCACATTATAGAAAATTTATAAGACAGAAAAAGTGGAAATAAAAATTTTTCAGTGGTCCTTGTGTTACTATCCAAGTGTGACACCCAGGGCACCCCCTGCAGCTGCATGTGTGTGTTGGTGGCAGTTGTCTCCTCAGGAGATTCTTAGCAGGCTTGAATCAAATAAGCAAATTGCAGTTTGAACCTTTCCTCTTACGCATAGTTATTATTTAATTTTACTCAATTAGATTTGCACCAGATGCAAAATCATACCTCCTGTTTTGTGTGGTCCCGAGCACAGGGTTTTAGCCCTCAGCAGCCCTAGGATGCACAGGTGTTTGATATCTCCTCCCATATCCTGCTGAGGCAGCCAGGGCGGCGGGGGCGGGGGCGGGGGGGTTGGTCCATCAGCCCACAGCCTTCCCTGAGGCTCAACTCTAGGCCTCAGGAATGTTTTTCAATGGACACAACTCTTAGAAATGGTTTATTTTCATTTTCTGCTGAAGAATTTTAGGAAGAACAGCTAAGACCAGTCAGTGGTAATTCCAACCCAGTCAGTGGCCTGAGTAGTGGGGACTGCAGCCCAGTCTCCACTGGGAACTGCAACATAGGTACCACATTGACTGTACGCCTGAGACCTGGGGGCAGCAGCAGCTAGTTTGGGAGCTGGAGCGGTGCTTTCACCCCGATGCCCTCTGTGCCCTGGCTTCTCACTCTCTTCTGGACTTGGTAAAAGAAATCAGGTGTGACCTCTGGGTGCTCACAAGAGAAGGTGCCAGTGACCCTCTGGGCAATTCCCTTTGCAGCATCCCAAAGCCAGACTCAAGTTGTTCTGCAAACAGAGGGCCATGAGGCCCAAGGGGCTTGCGTGGATCATGAAATATGGGGATGAGCAGAAGAAAACAAAGGCCATTTTTCAAACTTTTATTTTTTATTTCTTTTTCATCTTTATTGTTGAGAATATTACAGATGTCCCTCTTTTTCTTTTCTTTTTTATATTTTTTATTGATTTCAGAGAGGAAGGAGGAGGGAGAGAGAGATAGAAACATCAATGATGAGAGAGAATCATTGATAGGCTGCCTCCTGCAAGCCCCCTACTGGGGATCAAGCCCACAACCTGGACATGTGCCCTTGATCGGAATCAAACCTGGGACCTTTCAGTTCGCAGGCCGACGCTCTATCCACTGAGCCAAACCAGCTAGGGTGATGTCCCTCTTTTTCCCCCCATTATCACCCTCATCCTGTTCCTGCCTCTGACCTCCCCGACCCGCCCAGGCCATCACCACTCTATTGTCTGTGTCCATAGGTAATGCATATCTATATATATAAAAGCCTAAGCAACCATCCGACCGTTCAACTGTCCAACCGTTAGCTATGATGCACAATGGCCACCAGAGGGCAGATGCTCAATGCAGGAGCTGCTGAGCTGCGGTGACTTGGCAGCTGCGGTTCTTGGATGATGCACCTGGAACCGGAGAGGAGAGAGCTCGATTTCGGGATGATTCACCTGAGAACCACCCTCTCGCAATCCAGGACCCCTCAGGGGATGTCAGAGAGCTGGTTTCAGCCTGATCCCCGCAGACCAGGCTGAGGAACCCCACCGGTGCATGAATCCATGCCTCTAGTATGTATATAAGATCTTTGGTTAATCTCTTCCCACCCCCTATTCCCCTTCCCTCTGAAATTCTTCTATGTTTCTATGCCTCTAATTTTATTTTATTAATCAGTTTATCTTATTCATTAGATTTCTTATTCATTTATTTTGATTTATAGATTCAATTGCTGGTAGGTATGTATTTATTGCCATTTTATTGTTCATATTTTTTACCTTTTTTTTCTTCTTCCTCTTCTTAATGAATACCTTTCCACATTTCGTGTAATACTGGTTTGGTGGTGATGAACTCCTTTACCTTTTTCTTGTCTGTGAAGCTCTTTATCTGACCTTCAATTCTAAATGATAGTTTTGCTGGGTGGAGTAATTTTTGTTGTAGGTTCTTGCTTTTCATGACATCGAATATTTCTTGCCACTCCTTTCTGGCCTGTAAAGTTTCTGGGCATTCCCTTGTATATAACTAACTGCATTTCTCTTGCTTCTTTTAAGATTCTCTCTTTGTCCTTAACCCTTGGCATTTTAATTATGATGTGTATTGGTGTGGGCCTCTTTGGATTCCTTTTGTTTGGGGTTCTCTGTGCTTCCTGAACTTGTAAGTCTATTTCTTTCACCAGGTAGGGGAAATTTTCTGTCATTATTTCTTCAAATAGGTTTTCAATATCTTGCTCTCTCTCTTCTTCTGGCACCCCCATGATGTGAATGTTGGTACGCTTGAAGTTGTCCCAGAGGCTCCTTACACTATCTTCATATTTTGGTTGTTGTTGTTTTCTTTTTGCTCTTCTGATTGGGTGATTTTTGCTTCCACATATTCCAAATCATTGATTTGATTCTCAGAATTATCTACTCTACTGTTGAATCCCTGTAAATTATTCTTTATTTCAGTTATTGTTTGCTTAATTTACAACTGGTCTTTTTTTTTTTTATGTCTTTGACATTCTCAGTAAGCTCCTTAAGAGTCTCACTAAGTCCCTTGAAGCTCTCATTAAGATCCTTGAGTAACCGTATAAACATTGTATTGAACTCTGTATCTAATAGTGTGCTTGCTTCCATTTCTTTCATTTTTGACATGTTTCTTTGTCTCCACATTTTGGCTATTTCCTTGTGTTTGTTTCTAAGTATTAGGTAGAGTTGCTATGTCTCCTGGAATTGGTAGAGTGGCCTTGTGTAGTAGGTGTCCTGTAGGGCCCAGTGGCTCAGCCTCCCTAGTCATCTCAACTGGGAACTCTAGATCTTGTTGTAGTTGAACCTTGATTGCTGTTGGCGTCACTGGGAGGAATTGACCTCCAGGCCAATTGGCTGTGAGGACCAGCTGAGACTACAGTGGGAGAGCTGCTGGGCAGGAGACACTCCTATGGAGCAGGACCTCCTTCAATGGGACTTTGGTCCTGGAGTCTGCCCCTTGAGTGCCTCACTTGTGGATGTGTAGAGTTGTAATCTGGTATGGTTTGAAACTGTCCACCAGGTGCACTGGGTTTGGGGCCTCCTAGGAGGTGCAAACTCAGCCACTGCCTGGGGCCACCTGGTGGGAGCTACACAGAGATCTGAAGATGGCTGCTATTTGTATTGCTTAGAAGTACTTAGGCGAGGCCCAGCTGTGAAGTAAGGCAGGCTAGTGCCAGGTCTTGGGCTTCTTACTGATAGGTTTGGGGCACGCTGACTCCAGATGCTGCTTGTTTAAGAGACTTTAGCAAAGTCTGAAGCCTGAGCCAGGACAGGCCATTCATATAAAAAAAGCTGCTGACAACAGCTTGGGTGGGGCTGCAAATTGGATGGAGTGGGGTCTCAGGGAATCACCAGGGCAGAGTGAACAGTGTGGGCCACACTGATGGGAACTCAGATATGGCTGCCAGTCAGCTCTTGGATGGGGAAGGTCTCAGTACAGGAACAATGACCCCTGTGAGCACCCCCGTCTGAGAAAAAGCCACCCCCAATTTCCTGCCCCGATACCAGACAGTCCAGTTCCTTTCCATATGTCCCTGGATTCCCCCAAAGCCGCTGCCCAGTGTTGGAGCTCAGAGGAAGTGAGCCCATGTAAGTTCATGCTCAGGCCCTTTAAGAGGAGCACCTGGGCCTTCAGCAGCCTCCCTGTCACTCAGCCACACTCCCTGCTGGTTTTTATAGCCTGGAGTTATGGTTACTTCTCTTTCCAGCTCTGGAACCCTGGGCTGGGGGTTTGGTGTGGGGCTGGGACCCCCTGCTTCTCATAGGAGGCCTTGGAAATATCTCTCCTGATTAAAAAATCACACGGGTGGGTGTCAGACCAGCCCATTCTGCCTCTCTGCCCCTCCTACCAGCCTCAACGTGCTTTTTTCTTTACTTCTCTAGTAGGACTTCCCTTCAGCCATATTTCAGATGGTTCTGGATGATGGTGGTTCTGTATTTTAGTTGTAATTTTGATGTGGTTGTGGGAGGCAGCGAGTAACTGCGTTTACCTATGCCGCCATCTTGGTTTGCATTTTTATTTCTCCTTAAAGCCCCAGGAATTTGGCCCAAGGATCTTGAGAAACTGCTAGCCTCCCAAAGTGGGAATAGGTCGCTGATCCCAATAGGTGGTGTGGATCCCCAAGTGAGTCGCGCAGCTAAAATAAAAATAATGCTGATGCTGCCAGCACCACTAGGCACGTGGTACATGCCCACCACCTAGCTGTGTCTTGTAGGAATTCTCTCACTCATCCCACAATGCCTGAGCGGTGGCCCTGTGATCAACAGGTAGGAAGTAGCAGAAAAGCCACCAGACTGACCCAAGCTCAACCTGCGTCCTGGACATGATAGGCCAGCTCCCCCCCAGCCTACCACGAGCTGCTGCTCAACCTGCGGCTGCTGCTGACCAATCTTCGTAAGGCCTCCATGGCCAGGCCCTGCCTCTTGGCCTTCGTTAACTCCAGGGCAGGTCCTTGGCCAGGCTGGTACGTGCCCTCCACACCAGCTCTGTCAGCATCTGCATCCATGCAGCCATGGTGGCTGTGGAGGTGCTGGGAGGAGTCTGAGTGGAAGGAAGGTGTCTCTTCCTGTTTTCGATTACATCAACCCCACTGGGCGCAGGGCACACGGCATCCAGCGTCCTTTGGCCTCACGCTGGTCACACTGTGTCCCTGTGAGCGAGTAGTGAGTGCATGGCAGCACCACCATCCATTGGGCCCGAGCACCACCGGAGGTGGCCGCCCTCTTACACTTCAGGCTCCTCTCTGCTCCCAGCCCCAGCGCAAGCTGCTTTCTGGGCCCCAGAGGTCCCCATGTGCTCACTCATGCTGGCCCCTGGCACTGCCATGGTGTGGAACCCTCTATTGGAAGAACCCCACTCTGCTGTGCCCAGTATCAGCTTCAGCTCTCTTCTGTGCTTCTAAACTCCTTCCTCTTTGGGGCTCCATCTTAATGGGAAGGCCATGGGTCAGAGCCCTCCTTTAATTCTAGTTTGATCTCAGACCCAACATGTCCATCCCCTGCTCTCCAGGGCAGCCGCCGCCTCTGAGGCCCTGGACTCTAGGCGATGTTCTCTTCTTGGCCCTGACAGTTCATGTCACCACCCTGTCTTGTCTGCTGCCTTCGAGTGATTCCCTGGGCAGACAAGTGCCGGCTTCCTGGAAAGAAGTTCAGGGTTGGAGCAAAGTCCAAACAATGTTCCTACCCTTGACGTGGACAATCTCCTTTTGGAGATTTATACCAGGAAGGGACCAGCTCTGCGGCCAGTGGTGCCTACAGATGTTCACTGAAAGGTTGTTTGTAATAAGCATGAATGGCATAAACATTCAATAATTGGAAAATGGCTCAGTAAATTATGCTATCCTTTATAATAAAACCCTAGTATGCAAATCGAATGAACAGTGGAATGACCGGTCACTGTGATGCGTACTGACCACCAGGGGGCAGACACTCAATGCAGGAGCTGCTGCCCCCTGGTGGTCAGTGTGTTCCCACATTGGGAGCAATGCTCAGCCGGAAGCCAGGCTGACAGCTGGTGGAATGTAGTGGCAGTGGCGGGAGCCTCTCCCGCCCCCACTGCGGCACTAAGGACCCTTCGGGGGATGTCCGCCAAGGGGTCCTGGACTGCGAGAGGGCACAGGCCGGGCTGAGGGACACCTCCCTCAGTGCACAAGTGCCGTGCACTGAGCCTCTAGTTCCTACATAATCACACGTGGTGAAGCCCTGCCCTTCAAATGCTGCGTGTGGAGGCTTATAGTGAGAGACAGTGGAAAGTGACTGCACAGGAGAAGGATCAGAAAGAGATACACCAAAATGTCCTACTTTTGTGCATTTTTCTGCACTTTGGACAAGAGGCAGCTGCTCCTAACTTCTGGCCCATGTTGTTGGGAAAGGGGGGAGCGATGAGATAAGTGAGGGTCAGTGGAGAGCAGGGTGTGTCTGGAGGCGCGGGTCTGATTCACATCCTGGTGCCGCCCACTGGCTGCAACCTTTGACCTGTCACTTTTCCTTTTTCTGAACTTCAGTTTCTGATCAGTCACTGCGTGGCAGTGGAATCCATCTCCCAAGGGCTAAAGACAGCGGTTCTCAACCTGTGGGTCGCGACCCCTTTGGCGGTTGAACGACCCTTTCACAGGGGTCTCCTAAGACCATCCTGCATATCAGATATTTACATTACAATTCATAGCAGTAGCAGCATTACAGTTATGAAGTAGCAACGAAAATAACTTTATGGTTGGGTCACAACATGAGGAGCTGTATTTAAAGGGCCAGAAGGTTGAGAACCACTGGGAGGATCTGAAGTTCCCAGGTTCCAGCAGCACAGCAGGCCTGAGCGTGGGCCTCCTGGTCTCTGCCACTCCGGCCTCAGCGTCTGCCCCCTTGTGGTGGGACCCGCCATGAGAGAGGAATGGCCCTGACTCAGGAGAGCTGTCCAGCCCTCATTTCCGGGGTGGAGCTCTGGAGGTCCTGGCCATGCCCCTGGGAGAGGTGCGGGCTGTGTGAACAGCAGGTGGAAGACGCATGAGGAGCTGGGTGGCCACAAATCTTGGCAGCCAACCAGTGGGTGTGGCTGGGGTCCTGGGAGCAGAGCCCAACCACAGACCAGGTAGGTCTGACCAACTGGGGTCTGGGGTTCGCAGGGCCTACCCCGCCCCCCGCCCCCCCCGCCACCCTACCCCCGTCTCCGCATTGTACTCTGTGGGCGCTGTGCAGCTCTGGGTGCAGCGAGTGCCCTCTCTGAGTCACTGCCCGCAGAGGGCTTTCTCCACTGGCCTGCAGCTCTCCTGCCTGTGAGAGTTCCTGGCTGCTCAGTGCACTAGCACTTGCGTGCCTGCCCCTGGCAGCACCTACTGGTTCAGGCTGAAGAGGTGCCCGCGTGACATGGCACAGCGCCATGTCACTGCCAGGCCTCCGGTGCGCTGGCCCAGCAGGCACATCGCAGGCAGGCCCCAGGGAGGGAGAGGAGGTGCTATTGCTAAAGGGAGACACAGAGACCAGGGAGGTCAGGGTGCCACCTGAAAGGGACCGCACACCCGGTGGCCCTGAACCGTGTGGGGCGACGCAGGCGCACGCCTGTAAGCCTCTGGCCACAGCGCTTTTCCTCAACCAAGGAGTACAAACTTTTCTGTATGTTCCCACTTGGGACAGCTTGGTCACTGTACTGTCAGTTCATTGCCACTGAGCTCCGAGCGCAGCACTGTGACTCCTGCCTCGTGAGCCTCCTGTGCATTTGCTCCACGAGGCCCCGCACACTTCCTGGTGGACAGGACTCCAGGTCTGCAGTTGGGACCATTATAAACTGCAAAACCACTCACAAAAAGGCAGAAAGACGCAAAAACTGCGATACAGAGAGATTGTGAAAAGAGCACTTGCTTCCCGTCTGAGATGAGAGCTGGGACCAGAAGGCAGGTCACCGGGGCGGTGCTCGCGGGGACTCAGGCTTTCCTCGCTCTGGCACGTCCACCATGACCTTGGAAGGGCAGCAACCATGGACTATGGGGTCACAAATAAATGTTAGCGAGTAGGTGAATTCACAAATACAGAGGCCACAAATGATGGGCATCAATGCATACCACCCAGATAAGAGAAGGATGGATTTAATGATATAAGGCTGCCTAGCAAAAAGTACCATGAAGTAGGAAGACAAAGGACAGTTTTCTTAATTCATAAATTGCTCCCACAAATCAGTAAGTAAAGACCAACAACATAATAGAAACACAGACAAATCATGGAAGGAGACAACTAAGAAGAAAAATACAACTGCCTCGTAAATACAAGAAAAGCTCAACTTTGCTCATAATAAGAAAATTTCCAGTTAAACCCTCCTGATACCACATTTCACTATCAGGTTAGCACAGGGGTGGGCAACCTTTTTGTGAGTGCGTGCCAAAACCAGCCAAATCTCTGACTCAAAATTCTTCTGCGTGCCAACCCTAATTTGTTGAGAACATGTTACGTGAACTTGATATCTCTTAAGGTGTACGTATGTGAAGAACCTTGAAGAAATAATAAAATTCGAGCAACAAAAACACAGTATATGATGATGAAAAATACATTTATTTTTTAATGTATACATGTTATGTAAAATTATTCATTTATCTAAGATGCACTTACACTGAATTTATTTGAAAAATAAAAAAGTCGATATTAAGAAAAAAATTGTAAATTGGAAGATTATAAGAGAGGGTTTTGCGTGCCAGCAAAAGCGACTGGCGTGCCATGTTTGGCATGCGTGCCAGGGGTTGCCCACCCCTGGGTTAGCAGAACCGAGAAAGTCTGAGAGCGCAGTGGTTGTGGAGGGGCGGTCCGGTGCCCTGGGCCACAGAACGGCGCCCGCGCCTCTGCCCAGCCACCCAGGAAGGGCTGCAGGCTTTGCTAGAAATAAATGGCAAGCAGTTGTTTGGAGGCCTCAGAATGTGCACAAGGGGACACAGCCAGGCAGCAGTGCAGCAATGTCTCAAAGAAGAAAGGCAAGTGAAAGTTCTCACAGTGGAAAGCATGGTCCTGAGAGTGATCAGTTCTATCCTTAGCCCAGGATCAGCCCAGGGTGCTTATCCGGCAGGTGTCAGGAGGACGGGTGGTGGGCGCCGGGATGGTGGGCGTCGGGAGGACGGGGCGGGGGGCGCCGGGAGGTCGGGTCACTCGGTGCTCGGAATAATGGATGTTGAGTGGAGCACATGTGAGTCCTGCAGGGGAGTCCAGAGGTCCGTCCAGGAACTGGCCAAGGCCGGGCATTTAGAGTTCAGGTGCCACGGCCAGTGAGAACGAGAGGGTCCCCCTGCCCCGCCTTCGCAGTGTGAACAGCCCACCGGCTCGGTGCCGAGTCCAGCACGTCCCTCTTCACCCTCCTGCCCCTCCCGGGAGCACTGAGCCCTCCCACCCCGGGAGCACTGTCCGGTGACCGGTCCTCCCCTACTGCGTGGGCGCCCTGGGCTCCAAGTCACGTGTGTGAAGGTTGCGTGTCTCCACATCTCCCTCCCTCCAGTGTCTGGGAGTGAGGCCCTTGGGGGGGGGGGTCTGTTCACAGAACACACTTGCCAGCCTCAGGCGAGCGGGCTGGTGCTGTGCTCTGGCTTGTGGGCTGAGGTGCCTCAGGGGGGCCAGGCCCAGATTGCAGGTTTCTCAGTTCATTCCCATTGAGGCCACCCCCACACCGCCCCACCCCCCGCAGGACAAAGACCCCCTCCGACACCCCACACCGCCCCACCCCCCGCAGGACAAAGACCCCCTCCGACACCCCACACTGCCCCACCCCCCGCAGGACAAAGACCCCCTCCGACACCCCACACCGCCCCACCCCCCGCAGGACAAAGACCCCCTCCGACACCCCACACTGCCCCACCCACAGCAGGACAAAGACCCCCTCAGACACCCCACACTGCCCCACCCCCTGCAGGACAAAGACCCCCTCAGACACCCCACACTGCCCTACCCCCTGCAGGACAAAGACCCCCTCAGACACCCCACACTGCCCTACCCCCTGCAGGACAAAGACCCCCTCAGACACCCCACACCGCCCCACCCCCCGCAGGACAAAGACCCCCTCAGACACCCCACACCGCCCCACCCCCATAGGACAAAGACCCCCTCCGACACCCCACACTGCCCCACCCCCCGCAGGACAAAGACCCCCTCCGACACCCCACACTGCCCCACCCCCCGCAGGACAAAGACCCCCTCCGACACCCCACACTGCCCCACCCCCTGCAGGACAAAGACCCCCTCAGACACCCCACACCGCCCTACCCCCCGCAGGACAAAGACCCCCTCAGACACCCCACACTGCCCCACCCCCCATAGGACAAAGACCCCCTCAGACACCCCACACCGCCCCACCCCCATAGGACAAAGACCCCCCTCAGACACCCCACACTGCCCCACCCCCCATAGGACAAAGACCCCCCTCAGACACCCCACACTGCCCCACCCAGCGCAGGACAAAGACCCCTCCAACACAGGACCAGCAGATTGGGGACACCCTGTGCCATGCGGGCACAACGCAGACAGCCTCCCTTGCCATCCTGGACGTGCCCCAACACCCTGCAAGCGCTGACTGTCGCTCCCCGGGCCGGGCTGGTCCAGGCCCAGCACACGTGTCCTGACTTCAGGCCCCAAGGCCACCTGACGAAGCAGGAACTGCAACTGAATTTCATCCACAGAGAAGCCAGGCTCTGGACACTGTTAACCACCTGCCCAAGGCCACGGGCACGTGCCAGGTCCCTAAGGGGCAGATGCAACCCAGGCAGAGGCCCCACTGCCCCACCAGGTGCCCCACGGGCTCCAGGGTGGGCACAGCAGCCCCTCCCCACAGCCCCGTGCTGGCCGAAATGGGTGTGGCACAGGCTTGTCTTCTTTTTCTCAACTAGACTATGAAGAATTTGAAACTCACAAGAAAAGGTGTGAGGTTTTGCTACCACTGCTGTTTATTCGTTCTGCGCGAGTCCTGCTGTGTCCTCTCGGTGCCCTGCGGGGCTCCTGGGCCAGCTTGCTTCTTCCTAGAGGCAGCGCCGGCCTCTGCCACTCCCTTCCAACAGCAGCCCTGGGAAAAGCACTGGCCTGCCCCGCCCGCGAACAGGCTGGACCACTCCACGCCCCACCTGGGGCACCTGCGTCCGGATTGAGGGCAGGGTGCAGAAGGGTTTCTCCAAACCAACGGGAAAGCATTCCTGGCCTTGACCTGGGGTGCAGGCTGGGCCCCCTTGACTGGGGTGCAGTATGGGGCCCCTTGCAGGGATGCACCACCTCCTGGGGCTCAGGCATGCCTCACCCCCATGGCTTCGAGGGCGTATCCTCATCGTGCTGTGCAAGGGGCGTGGGAGTGTCCCAGAGGTCCTGGCACAGAGGAGGTGCCTGCCAGGGGAGCAGGTGGCAATTTCCATTTGTCTAAGTTTTATGGGAGCTACACATCCAGGGAAGAATCTCAGCGGTGAAACTCGATGAACAAATCGGAGTTGCCCTTTTGCAAGTTGGGCCCCAGTAACCAGAGTGCCCTGTGCTTTAAGTCGAGGCCTACATGTGACTGGCCCCCAAAGGGCACCCGCAGAGGACTGCCGGCAGCCTGGGGCTGAGGACATTGTCCACACCAGCCCTGCAGGGGTGGCCAGGCCAGAGCAGAGCCCGGCCAGTCACAAGATAAGGATGGGAGGGCGGGGGAAGGCGGGGCGGCGCATAGGCTGCATGGGCTGTGAGGTGGCTCTGGCCCTGCTCCTGAGGATGAGGGCCGGGGCGAGGTGGCAGGGGCCTGGGGCCTGAAGCTGAGGGTGGAGGCCAGCGCAGACACCGGCCAGCAAAACAGGTCTTCTAACTGGTGGAGAAACCAGTCCTGGAGGGGAGGGAGCTGGATGCGGGCTTGTCCCAGCCCGGAGGGAGCGTTCTGCCCGACAACAGCGATGGCAGCTGGGGCCACGTGGGGAGCGCTGCTGGGCTTTAGGAAGAAAGATAAAACTGGCTCCAAACTACTTGGAAGCCAGATTGAACGGCAGGTGTTTGCTTGAGAAAAAAGATTCAAAGCGGCTGTGGAAAGTGAGGGGCTCATCATTAATATGCAAAAAGCTCCTGTGAGTCAATGTAGGTTCAATGGAGACGGAAAGCCCCAATTCCCCCAAAGAGGATGCACAGGACACGCTCGGACAGAAAGGCCACGGAAGCGTGGCACCAGGTTCCTCTCGCCAGAACCATCCAGGGCATGTCCATGCGCCATTAGCGGCCTTGTTTACCAGGAGGGTGCAGGCGCAGGCAGGGAGGGTCACGCTTACCTCTAGTCTCTGACCCCTTTTTGGAATCCACCCTGAGAAAAGCAAAGATTCGGCCTAGTGTTGTTTCCCTCAGAGTTATGAAAAATGCAAAAGTTGGAACAATCAAATCCAGCGGGACACCTGGGTAGTCCCTGGGTCCCTGGCAGGCCACGCCCAGAGACCTGCTACCTCAGCGGCCTCTCACCTCTCTGGCTTCCCCGAGGGGTCTTGCTTGGTGCATCATGGGAGCTCAGCGAGCAGCTGTCAAAACAGCAAATAAAAGAATGAGCCCAGGCCGTGTCTCAATGGTTAGAGCACCTGTCCGGGCACCCATGGCTCGTGGGTTCGATTCCCGGTCCCGGTTGGGGCAACAGGGGGAGGCAACTAATTGATGTGTCTCTCTCCCATCATTCTCTTAAAAAGGGGGTGGGGGGGATCGATGAAAAAAATATCCTCCAGTGAGGACTAAAAAAAGAACTCAGAAAAAAGTACTGCAAAACACACACTGGGTATCAGCAGTGCTCTCTGTGTGGGTGAACCACATATCTCCTTCTGCTTTTCTGGCACATTCATTCACATGGCAGCCAGCTGTGGGCGGACTGTGTGCATTTGTAATTGTGACAGATTTTGTCAAATGGTCCTCCGGAGAGGCTGTACCAATTGATCCCCAAGCCAAGCAGCCGTGCCCACAGAGAAGGTACCTGGCTTCACGTAGGACAAGGATGGTCTCCCAGTGCAGGAAGAGGGCCTCTGCGATCCTCTCCAGCAGAGTCAACGTTTAAAGGAAGCGGTCGCCGAATGTCCCTGGCAAACAGAATGTAGGGAGGAGGGAAGAGGATGTAGGAACAAAGAACTGGGCCAGCATCACGGTGGGAACCCCCGGGGCACCTCCTCAGACAGGGGAAGATGCAGGCAACTAGAAAAGGCCTCAGCCCATTTTTAAATGGCCCAATGGGAGACAGCAAGACCTAGGCGACATATGAGGAAACAGGTGAGCCCATAGCAGTCAGCCAATGAGGACCCGGGGGAGGGACTCTCGCACCTTAGAGATAAATAGGCTGTGATCGCTGCCCCGGGGGGGCCTGTACCACGGACACCCCCCTCCAAAACGTATTAAGAGTCTGGGTTTTGCCCACTTCTATCTCTGAGTCCGTTATTTGAGTTTGGACAGGCAGCCTTTCTCACACCAGCCAGGGTTAATTTCCTGCCTCTTCCTAGGCGTGAGCTCAGCCTCCCAGCCCTCCCTGCCAGGACTGGCCTCCCAGCCTCTGACCATGTGACCTAGCGCTGTCCCTACAGCCGGGCCACCTCCTGAGTGCATCAGGAGCAAGCTGTGAGCTCATTCCCAGCTGAGGGAAGATTCAAGCAAACGGGCCTGTGTTGGTCTAAGTGACATCGGCTTCCGTGGGAGGCTGGGAAGCTGGAGGTGCCTGAGGCTTGTCCAGCCCACGGCCCCGCCACCGCTGCCGGTTCCCTGGAATCACCATCATCGCTCCCCTGCCCCACAGGCAGGTCTCAGCCAGGGGAGCCCACCCCGTCCCCCACCTCCCGCAGGGCCCCACTGGTGGGAGCTGAGTGGGCGGGGCCAGAGCCCAACTCCTTTCAGGGACCCCACCAAGCCAAGCCTTAGTCTCAAGACCATGGTGGGAGGAGGGGGGCACTTGCAACTTTAGAGGTGTTTTGAGTGAGCCCCACCCAGGGCCTGAGGGCTGATTGCTGGGAGCACAAAGCCTTCAAGATACTCAGACTAGTCCTGCACCTCCTGTGCCAGTGTCAGGGCCCTGGGCTGACAGGCCAGTGAACAGGGAAACTGAGGCAGAGAGCTGAACACACTGAAGCAATTTACACAGATACACGGGTCCCCTCCCCACAGGTAACATCTAGGCTTCAGTTGTACTTCAGCTCCAGGCCCAGAAAAGCAGCAAAACCAGGTGGGCGACACCAGGACCAGCTGCGATGACTGACAACCCGGCCCTGGCACTGACCCATCAGGGGAGACCACTGCCCTGGAGGAGCCCACCTGGAAGGCTGTCGAATATTCTGCTGGAACCCTCCCCTGACACCTCCCCTAAGGTTCCCCTGTGAGACTAAGGACCCCGTGCATTTGTCTCCTCTAGGAGCAGCCCCCGAAATTCCCTCCCCCCCTTCCCCCACAGACAGGCACCTCCTAAACCCTAAGGGACCCCACGAGGCTTGCAACCTGGGGAGCAATGGGCAGTGGCAGCCCGGCCTGGCTCTCCTGTTGCTGCTTCTATGCTAAGCCCTTTCTTGTTTTACTGTCCCAGCTTTAATAAAGTTCCCGCATGGTCACCTGGACTCTTGTTGTGAAATCTTTTCTCCATGAACTCAAGAACCCACACACTACCGGCCGGCCCCAGGCAGACCCACCAAGGGAAGGACCCTGTCCAGTAACAGGACCACACAGCAGGGTCAGAGGTCAGTGAGCACCCCACCTCCGCCTGCACACCCAGTGCCCCACTGCGCCCCGCTGCCCGCCCCCAGACCAGACACCAGACACTTGTTTGCAACATTGCAACTTTTCACCAGGCCGCGCCCCCCCCCCCCCGCCCCCGCCCGCAGAATCACAGGAAGACGCTAACAAGAACATGCATTCAACAGAAAGCGGAAATGTCTGGAAATGGGCGGGGCTGTTTAACAATACGGGGGGCGGGGCGGGGGGCGCAGGACCAGCATTTCATGAACGTGTGGGCATGTTCACACTGACCGACAAAGCCTGTGTGACGCCTGTGTTCAAGCACACGCTCGCGGCTGTGAGCACCTTCCCGGCTCGAGGAACCACCCCCTCCAGCATCCCTCACTCCGAGGCGCCGATGAGCCAGGCCGCTGCAGGTCCTGCTGCCCGACGTCAAAGATGAAGCAGAATTTAGAAACGTTATGGTTCAACTTGACGACCAGACAAGTGGATGGAAGACAGAGGTGATTTAAGAAACACCCACGGCAGTGACGGGCCTCGCTCCTCGGGAAGAATCTCAGAGCCCAGCGTCCTCTCCGGGCCGGGTGCTCAGCCGTTAGACCAGAATGTGGAGAAAATGCTGGAAACAGGAGGCGCACCTGACAACACAGACATGCTGGCAATGCAGCTGCAAACGCAGGGTCCTGAAGGGCTGGGGTGTGCACGGTCCTGGGCTTGAGGCTGATGTCCCTCTTGCTCCCTCATCGTCAGATCGTCAGCACAGCTCTCAGGAGCCCAACCAGAGGCGCGGGGGCGGGGTGGGGTGGGGGCCGCGAGGAGCCAGTCCTGTGCGGGCGCTAAGGAGATGGGCGCGGGAGGGCTGGCCCGCTGTGGACACCGCAGGGTCTTGGCTGTGACACAGGAGCCACAGCTCAATGTAGCGGCTCCAGTCCTGCGATTGCTGTACTCAGGGAGCTGCAGACAAAAGGGGAGGAAGCCACAGTGCCCACAGGATGCAGAGGGGAAGGAGGGGCAGGTCAGGGCCCCACCTCTCGCCTGCTCAGTGCGCTCCCGCGTGTGTCTGGAAATCAAAGGCCGTGTTTTCAAGGGCGCAGCCCCCAAAATTGACTATCTCCTAGAGATTTCCATCATTGCTTTTTTATTTAATAAAGTTAGGGCCCTGGCCGGTGGCTCACTTGGTCGGAGCACCGTCCCATACACCACAAGGTTGCTGGTTCAATTCCGGGCAGGGTGTGTATGGGAGGCAACCGATGGATGTTTCTCTCTCTCTCTCCCTTCCTCTCTTTAAAACAAATGCATCCTCAGGTGAGGACTGGAAAAAAAATGTTTTATAATAAAGTTTGGGAAAGTTGGTGGAAAGCCCTTATCAAGCAGTCACACCTCACTTCCCTCCCTCCCCGCCCCTGACAGCCACTTGTCCACCTCTGTCTCTGGACGTGCCACTCAAGACATCTACATTAATAAAAGAAAAGGATGCAAATTGGCCATACCTTTGCAACGCCCAGCAGCCAATCAGGAGTGAGTATACAAATTAACCCAACAAAGATGGTGGGTTAATTTGCATAGCAGGCCCCCAGTGGCTGGGAGTGGGACACAGGCATTCTGAACAGCCCCAGCCACTCCAGGCGTCTGGGCAGCGTGGGAAGGCAGAAAGGCGGCTCTGGCCAGAGCGAAGGTGGTGCTGGCAGCCAGGGGAAGGAAGGCCGTCCTGCATTGGGCTACTTGTTTCGTATAAACAGGATCGTACCCCAGGTGCCGTGCCTGGCTTCCTCACTCACAGTGCTTCCTCGTTCCTCTGGGCAGGAGCCTGGGCGCGAGCTCCACTCCTCTGATGGCCGAGGACCAGCCAATGATGGACATTCGAGCTGCTTCCACTTCGGACTGCGATGAACTTCATGTGCACATTTTTGGGTGCATGTGGGGTTGGGCCACAGGTCACTGTTAGCCATCGGAGCCGAGCAGACTGTCCTCCTGCCCTGCAGCCTTTGAGACCCGCCCTCGGCGCAGGCCCGCTCTGCATGCGCCTGCCAGCACTTACTCTCCGCGTCAGAGATCCTGACCGTCCTAATGGGTGGGAGGTGATTTTGATTTGCAGTCTTTCCACATGGTTATTGGCCGTTTGTGTATCTTGAGAGAAATATCTATTCAAGTCCTTTGCCCATTTTAAAATCCAGCTGTTTGAACATTTGCTGCTGAGTCTCAGGGGTTCTCTATATATTCTAGACATTAGGCCCTGATCAGATCTGTGCTTTGCAAATATTTTCTCCCGTTCTGTGGGTGCCTGCCTTGGTAGAGTCCTGTGGTGCACAAAAGTGTTTAATTCTGCGGAAGTCCGTTTTTCCCTTGGCTGTCTGTGCCCAACATAATTGTTAACTAAATTCTCCACACTCTTCTGGCCAAGTCCTGGGCCTCCTCCAACTCGGTCCCCTGAAGGCAGGCCTTTCTCCAGCTCCGGGTGTGCTGCGCCCCCTGCTGGCTGGCGCCTGGCACAGCGTGGGAGCGTCATCAGCTGTTAATTGGGTTCCTTTGCTAACCTGTGCTCAAGGCTGCCGTTCCTCGGGGGAGGGAGGAGAGGAGATGTTGTTTCTGTCCCCAGTCCCGTGCTGTCTCTCAATGTGGCCCCAGCGCTGTGAGGTCCCCATCCTGCTCCAGGAGAGGGCCCTGGGGCTCCAGAAAGTGCAGTACGTGCCTGAGGGCCAGAGTTACTGGGGTGGCTGCAGGGACAGGCTGACTCCTCCATTCATTCAGCAAACATTTGTGAGGACACACCCCACCCCACCCGGGCTGAGCCCCTCGAGCTCACAGTCCCCGGTGGGACAGACTTACAGACTGGTGCCATAGCGGAGTGCAGGCCAGGCCCCTGGAGCCCAGCCTGGGCTCAGGATTTGGGAGATGGGAGCATGGGAGAAGGGATACCCCTCACCTAGCTGGCAACCAGAGCTGACCGCTGACCAAAGAAACCCAGGGAGGGGGTGTCCAAAGCCTCACTGGTCCTCCTTGTGCTGTGAGTGAGCTGTCACCCAGAGAACCTCTGCGGCCCAGGCTGGCCAGGTGGGCCCCATCACCAAGGTGCAAAGTGCAGCCTTGTGAGAACACAGCCTGCCAGTCCACGTGTGGAGACACCGTGTCTGTGTCCCCTGCCGCATGCCAGCAAGAAGTTCCGGAAGGAAACACAAACCCCAAAGGCAGTGATGTCCTGGGTGTGGGGCCACCGAGCTGGTGGGGGCAGGCATGCAGGAGAGGCCTTCTTAAAATGTTTGAGCCACTTAAATAAGACTGTTCAAAAATTAGGTTAAAAATGAAAGAATGGTCAGAGTGTAAGCACTGGCTATGGGATGGGCGCCCAGGTCAAGGTCAGAGCACACTCAGTGGGTGAGAGGCAGGTGACTGCACCCGACTCCCTTCCCCCCTCTCCTCTGCGCCCCCCCCCCCCGCCCCCCCGCGTTCTCAGCTCGGAGGAGCTGTCTGTGGTCCTGAGTGACACAACAGCAGGCCCGTGAGCATCAGCAGTGCTTCCCACCGATTGGCCCTCAGACTGTAGCTGGCTCAGAAACCCCTGGGCGAGCTGAAATACAGATGCCTGGTCCCACCCACAGACAGGACCATGGCCTAGGAATCTGCATTTTAAAAATCCCCTAGGATGCTGGGCCAGTCCAAGGACCCACTTTGAGAACTGCTGGCTCAGATGACCTCTGCTGCCCTCTGGGGGCAGGAGAGGGAGGGGCAGGTTTCACCACATGCCATTTTGAGTTTCATACTGTGATCAGGCTACTTAACAAAAATATGTAAATAAGATTTAAACTTCAGAAATTATTTTTATTATTTATTTATTTTTAGAAAGAGAGGAAGGGAGATGGGGAGAGAGAAACATAAATCAGCTGCCTCCTGCATGACCCTACCAGAGATGGCGCTCACAACCGGGCATGCGCCCTCACCAGGAATCGAACCTGAGACCCTTTAATGCCGAGGCTGATGCTCAACCATTGGAGCCACACTGGCCAGAGCAAACTTTAGGACTCATTATAACTTATTAGAATTAGGGATGTGTCACAGATGGCTAAGTGCCCTCCACTGTCCATTCCCTTCTTCCTCCATCATAGAAACCCTGGACTTTACTTGGGAACATGGTGCCTGGAATAGAAAACCCACCTCCCCACTTCCCTCATGTCTAGACCTGGCCACGTGGATGAGCTCTGGCCATGGGTGTGAGCGAGCGTGTCCAGGAACTTCTGAGAGGTGTCTGAGAGTGGGGGTGCACTCCTTTGTCTCTCCCTTTCCCCGCTGGCTGGGCTGGAGCTCACGGAGCTGTCTCAGAGCACGAGGGGGAGCATGTTGAGGATGGTGGAGCAGGAAGATAGGAGGAGCCTGGGCTTCTGACCGCGTGATGCCACCACTACCCTTCCTGCTCGGCTCAGGCACCCTCGATGTGTAAGAAAGAAACATCTTCTTGCTTAAGCCACTCACAGTCACACTTGTCATATGTGACATAACATATAAAGTAATTGACTCGTGGCCTGGAGGAACTAATATTGTTAAATGACCATATTACCCAAATAAACTTACCAATTCAATGCAATCCCTATCAAAATACCAATGATATTCTTCTCAGAATTAAGACAAATAATAGTAAAATTTATATGGGATTACAAAAGATCACAAATAGACAAAACAATTTTGAGAAATAACAAAGTGAGAGTTATGCTCCCTGCAAAACTGTACTGCAAAACTATAATAATCAAAACAGCATGGTGCTGGCACAAAAGCAGACACATAGTTCAATGGAACAGAATAGAAATCCCAGAAACAAACCCACCCTCACATGGTCAATTAATCTATGAGAAAGGAGGCATAAACATAAGTGGGGAAAAGAGAGTCTATTCGAGAGTGATGCTAGGAAAACGGACAGATACGTGCAAAAAAATTAAACTGGACCACTCGCTTACATCACATACAAGAATAAACTCAAAATGAATTAAAGACTTACATTTAAGACCTGAAACCCTAAAACCCCTAGAAGAAAACATAGGTAGTAAACTATTTTATATTAGCCTGAGTAATATCTTTTTGGATATGTCCTCTCAAGTAAGGGAAACAAAAGTAAAAATAAACAAAATGAGACTTTATCACATTAAAAAGCTTCTGCACAGTGAAGGAAACCATCAACAAAACAAAACAAAAACCTGTTGAGTGGGAGAAGATATTCATTAATGATACATCCAATAAGGAGTTAATATCCAAAATCTATAAGGAAATCATACAGCTCAACAGCCAAAAAATAAACAATCTGACCCAAAAATGGGCAGAGGACATGAATACACATCTCTCCAAAAAGTACAAACAGATGGTCAAGAGACATATGAAAAGATGCTCAACATTACTAATCATCAGAGATGCTAATTAAAACCGCAATGAACTTTCAACAATAAAGATAAATTAAAAAAAAACACAAATAAACAAAACATGATGAGATACCACCTCACACCAGTCAGAATGGCTATTATAAAAAAAGTCAATAAACAGCATGCGCTGGCGAGGATGTGGAGAAAAGGAACCCTCGTGCACTGTTGGTGGGAGTGCAGACTGGTGCCGTCACTGTGGAGAACAGTGTGGAGGTTCCTCACAAATGAAAAATAGAACTACCTAATGGCCCAGCAATTCCACTCCTGGGTATATAACCAAAGGAACTCAAAACACTAATTTTAAAACTATATGGCCTGGCCCATGTGGCTCAGTGGTTGGGCATCAACCTATGAACCAGGAGGTCATGGTTTGATTCCCAGTCAAGGAACATGCCCTGGTTGCAGGTTCCATCCCCAGAAGGGAGCGTGCAGGAGGCAGCTGATCAATGATTCTCTCTCATCATTGATGTTTATATTTCTCTCTCCCTCTCCCTTCCTCTCTGAAATCAATAAAAATATATTTGGAAAAAAAAGATATGTACACCCCTATGTTCACTGCAGGATTATTAAAAACAGCCAAGATCGGAAGCAACCTGGTGTCCATTAATAGATGAATGAATATACGTGCTACATACATTCAAGGAGTATTATCAGCAATAAAAAGGAACGAAACCTTGCCACCTGCAGTAGCATGGATGGACCAGAGGGTATTATGCTCACTGAAATAAGTCAGAGAAAGACAAATGCCATATGATTTCACTTAGGTGTGGAATCTAACAACAAAACAAAACAGGCTCATAGAAACAGACCAAAGGGATGGTTACCAGAAGGGAGGGCGGGAGGATGGGGGAGGAGGGGGGGGGGGGGACTGTAGTCCAGCGGTTCTCAACCTGTGGGTTGCGACCCCTTTGGTGGTCGAATGACCCTTTCACAGGGGTCGCCTAAGACCATCCTGCATATCAGATACTTACATGACTATTCATAACAGTAGCAACATTACAGTTATGAAGAACAACGAAAATAATTTTATGGTTGGGTCACAACATGAGGAACTGTATTTAAAGGGCCAGAAGGTTGAGAACCACTGTGTAGTCCATCATATTGCGATTAGTTTGCACAGTGACAGGTGATTACTAGAATTAGGGGTGATCAATTATGAGGCATCAACATGCCAAATCACCATACGATCCACCTGAAGCTGATGTAATATTGTATGCCAACTATACTTACCTTTAAAAAGAAAGTTAATTTTAAAAGAAACAAATAAAGTGCCAGGCACAGCTCCCAGCTGCGAATCTGACCCAGCCGCGCAGCTCTGGCTGAGGTGGGGTGGAATGAGCTGGGACTGTGAGCCTGGGAAGGGACTGACGCAGGAGAACGCAGACCCAGTCCCTGCCTCAGCCCTGCCTGCTCTGGGCCTGGGCTCTCTACCGTGAATGCTGACCACCTACCGTGTCGACGTGCCCAGCCACAGGCTTTCTGACCCTACATTTTGTCAGCAGAATTAGCGTTTCCTCCGGTTGGCATTAGAGTGAGGCTTCCTGTCCTGAGCAGGTGCTCTCTGGCGGCAGGAACGTCCTCCCGGTGCCAGAGGAGGAGCAGCCCAGGGACGGAAGTGCCCACGGACGGCCAGGAGCAGCAGGACTGGTGCGGTGTCCCTGAGGCCCCGAGGGGCACCCACAGAGCATCGGGGCGGCCAGCACGGGTCTGAGCCCTTGTAAAAAAGTAGATGAAGGTCAGCTAAGAGCGAAGGGGTGTGAGGGAGAACATGTGTGAGCATGTGCATGTGTATATGAGTGAGAGTGTGTGAGCATGTGCATGTGTGTATGAGAGAGTGTGTGCAAGCATATGTGTGTATGTATGTATGAATGAGAGTGTGTGCATGTGCATGTGTGTATGAGTGAGAGTGTGTGCAAGGCAGTGCAGCACAGGTGTGGCTCAGGTAGTCTGTCTTCTAAGCTCCAAGGGCTGGGTGCAGCTTTGGGTTCCACCCAAGTCTTCCCACATGGTCCTCCTGACCTTGCCCTCCCCTGTCTTAGCACAAAGCACACACCAGTAAGCAGCCGCCATTGCCAAGCCCGGCCACAGTCATCCGCATGTGTGGCTCGTCCTTGCACACCCAGGCTCAAGCAGCACTCTTCACCACAGTCCCAGGTGGCAGCAGCCCCCGTGCCCATCGGTGAGTGATAAAGAAGTGTGGTCTATACATACGAATAACAATATGATTCAGACTTAGAAAGAAGGACATTCTGACACATGCTGCAACATGTGGACATGGGAAACTTCATAGAGACAGAAATGAGGATGCGGGTGCCAGGGGCCGGGGGCCAGGGGTAGGGAGTTAGTGTTTAATGGGGACAGAGTTTCCATTGGGAGGGTGCAAAGGCTCTAGAGGCCTGTTGCACAACAATGTGAATACGCTTAACACTACTGAGCTTTGCACTAAAAATGGTTAAGATGGTGAACTATGTACATATATGTCTCATCGCTGGCTGGTCACAGACCTTCTCAGCGGGCATCTCTGTGGACGGAATGGTCTGTGTCCAGTTTGAGGTGGGGCCTGAGCAGGGCGTTTGGTACAGTGAGGGAGGGAGCTAGTGAGCTGTAAGGAAGCCCCAGGGCCTGACTGAGAGGACTGGCTTGGGGGGGCCTAGGCCTCGATGGAGAGGGTGTGCCGGTGTGTGTCCACTAGACACCAGGGAAGTCTGCTGGTTCCCGCGGGCCAGGCTGGTCTGCAGCCAGCAGGGTGCAGGCTCCGCAGGCCTGGTGGTCAGGCACACGGTGGGCGAGCTCAGGGCATCAGGATGTAGGCACAGGTCTACAGCTCAAAACCTGTATCGAGAAGGTACATGGCGCCCGGCCAGTGCGGCTCAGTGGTTGAGTGTCGACCTATGAACCAGGAGGTCGAGGTTTGATTCTCGGTCAGGGCACATGCCCAGGTTGCAGGCTCAATCTCCAGGCCAGTGATCTCTGAAATCAATATGTATATATTTTAAAAAGGAAGGTACATGGAAGGTAATCACCAGGCCAGGGTGGGGCTGCAAGGTGGCACGGGAACAGCAGTCAGGGTAGGTGGCTGGGCATCTGATGCCCTCACCCCACCACAGAGCCCCTTCCCCCTGAGCTGGAAGAGCCTGGCCCTGCCCTCACCGGGAAGGAGGATGGAGGACGTCACCACAGGCAAGGTCTTGAAGGGGCTTGGAGCTCAGAGGCAATGAGCCGGTGCAGTGATCGTGGAAGAGCAGAGGCCTCCGGGCAGGACGCCAACAGAAATAACCAGAACATCTGGTAAACTGAACTTCACCACATTTAAAACCTCTGCTTATCAAAACATACCATTGAGAAAATAGTAGACAAGACAGACTTGGGAAAATATTTACAGCACCGGTATCCAAAACACAACTAAGCATAATGGAGAACTCCTCAGATAAATGCTACATGAGCTCTCTTATAAGCGGAACCTTAAGCAACAACACAAAATCTCATAGGTGCAGAGAACAGATTTGGTCGTTGCCAGCCGTGGGGGATGGGAGAAATAACATTTTTGAAAATTAAAAAGGGAGTCCTTAAAAAATCAAGGCTGAAATGATGAACAAATTTCGAAATGAGCCAAAGACTTGGATGGACACTTCACCAAAGAAGATATGCAAGTGGCTGAGCACATGGGCGTGTCCGCAGCGCCGTCAGCCATGACGGAAGTGCTCCCTGAAACCTGGGCGAGGCACTTCTGCGGCGAAGAAGTGTCATCCAGGGGGGTGGCCCTGGCCAAGCCTCGAGGGCGGGCACGCTCTGCCCACGGGCCCCAGCGCGCTGCTTCCGGGACCAGCCTGGAGACAGCCCGTGTTGTTGAGACCAGCTGGATGGCAACGGGCCGAAGCCGGGCAGGCCCGCTACCAGCTCGGAGGTCCCAGTGGCAGGAGCTGAGACCCATGGTCCTGTGGCCAAGACCAGCCTGGGAGGTTCCTGCCACCTGACATGTGCGTGGCCTGCTCAGTCCCCTTGCCCTCTGGGTACAGGGGCCATTTTATGAACCAACAATTGGCGATCCGACCAGGAGGTGGAAGTCATGAGCCTGGGAAAGGAGTGCCTGGGAACCGCGGCTGGCCATGGCCGCTGTGGGCGGGGCCCCTAGGTTAGAGGCTGTGGGCTCTGCGTGAGTACAAGGACACCCCGGAACACTGGCTGCTCGAACTTGAAGAGCTGCATGCAGTGGCTGCCACTGTGGCTGAAACTCAAGTGAGAAAGTGGAACGAAGAGCTGAGAATAGAGACAGACATGAGGTGGTCTCTGTCAGCTCCAGGACCGGCAAGGAAGGTGGCAGAGCGGGCGGGTTACAAAGCCGGGAGCACACCTGCTGCTCACAGAGGTCCAGGCGCCGAGACAGAGCAGGACCAGGACTGAGGAGAGGGAATCCCTGGGAAAGTAAGGAGAGCAAAGGGCCGTGGGGTGTGCATGGCAGTGAAACACATGGAGTGCCCATGCCATTCAGCCCCCAATACGAAGGGAAATGTTGAGTAGCACTTCCTGGACTTCTGACAGTAGAGAAATGAACTCCAGCACTCCTAGGAGAAAGCGTGCGTGTTTTCTCTGTCCCTTGAAGTTTAAATCTTATCATGTTTTCGAAATGGCAACATCCCAGGAGATAACAAACATCCTGCCCCCGAGTGCCTGAGGCTGAAGAGAAGAAAGGGGAAGGGACTCCAGAGCACGGGCCACTGTGAGCTGACGAGGCTTCGCTCTCACATCCATGTTTTACTCTCTCCCTTCCTTATCTCTAAAATCAATTTTAAAACACATCTATCTATGTAAAAGGCTAATGTGCTAAGTGTCCTTCCAGCCATCTGACTGGTCACTATGACGCACACTGACCACCAGGGGGCAGATGCTCAATGCAGGAGCTGCCGTGACGCACACTGGCCATTTACAAAGAAACGGCACTGCAGATCTGGCACCAACAAAGCAACGCTCAGCTTCCCCCAAGTGGGACACAGGCCCCACCACCACCCCCGAGTGACAGCCCACCAAATCGCAGCCAATTCTGTAGAGACCCCATGGCACAAAATGCGGCCCACAGCCGAGCCCAGCCCGGAAATGGTGGCTGTGGGCGCCGGGTAATGACGTCACATAGCAATGCCTGGCTTCCTCTCCCTAGTGACTAGCCCCCTTGGAGTTTCTTCAGCTCAGAACTTGACTTACTTTATAGCCAGGTGCAAACGTTTTACACTTTAACCAAATGTCTATGAAGTGTTTTCCCGTGCCTCATCTCATTTGATCCTCACAGAAGTCCTGGAGTAGGTAGATAGGAGACTCAGTGGAATCCTATTTTCTTTTCATTAGCCAGAAAATGGAGATTTAGAAAGTTTAGAAACTTGACCTGACTGAAAAGAAGTAAGAAATGGTGGACCTTGAAAATGACTTCAGGTTTTGTTACTGCGCAGAATATAGTCAAACACTGCTGCAGTTAAATCTTTTACTTTTTGTTCTCCCTGCATGACCTACAATAATAATCTGCTTCGTGTTGATATTTACTGCTGTGTTGCTGACAATCCTGAAAGAAAAGTTGGGGTGCTTCACTGGGCTGGAAAAAGTTTAGCTAAATCAGAAAGCAGGTCTAATTAAGCAAGTTTATTCTATATCTATAAAAGGCTAAGTTGATTCATGCATGTGCAGTACATATAAAGCTCTAGCTGGCGCCAATCACACATGTGTGTTTCCATCTGTCATTGTCGATCCTGAATTTGGTTGACACTTCTATTATAGAGAAAGGGCGAATAGCAATATTAAAATATTTCTTCTAATTAATTTCTTTTCAATGTGCATGAATCCGTGCACTAGGCCACTAGTTTTTTAAAAGCTACATTAATAAAGGAGAAACATGCAAATTGGTGTCACTCTGCTACACCCACCAGCCAATCAGAGTGACTATCAAATTAACCCAACAAAGATGGCAGTTAATTTGCATACTCAGGCGCAGAGCGAAGACTGAAGACTGAAGACTGAAGAGGCTTGGCTTCTCCGCTGCAGCCGGACCAAAGGCCCGGGTCCTGGGTGCTGGAGGAAAACTGGTGCTAGCAGCCAGGGGAAAGAAGGCCTATTGTGCGAATCTTCGTGCAATGGGCTTCTAGTAATAAAATAAAGCACAGGCCACTATGGAAGTTCCCTTACCCAGAATATAGTCCACAGCATCATCAGGCCATTCACCCAGGGCTACCGCCAGGGAATAAAGCTGTGGGGTCTCAGTTTGTGTCTGATTGTATGTTTACGTGCGTCTATGGATATATGTTATGTGTACGTGGTGTTTTTCTGCCTCCAAAGGGTATTGCCAAAATTAATCTGTAAAAGAGCTCCTTTTAGTTGGCTTAAAGGAAAGTAAGCTCTAACACCAGTAGTACTTACATAAAACTGAAGCTGAGTTCTCCCATCGGGGGAAGGACAAAGTGTTCTTGGACTATTGGTGGGAGGGACCACCCGGGTCCTGGCAGGCAGCCCTGCACCCCCCAGCTGGGCTGCCCTCGAGGGATTTGCCCTGGGCATGGGCAGTTGCTGGGAGCCAGTCCATCCTTGCTGTTTCAAGGGACCTGGCATATATGGCATACTGTTCTTAATATGTTTGCTCACCTTCTTGGTGCTATGTGTTTTAACCAAGGTCACCTCTCCAAGAAAGGTTGTTTCCCCAGGTAGGGATTTTTCCCTGAAGTTAGGGAGGGGATAAAACCCCTTAACTAAGTGCCAGGCGGGTAGTTAATCACTTTAACTACAAACAATCACACTTAAGCTACATAATCTTTACTCCCTGGAATGGAGATAAGAAACGCCCTAACCTTTGGAATAGAGATTGATAGGATTGGAATCAACTGGTATAAATACAGATGTAACAAGACAACAGGAGACACAGAACCTAGAGACAGAGCCTAGAGATAGGACTTGGCTGGAGATCCTATACAGAACCTAGACAGAACCTAGAGACAGAACCTAGGGAGAGAACATGGCAAAAGATCCTTGACAGAACCTGGCTCCAGAACTTGGCTGGAGATCCTGGAGGGAGAACCTCGCTATGCTGATGAACTGAACCCAGTCTCCACGTCATTCCTTCTTCGCCGACTCTGTCCACACCTTTGGGGACCCCTGGACCTGCTGGGGCAGGACCCCAACAGGCAGTGGGGAGCTGGAGGTAGGTGATCATGTGTGTGGCCTGTGGGGTAAGATGGGGGGCATTCGGGTTTGCCTGCCAGGGCCCGAGGCAGCTCTGACTGTGCTCCACGTGCTGGCTCACGAGCACTGGCATCTGCCTTCCCACAGGCACCTGTGCTCGGCCCCCAGCACCGACTTCCTCGCCGCAGCAGATGGGCCGGGGAGAGCAGCCTCCAGGGTGCCTGTGGGGTGCGTCCTGTGAAGGACGAAGATTGCCCTGGAAGCACAGCGACTTGTGCAGTGGCGGCTTATTCCTTGTCTGTAAGCAAGGCCCCAGGCAACCGCCAAAGGCGTCCCATCCCCTCAACCCCCCACCCCCTCGCAAGCCAGTGAGGGTGCCCAGCCCGAGCTTGCCCCTGTCCCTTGCCACCCAGGCTGCATCACTGGGGGACTAGCAAAACTGAGTGTCATGTGTGGACACCCTCATCAAAGAGACAGGGGCCAGAGGTCACAGTTTAGAGGTCATGACCTGCAAGACCAGCAGAAGAGCATGACCCTGAGCGGCGGCGTTCTGTCTCTGTGGCCGCAGGCCTGGGGCTGAAGGAAGGAGGCAGGGAGCAGGAAGAGGTGAAGCTATGGCAGGTGAAGTAGGCTCCAGGACACCCGTTTCTCGGTCTGCATGATCAGCCAGGAGGGCCTGTTGCCACACGTGCCGGACAGAGTGCCCTGCCGAGACACCCAACACCAGAGACGGCAGTCAGGAGACCTGTGGCCCGCCTCCCTCTGCAGGTCCCTGCGAGAGCATGAAGCCCGTCGCACCCGGCACAGGTGTCGTCTCTGCAATTTGCAACAAAACATCCCACTGGATGGTGAGCGAATGGGCAACCCCGAGTGAGGGGACGTTCCCAGTCTCCACTGGATCCCATGGCCCCGCTGCGAGGCCCGGCCTGCAGGACACTCCCCGCTCCCCAGCTCCATGCGGAGGGGCTGCAGGCACCCCCACAGTGGCTGAGAAGAACCCTGGGCAGAGAGCTGGGCGGGACTGTGTGCCTAGGAAACAAAAGAGATCCAGTGCCCGGCAGTGTGGCTCCGTGGCTGAGCATCGACCCAGGAACCGAGTTCAGCAGCTGGATTCCTCATCAGGGCACAGGCCTGGTTGTGGTCTCCATCCCCTGTGGGGGGCATGCAGGAGGCAGCCGATCCATGATGTCTCTCTCTCATCGATGTTTCTCTCTATCCCTCTCCCTCCCTCTCTCTCTAAAACATCAATAAAAACATGTATTTTTAAAAGAGAGAGATCGAACTTTCCTACTTCACTTCCACCTCAGGTGTGCTTGCCGTGCCCTCTGTGGCCCGTGAACCTGCTGCAGCTGCCAATGCTGCTGGTGTCCAGCCTAGGAAAGGGGGTGGGCGAGAAATCAGAGCCGCTGGGGCCGGGCTGGACTGACCGGGGCTCCGCATTTGGCCGGTTGGAGCCTGGGTGGAGGCCCTGCCCATCGCAACCGGCTGCGCAGAAAGACTGACCTGCCAAGAGGGCTGCTTTTTGTTTGCTTTTTGTCCCCTCCTATTTGAGAGGTGGCAAGGCAGGGCCGGAGCGGGGGAGCTGGAATGCTGCACGGTCTCCCTGGGTTTCTCTCTCGGTGGTCTGTGTGTGGGAGGTAGAGGGGTGTGCACTGGGCCCCTGGGGGCCTGACAGGGAAGCAGATGGGAGCTCCCCGGGGAGTACAGCCAGCGCAGCCGACCCTGCCTAAATGACAAAGTGCCCGCCCGCTGACGGATTATCAGCAGGACCCCCACACGAGTCTGCTTACATTCGGTGTCATCAAAAACCAGGCAGGGAAGCGCCTGGGAGGCCCATGAGCGCACAGCATTGGAGCAAAACCCAGTGACGGCCACGAACAGCAGAGCCAGAGGGAATCAGGGGCACCAGGATCTGGGAGCCCAACTCCACTTTTTTTCATTTTCTTTTTATTTCTTTATTATTATTTTGTACATAATCTTCTCTTTATTTTTTAGATTTCACTTCATTTCTGCCTCTCTTTATCTCTCTCATATCCCATATTTCTCTCTTTCCTTTTCTCCAACTAGTTTTTTCTTTCTTTGTTTTTTTTAAAAAAATTTCCATTCTTCTCTTCTTATTCTATACATTATTTTATTCATTATTATTACATTTTAACCCCCCCCAAATGTCTCCATGTTTTCCCTTCTAGCCCACACCCACCATCCACACCAGGGCTTCACCACATCATTGTCTGTGTCCATGGCTTATGCATATATGAATATAAGTTCAAAAAGAGAGAATCATAAAGGCAGCAAGAAAAACAGTTCACTACCTACAAAGAAGCTCCCATAAGGCTGTCAGCTGGTTTCTCAATAGAAACACTACAGGTCAGAAGGGATTGGAATGAAGTATTCAACGTAATGAACAGCTAGGACCTGAAACCAGGACTACTCTATCCAGCAAGGCAATCATTTAAAATTAAAGGTGAAGTAAAGAGCTTCCAAGATTAGAAGAAGAAGAAGCAGAAGAAAAAGAAGAAGAGGAAGAAGAAGAAGAAGAAGAAGAAGAAGAAGAAGAGGAAGAAGAAGAAGGAGAAGGAGAAGGAGAAGGGGAAGGAGGAAGGAGTTTTTCTTACCACCAAACCAGCAATGCAAGAAATGTTAAAGGGTCTGTTTTAATAATAAGAAGAAATAGAAAGTGAGAGGAACATGGGCACAAGGAATTAAAATGGCAATAAATAAATACTTATCAATAATAATTTTAAATATAAATGGCTTAAATGCTCCAATCAAAAGACAGAGGTTAGTTAAATGGAAACGAAAACACGACCCATATATTTGCTGTCTACAAAAGACCCACCTCAAAACAAAAGACTCACACAGGATGAAAGTGAAGGGGTGGAAAAAATATTCCATGCAAAAAGGAAACAAACAAACAAAAAAAGCTGGGGTAGCAGTACTCATATCTGACAAAATAGACTTCAAAACCAAGGCCATAGAAGAGACAAAGAAGGTCACTACATAATACTATACGGATTCATTCAACAAAAGGATATAACCTTGGTAAACATATATGCACCCAATATTGGAGCACCTAAATATATTTTTTAAAAACTATTAGAGGATTTTTTTATATATATATATTTTATTGATTTTTTACAGAGAGGAAGGGAGAGGGATAGAGAGTTAGAAACATCGATGAGAGAGAAACATTGATCAGCTGCCTCCTGCACACCCCCTACTGGGGATGTGCCCGCAACCAAGGTACATGCCCTTGACCGGAATCAAACCCGGGACCCTTCAGTCCGCAGGCCGACGCTCTATCCACTGAGCCAAACCGGTTAGGGCTATTGGAGGATTTTTTAAAAATATATATTTTATTGATTTTTTTACAGAGAGGAAGGGAGAGGGATAGAGAGTTAGAAACATTGATGAGAGAGAAACATCGATCAGCTGCCTCCTGCACACCCCCCACCAGGGATGCGCCCGCAACCAAGGTACATGCCCTTGATTGGAATCGAACCTGGGACCTTTCAGTCCTCAGGCTGACACTCTATCCACTGAGCCAAACCAGCCAGGGCCTATTGGAGGATTTTAAAAGAGAGATAAACAACAGCACAGTCATAGTAGGGGAATTTAACACCCTGCTGACTTCACTGGATAGATCTTCCAGGAAAAAAAAGTAACAAGGACACAGTGACTCTAAAGGACACACTGGATCCGATGGATTTAATTGACATTTATAGAACATTTCACCCCAACGCAGCAGATATACATTCTTCTCAAGTGCACATGGGTCATTCACAAAGATAGACCACACATGTTAGTACACAGAACAAGTTTCTACAAGTTCAAGAAAATTGAAATCATGTCAAGCATCTTCTCAGATTAAAATGACATGAAACTAGAAATCAACTACAATAAAAAAAACTCAAAAATATTCAAACACATGGAGGCTAAATTGTATGTTATTAAGCAATGAATGGGCTACCAATGAGATCAAGGAAGAAATCAAAAACTTCCTAGAAACAATTGAAAATGAACACACAACAATCCAAAATCTATAGGACACAGTGAAAGCAGTCCTGAGAGGGAAGTTCATAGCATTATAGGCCTACCTTAAGAAGCAAGAAAAAGCTTAAATAAAATATCTGACCCTATATCTAAAAGAACTAAAAAAAGAACAACAAACAAAGCCCAGAGTATGTAAAAGAAAGGAAATTAATAAAGATCAGTGTGGAAATAAATGACATAGAGTCTAAAAAAACAATACAAAAGATCAATGAAACCAAGAGATGGTTCTTTGAAAAGATAAACAAGATTGATGAAACTTTAGCCAGACTCATCAAGAAACAAAGAGAGAGGACTCAAATAAATAAAATCAGAAATAAAAGAGTTGAAGTAACAACTAACATCACAGAAATACAAAGGACTGCAAGAGAACTTTGACAACCAAGATGGCGGCATAAGGTATATACACGTTAAAACTACAACTAAAAGACAAAACGGCTATCATCCAGAACCATGGGAAAGCTGGCTGAGTGGAAGTTCTACAACTAGAAGGAAAGAAAAAGGCGCATTGAGGCTGGGTAGGAGGTGTGGAGGCACCAAGAGCAGAGGTACGAAGGCATGTGAACCGGGCTGCACTTGGGTGCACCGTTTTTTTCAGTCGGGAGATACAAGCTCCCCACTGTTGGGGGCCAGATGTAAGCTGGCAAGGTCCTTGCACCTGTAGGGGCTAGCAAGGCTGGGATCCTTACCCACACAGTTTTCCCAGATTTGTTTGGATGGCAGTTATCAGTAGAATAAGAGCAACATTTGTAGAATGAGAACAGCCTCTCATAGCTTACTAAGAAGTCTGTAACTGTTTACTGAGATACGCTGTACTGAGAACTTGTCCTTCTGCTGTGTCCTTCCCTTAGAGATTAAGAGGAACAAAGAATACATTCCTCTTGATAGACCTCCTATTCAGTGTGTTATGTATAAATAGTATTGTGTGGCTAATAAAGTTGCTTCAGTTCATCAAGAGAACTGGGGTCCTCCCGATCCCGCTTTCCTGTCTTTCTTTCTTTTCTCAATTCCCACCTCCCTGCCTCAGCCCGGCTCAACCCTGTCAGGCTGGCCCTGACAGATCTGGCGCCCGAGCTAAGGGACTGAGGAACTGGGAAAAAGACGGTGAGGAACTCCGTCGGGCTTGGAGAGACGACGGTGAGAAACTCCTCCAGATAAAGAGTGCACTCATTAAGGTAAGGGAGGAGCAATTTTTTGATAGTCGGGAGTAAAGCATGGGGCAATTAGAATCTAGAGAAAATGCTCTTTATGGGCAAATGTTAAAGTTTATGCTCAATAGTAAAGGAACTAAGGTTAATGACAAGCAATTAGAAAATTTTTTAAAATCCATTCAGGAGGTCTGCATTTCCTTATCAAATTTAATACGGGATTATTTAGATCTCAGGCATGACCATAACCAACCATCTCTTAAGCCAGAAAAAAAGGAGAAGCAGTGTGATAGCACAAAACAGGGGTCTAAAAAAGACAGTATATTAAAAAGAAATAATGTAACTTTTAAAGGCAATTTAACTCCTCAAGATGAGGAGGATTTTGAGGAAGCTGCTGCTCTTTGTCATAATGATAATACAGGTATTGTTCAGGCAAAAGAGGAGGAAGAATATTTTTCTGCTGGAACTAAAGAGGGCAGTGATATAGAGGATGTGTTGGAATGCTTTTTAGAAAAATTAAAGCTTCTTGGCAAGAAAAAGAGAAGCCGCGGGGGCCGTTCCCGCAGCTCTCCACTGCCTTGTGCAGCACCAGTTCCACTTTCCCCTCTCCAAATGGCTTTGCAGGAAGCACGAAAGTGTGGTGAGGAATTGGGCATTCATGCCTTCCCTGTTATGGAACAGGTGAACCCTCATACGGGACAGCGTGAGCGTGCTTATGAACCGCTTCCTTTTAAAACCTTAAAAGAGTTAAAAACAGCCTGTGCTCAGTATGGGCCCACTTCCCCTTATACTTTAACCATCTTGGAAACTATGGCCTCAGAGGCTCTCCCACCTAATGATTGGAGAGCTATTGCCAAGGCTTGTTTATCAGGAGGGGATTATCTCTTGTGGAAATCAGAATATGATGAAAAGGCTAAGGAACAAGCTGCTCGTAATCGAGCTGCCCAGATTAATATTTCTTATGAAATGCTGGTAGGTGAAGGAGTCTATGCTGATACCCACAATCAAATTCAATACCCCCAGGAAGCTTATGGACAGATTAATGGAGCTGGGATTAGAGCCTGGAAAAAGCTGCCCACCTCTGGTCAGAAAACAGAGGAGCTCTCAAAAATTATTCAAGGGCCAGATGAAAAGTATCAGGATTTTGTCTCTCGGCTATTACAGGCTGTTGGCCGAGTAGTGGTGGATGGAGAGGCTGGCATGTTAATAGTTAAACAGTTGGCATATGAAAACGCCAACACTGCCTGCCAAGCTGCACTGCGGCCCTATCAAAGACAGGGGACTCTCTCAGATTATATCCGAATTTGTGCAGATATTGGTCCCTCATATATACAAGGAGTTGCCATTGCAGCTGCATTAAAGGGAACCACCATTGAAGGGATTCTTCAGCAACAATTTAGCACAGGGAAAAGTCCAACATACAAGTGTTACACTTGTGGAGGAACAGGACACATATCAAAACAGTGTCCTTCTAATAAAGGGGTTAATAAAGGAAATGGCAGAGGTCCCGAACAACCTGGACTATGCCCTAAATGTAAAAAAGGAAAACATTGGGCAAATGAGTGTAAATCTAAGACGGATGTCCAGAGAAATTCTTTGCCTCAACACCAGTCGGGAAACTACCAAAAGGGGCCAGCCCAGCCATGGCAAATAACAGGGGCATTGTCTATTTACCCTTCTGTCTCTATGCCATCTCAAGGCCAGCAGGCTGCACAGTATCCAGCCTGCCACAGAAAACAAAATAGATACAAGAGCTATTCCAAGCAACCCCCGGAAGTACCGGGCTGGACCTTGGATCCATAGAAATGAGACATTCTCTCTGCCCTGGGTGCTGCCATTGCTTATTAAAATAAACAAAATATCATTAGATTTAAAACCTTCCACATAGAGAAGAAATGATGATTTCCTTGCATTTCTGATACAGCTACAGCAAATGCCACCGGATCTGAAATTTAAAAATATGTCTGGGATTTCTGTACACGTGTAAAGAGAAAACTAGCTTGGAACTAAGGCGCCCATTGTCCGATTTTGGACATTTAGATAGAGTTTTAAGCTGAAATCTCTTTGCAAATATACAAAATAAAACCCAAGACTGATTATTTCCTAACAAAAATAGCAAAATTTGACCCAAAGGAAAAAAGATGCTGGCTAGATTCTAGCAGCAGGATTGGCATTTCCATAATAAAGAACAGTTTTTAAATACTAATAAAGGGTGTTAAAAGGTTAACTTCAAGGCTGAAAAGGAAATTCAGTAAAATTATCTCTGTTACAAGAATTTGCTAAAGAATATGCCTTAAAATAATAAATTAGATTTAAATCTCAAGAATTATTGAAATATATTAATTATAAAAATCTAAATAGCCCAGATAAAAGACAGCTACACCCTTTAATTAAGGCTGGCTTCCCAAAACAATTTCTAATAGAGGAAGGGCTAGCCTCCCTTCCCCCAACAGAGCAGGTAGGCCAAAAATTTCTCGCCAGTGACAACTTTTAAAGAGAGGTTTGCCTCTCAGTTTCCCATCCTTAGTAGAAAGAATGTAACTAATTTGCATTTTAATGGTTACCTGTTTCCAGTCAATGGCAGCCCAAGGCTTTGAGAGTTTACTAAATTGAATTAGATATTCTGAAATAACTAAATACTAAAATATTAATCTAAATTTCCCTCATGAAAAATCTAGAGGATAGAATTAAATCTACTCATTATGTCTTATATTTTTAAAGTTTATTCTTAAAAATGTTACTGATTGAGAAATGCTGAATGTTTAACTTGCCAGCTAAGAGTTTAAAGTTCTGGTTAAATAAATTGGGAAAAATCATATAATTATAGTAAAATTTCAACATTTATCTAATTGAAAAAAGAGGATAAATTCTATTATCCCAACCGAAATTTTTAAATACAAAGATCAGTTTTAATTTAATTGATATTTCTTAATAATTATAAAAGGTATATAATCTTTAAATTATATATACACATATATATTTAATAGTCTTTTAAATTAGATTTCAAAACTATAATCAAGGAATGACTTTAGGACATTTCATGGGCCCTGAAATGTTTTCAAAAGTTTATTCTCTCTTCTTAAAGGATTTTTTAATAAAGGCAATTTAATATACTTGAAATCACATAGAAAGTTTTATCAAATAAATATTAATAAATATATATTTTAAGTTTTTGCCTCTAAGAAAGGGCAAAACAAGTTATCTTATTTAATATTTCTTAAAATACAGCAGTAGAATTTTAAGATATAATTTAAAATAACAAAAGCTCATTAATAATTTTTAATATTTTACAACAGCATATTATACATTTATTCCAAACAAGCTTACAAACTAATTGTTTGGCAGCAATTTAATAAGAACATGAAAGGATTTTATCCCTTCCACTGTGTGGAAGGCCCCCTGGGAAGGCACTTAAGCATTCTATATTGACCTTTCTTGCCCTTTTTGCCAAGGGGGTCCCTCTTCCAATTACCTATAGCTGTTACCTAAGCTCTCTGTTCATACTGAGGTTGAAGCCTCATGGTGGCTGGTACCATGGATCTGTCTCTTGCCCAATAGCGTAAGCTGGGCCCTCTCTGGAGAAGAAACCTGGGTTCCCCATGATCAATGCTGGGGCCCCGCCAGCAGGCGAGGGATTCCCAAGGCAGTTACTGGGCATGGAGGCCACAGGGGCATATGCTACCAAGGAGACAGAACTAAACCTCACATCACCCTGCTTGGCCCCAGAGGATGGCTGGTTAGTCAATGACGGGTAAGACCCCTCTGGGAGGGGCAACCTAAGACAGGCACAGTCGCAGGGGGCCTCAGGGGAGAACTTGGGGGTCAACAGAGGTGGGGCAGAGATCCTCACCCCCCCCCAACTATGCAGGGGCTTGAACACTCGCCCCTTCTGAGGAAGGTCTCCTGCCCCCATGGCTGCTGCGCTTCCCATGCCCAGCTCAAATCGGAACCTAGATAACAGAAAGAGACTTGATCCAGCCGAAATCGGTACCCAAAAAACAGAGACTTGGCTAACAGCAACTACCCTATATCTAAATCCAGCTTAACACCAGGAATGCTCAGGGCCTTCTCAAGGATGCAAAATAATCCTTTCCATTAATATTTACAGTATAAACTAAGATTGTTATTAAAGTATTAAATTTGACAGTAAAATAGTAGTCAAGTTTTCAGATTAATTAAAATTATTCAAAAAGTATTAACTATAATTATCATTTCATAGTAAAATTGCTTAACATACAATAAACCTAAAGCAGTCATATTTTTGTACAAAAAATTAAAATTTAAAATTATCTAGACTTCATTATATAATTTCCAAAAGCCTCCTAATAATTAAATTTTTTAAAAAAGGGGGGAGGATAGTGGAAATATAGTGGAAGAATACCATATAAGAAAAAATATCCTGTAACTAATTTACATCTAGAAAAATTTTTTCATTTATAATGCTAATAACAAGACACCCATGAAAACACATATGGTGTCAAATAAGCCAAAGGAAAATCGTTTGGACAAAAATTAAAAGAATCCCAAGTCTAAATTATAGATATGATTCCTTTATTAACCTTTGGTCGAGAATACGTTTGTATATTTTCAGAAAACAACTCCAAGACCATGTGGATTCCTGCAACAGAAGAGAATTATCAGGACTGCTCCAGCCACAGAATAGCAGTGGCCCCGTGAGACAACAAGAAGAGAAGCAGTCCAGAAATGAAGATGGTGACAACACCTTATCATGCTAGCAGTCAGCAGCTGTGCGTCGCTGCAGGTTGCCCAGGACCAAACCAGAGGGTCGGACCTACATTGCCACCATTTGTCCACCATCCAGAACTGAAATATTACTGCTGACATGTACCCATAAAAACCTGTCGGACACTGAAACATGAACTTCGCCTAAGAAACAAAGAAGGGGGATCTGTTGGGGGCCAGATGTAAGCTGGCAAGGTCCTTGCACCTGTAGGGGCTAGCAAGGCTGGGATCCTTACCCACACAGTTTTCCCAGATTTGTTTGGATGGCAGTTATCAGTAGAATAAGAGCAACATTTGTAGAATGAGAACAGCCTCTCATAGCTTACTAAGAAGTCTGTAACTGTTTACTGAGATACGCTGTACTGAGAACTTGTCCTTCTGCTGTGTCCTTCCCTTAGAGATTAAGAGGAACAAAGAATACATTCCTCTTGATAGACCTCCTATTCAGTGTGTTATGTATAAATAGTATTGTGTGGCTAATAAAGTTGCTTCAGTTCATCAAGAGAACTGGGGTCCTCCCGATCCCGCTTTCCTGTCTTTCTTTCTTTTCTCAATTCCCACCTCCCTGCCTCAGCCCGGCTCAACCCTGTCAGGCTGGCCCTGACACCCCACTGCACTGAACTCATTTCCGGTGAGACTCTAGGGATCCAGACTCCTACGGGGAGAAACTGGACTGTCTGGCATCAGGTCGGAAAGCGAGGGTGGCTATCTTGCAGAACTGCTCACAGGGATCATTGTTACTGTGGGGGCGCAGGACTCGGGGATGCGGGGATGCAGGGACTCGGAGACCTGGAGATGGCTGATGTCGCTGATTGCTCTGCCCTGGTGATTCTCTGAGACCCTGCCCCATCCAATTTACAACCCCACCCAAGCTGTGCACAGCAGTGCAAATGAATCGCCTGTCCTTTTGCAGCCTAACCTAACAAACTGCAACTGGGTCAGAGAGCTCCAAAACTTCCAAACCCCAAACAAAGAGGAAAAATCTGCAGATCTCACGATAGCTCCTGCTGGAAGGACTCACACAGTGGTTGAATTTGCACCTCCTTGGAGATCCAGGAGCCAGTGTACCCAGTGGTCAGATACCAGATTTCAACTCCTCACATCCATAAGTGACACACTCAAGAGGCAGACTCAGAGAGCACCAAAGCCCCACTGAAGCAAGTCCAGTCCAGTCCCGGGTGTCTCCAGCACAGCAGTTCTTCCACTATAGACACAGCGGGTCCTTGCAGTCAATTGGCCTGGAGGTCAATTCCTCCCAGGGATACCAACAGCAATCGAGGCTTAACTACAATAAGTCTGTGCACCCAGCCCACAAAGGGGTGCACCAAGAGTGTCCACCTCAGGTGATTGGGGAGGCTGAGCCACTGGGCCCAATAGGACACCTATCACACAAAGCCACTCTATCAACACAGGGAAGCAGCCAAAATGCAGAGACAAAGAAACATGTCACAAATGAAAGAAATGGAGGAAAGCAAATTACTGGATTTAGAGTTCAAAACCACAGTTATAAGGTTACTCAAGAATCTTCTACAAACCTCCAAGGAACTTAGTGAGACCTTCAAGGATCTTAATGAGAATGCCAAAAAAAAAAAAAAAAAATGGAAAAGGACCAGTCAGAAATTAAGCATACACTGACTGAAATAAAGAATATTATACAGAGATCCAACAGAAGACTAGAGGATCGCAAGAATCAACTCAAAGATTTGAAATACAAAGAAGCAAAAAACACCCAACCAGAAAAGCAAAAAGAAAAAAGAATCCAAAAATACGAAGATAGTGTAAGGAGCCTCTGGGACAACTTCAAGCATACCAACATCCAAATTATGGGGGTGCCAGAAGAAGAGAGAGAGCAAGATATTGAAAACCTATTTGAAGAAATAATGACAGAAAACTTCCCCTACCTGGTGAAAGAAATAGACTTACAAGTCCAGGAAGCGAAGAGAACCCCAAATAAGAGGAATCCAAAGAGGATCACACCAAGACACATCATAATTAAAATGCCAAGAGCAAAAGACAAAGAGAGAATCTTAAAAGCAGCAAGAGAAAAACAGTTAGTTACCTACAAGGGAGTACCCATACGACTGTCAGCTGATTTCTTAACAGAAACCATGCAGGTCAGAAGGGAGTGGCAAGAAATATTCAAAGTGATGAATAGCAAGAACCTACAACCAAGATTACTCTACCCAGCAAAGCTATCATGTAGAATTGAAGGTCAGATAAGGAGCTTCACAAACAAGAAAAAGCTAAAGGAGTTCATCACCACAAAACCAGGATTATATGAAATGCTGAAGGGTATTCTTTAAGAAGAGGAAGAAGAAAAAGGTAAAGATAAAAATTATGAACAACAAAGGGACAACAAATACATATCTATCAACAAGTGAATCTAAAAATTAAGTCAATAAAAAAATCTGATGAACAGAATAAACTGGTGAATATAATAGAAGCAGGGGCATAGAAAGGGAGTGGACTGACAATTCTCAGGGGGAAGAGGGTGTGAAGGGTGTGGGAAGAGATTGGACAAAAATCTTACACCTATGGATGAGGACAGTGGGAGGGGTAAGGGCATGGGTTCGGGTGGAAACCAGGTGGAGGGGAGCTATGGGGGGAAAAAAGAGGAACATCTGTAATAATCTGAACAATAAAGATTTATTTTTAAAAAAAGGACTGCAAGAAAACAGTATGAACAATATATGCCAACAAATTGGACAACCTGGGCGAAATGGACAAATTCTTAGAAACATACAATCTTCCAAAACTCAATCAGGAAGATTCAGAGAACCTGAATATTCCAATAACAACTCATGAAATTGAAGTAGTAATCAAAACACTCCCAGCAAACAAAAGTCCTGGATGGCTTCACAGGTTAATTTTATCAAACACTCAAGAAAGAACTAACACCTATCCTCCTCAACCTTTTCCAAAAAATTCAAGAGACAGGACGACTTCCAAGCTTTTTTTTTACGAGACCAGCATAATGCTAATCCCAAACCAGACAAAAACACTACTCAAAAAGGAAATTGTAGGTCAATATCCCTGATGAACATAGATGCTAAAATTCTCAACAAAATATTAGCAAATTGGATCCAGCAATAAATTAAAAATGTCATACACCAGGACCAAGTGGGATTTATTTGGGGGATGCAAAGTTGGTGCTTGCATCCATGTTTGTAAACAAATAAATGTGACACATCACATAAACAAACTGAAGGATAAAAACCACATGATTATATCAATAGATGCAGAAAAAGCATTTGGAAAAATCCAGTATCCATTTATGATAAAAACTCCCTTCAAAGTGGGGACAGAGGGGTCATACCTCAATATAATAAAAGCCATCTATGAAAAACCTGCAGCCAACATCATACTCAATGGGCAAAAATTAAAAGTGTTTCCATTAAGATCAGGAACAAGACAGGGATGTCCACTTTCACCACTCTTATTCAACATAGTACTGAAATTCCTAACCACAGCAATCAGGCAAGAAGCCACCAAAAAACTACTAGATTTAATACATGAATTTAGCAAAGTAGCAAGACACAAAATTAATATTCAGGAATCGGTGGCATTTTTATACACTAATAATGAACTCTCAGAAAGAGAACCCAAGAAAACAATTCCATTTACCATTGCTACAAAAAATAAAATAGGGTACCTACAAATAAACTTAACCATGGAGGTAAAAGACCTGTACTTGGAAAACTCTAAGTCACTGAATAAAAGAGATAGAGGAAGATACAAAAAAGTGGAAGCATATACTATGTTCATGGATTGGAAGAATCAACATCATTAAAATGTCCATACTACCCAAGGCAACCTATAGATTTCATGCAATCCCTATTAAAATACCAACAGCATATTTTACAGATCTATAATTAATATTCCAAAAACTTATATGGAACCAAAAATGATTCCAAATAGCCTCAGCATTATGGGGGGTGGGCATTATGGGGTAGGAATTATGGGGGGTGGGCATTATGGGGGTGTGTATTATGGGGGTCGGCATTATGGGGGTGGGCATTATGGGGGTTGGCATTATGGGGGTGTGTATTATGGGGGTCGGCATTATGGGGGGTTGGCATTATGGGGGTGGGCATTATGGGGTGTGGGCATTATGAGGAGTGGGCATCATGGGGGTGTGAGCATTATGGGGTGTGGGCATTATGGGGGTGGGCATGGTATGGATTGGCGTGGTAGGGGTGTGGACACTGGAGGGTCATTGGTATCATGCAGTATGAGTCAGGGAGGCACAGGGGGCCAGTGAGTGGGAGGCCTGGCTGTCGCACCCAGGAGCCCATGGTGGGCCCCACCTGGTTCCTATGGATACAAGACCAGCATCCTGGTGCTGCTCCAGAGCATCCTCTGTGCTGCGCCCTCCCTGTCCCTGCTCCTGGGGAAGCTCCCAAGAGTGCAGGGAGCTGTCGCCTCGAGAAGACGGGAAGCCAGCACATCCACCTCTGATTAGGGACCCAACACTCCAGCATCTCTGTTTAAGTGTCTTCCTTTCCCTTTTTGGTCTTGGTATGAAATACACATGAAGTTATATGCACAGATGGATGGAGAAGGAGGCCAGAAGGCTTAAAGGTGCCACTGGAGAAAGCTTGTCAAGTCAGCAACGACCCCCTCCCATCGCCCAGAGGAGACAATTAGCATTTCAGTGCTTCTGTTCTATGCAAGTGTGTGTGCATCAATGCATTCATTCCCTTTGCGACCTTCGCCCTTGCCTGGGAGGCACTCTACTCAAGCACTGCTCAGACTGGTCACATGGCGCTCTCACAGGGGTACTGCAGTCTATATTTAAGTTGCCTCTGATTTTTCTTTACTGCATACAACACTATGGTGAATTATATGTAAAGCTTTATGATAGTAAAGAATGCTTCTTTAGATTCCCAGAAGCAAAATTATTTGGATCAGAAAATATAGATAATTTAGCCTTTTGATACATATTCTCTACTTGAGGCCCAGTGCATGAAATTCTTGCACTGGGGGAGGGTCCCTCAGCCCAGCCTGCGCCCTCTTGCAGTCCTGGAGCCCCATGATCAATTGCCCCGCCCACCCGCCACAGCGTCACCCGTCAGGTAGCCTGGGCCCCCCTCTTTGGGGTGATCAATCACAGGGATCTGCAATTGATCGCCCCAAAGAGGTAGGCCCTGCCCACCCAGCTGGGGTGCCGTGATGGATTGCCCCCCCGCAGAGGGAGGCCCCGCCCACCCGCCGGTCAGTGGCCTGGGCCTCCCTCTGTGGGGCGATCATGGGCCCCCAACCAATCGCATCACACCCGCCTTGGCTGGCCTGGTGCCAGTAGGTGTCCTAGTGTGGTCGTCCAGACGGTTATTCCGCTGTCATATTATGCTTTTATTATTATCCTATATAATAAAAGGCCAGGGACCATAAGCGTAATGACCGGATTGACCGCTCAACCAGTCAACATGAGGTGTTTTTTTAAAAAAATATATTTTATTGATTTTTTACAGAGAGGAAGGGAGAGGGATAGAGAGTTAGAAACATTGATGAGAGAGAAGCATCGATTCAGCTGCCTCCTGCACACCTCCTACTGGGGATGTGCCTGCAACCAAGGTACATGCCCTTGACCGGAATCGAACCTGGAACCCTTCAGTCCCCAGCCCGATGCTCTATCCCAGTGATGGCGAACCTTTTGAGCTCGGCGTGTCAACATTTTGAAAAACCCTAACTTAACTCTGGTGCCATGTCACATATAGAAATTTTTTGATATTTGCAACCATAGTAAAACAAAGATGTATATTTTTGATATTTATTTTATATATTTAAATGCCATTTAACAAAGAAAAATCAACCAAAAAAATGAGTGTCATAGGTTCACCATCACTGCTCTATCCAGTGAGCCAAACTGGCTAGGGCAACAACATGAGGTGTATTGACCACCTCTCGGTCCCTCCCCTCCCCCAACTCCCCCACCCTCCCACCCCGCCTGCTGGTGAACAGGGAACCACAGGGAAGTGGGTGGGTGGCAGCAGGGTGGGACTGGGGACTGGCGAGTGGGCGGAACCGCTGACCTCTTGGTCCCTCCCACTAGTCCGCAGGCTCCAATGGATCAGTGATGATGAATGGGGGAATGAGGGTGGGTGGTGGGAAGACTGGGCTGGCTGTCAGGCCATTGGGATCCCCAGCTCATCCCTGGCTGCTTGGGGGCTCAGGCCAGCAGGAAAGCAGGCGCCAGTGACTTCGCCTCCATGCCCGTGCCCTGGGCAGGCCGCTGATGGAACGTGCGGCCTGCTTGGAGCCACTCACGCGGGCGCTGACGCTGTCACTGCTGCTGCTGCGGGGGCTTGCAGCGCTGATGGAAGTTACGGGCGCACCCACGACCTACCCGCCCCAGCAGCAGAGGCGGCGTTCAGCCTGGAGACTGGCGAATGGGCAGAAGATGGCCCTGATCGCAGGCTAGGCCTGGGACCCTACCCGCACGATTTTGTGCGCTGGGCCTCCAGTAGATAATAGAAGCCTAATATGCAAATTGTCCCCTCTGGCGGTCATTTGACCACGAGTTTGACAGGGAGACTGGGAGTTCAACCGCTCGCTCTGATGTGCGCTGACCACCAGGGGGTGGTGCGGAACATGGCAGGCATCAGCGACATGGTGCTGGCAGCAGGCCACAGTGGAGGCACAGCTGGCCCCGATGGGCCCCGACGAGAGTGGGACCACGGCGAGATGGTGGAGCAGGTGAGTGGGTGGCTCCAGGCCAAGGCAGGGTGCCAGGTGGGGCTGCGGGGCTGTAAGGCAGGGGGTGCAAGCTGTGGCCCGATCTCCACAGGCCACCCCGAGGGACCCCACCTATGCACGAATTCATGCACCGGGCCTCTAGTTATCAGATATTTGCAAAGAAGAGTTGCTTTGTTTTCAAGCTTCTGTCTTGTAACAACTGTGGAATTTGGATACTCTCAGGTTTAAAATGAAAAAAGGTTTCGTTTATTCCATAGAAAGTGAAAAGTTGTGAATCATAATTTTAAAATGACTGTCTTTAGATCTGAGGTCATTTTTAAAATAGGTAGCAGCCATTTATAGTGATTTTGATTCCTATGGCAGAAACAATGCTCATAGTTTACCCAATTACTTTCTTGGTTCCATACATCTGGGTATGATCACATGACCCATCTCACCCTCTGAATGTGACAGGAAGTGATCTGCTACTAGAGTGAAATATACTGGTGCCTGGATGCCACCTGGGTGCACAGGAGATGTGCATGAGTGAGAAATAACCCTCAGTGTGATTGCCACCACTGTGTTGGGGTTATCTGACGCCACAGCAGAATTTGGCCTCTTGACCAAAATCTTTACTGTTTTAGTTACCTATGGCTGTGAAACAACTTACCCTAAGACTTAGTGGCTTTAAAAAGAAATAATTTACTGTCTGTCAGTTTCTATGGGCCAATTTAGCAGTGACTCTGCAGGGTGATTCTAAGTGGGCTGAGGTCTTATCTGAAGGCTTAACTGGGGCCGGGGATCCACTTCCCGTGATTCACTCCCTCACGGCCAGTAGGTGCCAGCCAGGGGCCTCAGCTCCTCCCTACACCAGGTCTCCTCACGACAAGGTAGCTGGCTCCCAGAGCAAGTGACCGAGGAGAGAAAAACCAAAGCCACCATGTCCTTTGTGACCCAGCCTCTGACATCCCACACGCCACCTGGCTGTAATTGATTGGGCACAGAGATGGGCACAGTGACTGAGGGAGGCCAGACAAGGGTATAGATGTGAAAGTGAAGGTCTCTATTACTAGCAACCAAGCTACTTCTTAACCTTCCCAAAGCACTAGTAACATTGGTTTGAACACATGAAAAGGTTTAGCTACTATAGGTGTCAACTAGGAGTTAACTGTTACTTAATCGTGCACTTGCAGGAGCAGCACAGCCACGCTGTACCGGCTGGGGGGGAAGCACAGGCATTTTCGGGGACAGGAAGTCACATCCTGGGTGTGAAGCCCGCTCTCAGCTCACCGAGAGGGTGTCAGGGAGACATAAACGCACCTGTTCACACCCAGGGAGCCGCTGAGGCAGAGCACCCCAGGGAGACGAGACTAACCTGTCTCCATGTTCTATTGTCTAGCTCTCTCCGACCCCCTCAGTCCCTCTCCCTTTGTCTCTCCCAGGCCCCATCTCTCTCTCTCTTTGTCCCTCCATCTCTCTCTTCCCCTCTCTGCTTTCTCCTCTCTCATGGTTTCTGCAGGAAAGAGGCAGGAGGCCCTGCCAGGACAGAATGAGTAATGGGTTGGAGAAGGATCTGGAAAACCCTGCCGAGCAGGAGGGCCAGCCTGCAGGGCTTCCTGAAAGGCTGTCTGTCCTCCCTGTGAGCAGAGGGGGACCCGCCGTCCAGCGGATAAAAGCCCCTTTGTGTTGCCTGGGTTTCCATCAGCTTGGGAGATGCCCTTAGTGAGAGCCAGCTGCAGGCTGCCCTGGGCTCTGCCCAGCACCAGGCCTGCCGACCCCGGTGCCATTGGAGCCACGGACAGAGATGTGGCGCCCGGGGAGCCGCCCCAGAGACGGCAGCCTCTGCCCAGGGCAGACACCACCCAGGAGCAGCACAGGCAGCTGGTCCCACAGAGAGGCCGGCGTCCGGACCCGCCTTGACTGCGCTGGAGCCTGGGGCTCGGCCCCTGAGCCCCTGCAGTCGGCTGTGCCCTCCCTAGTCTGTAGGCAGCAGCTGGGGAATCAAATGTAACACCTCAGCTCCCAGATGATCTGATCGGCCTGAGCTGGCAGGAAGGAAGGAAGGAAGGAAGCAGAGGAAGGAACTTGGAAGCTGAGGCGGTTGAAGCCAGCATTTCAGACGGAGGCAGAAGCCACAGCTGCCCGCTCCCCACCGGCCGCCCCACCCCGCCCCGCCGCAGGGTCTCAGCAAACAAGGTCTCCGCCCTCCCTGGGTGGGCAGTGCGTGCATCTGCTGGACTGCATTTGCTCTTCAACCGTGAGAGGTGACAGGTGGCAGGAACCCAGGTCCCCGGGAGCTCGGCACCCCCGGTTTCTCCCAGTGAAACGACTGCAAACAGTGCCTCTGAGGCGGCCATTTCCGTGGCCACACGGACAGGCCCAGGCCTGCCGCAGCAGAGGGCACCGGCCGAGGGCACAGGGAGGGCCGCGTGGGAAGGAGCACATGGCACGTGCCCAGAAGTGGGTCCCCAGTCAAACCCATGACTTGACCCTAGTCCCCACCTCAGGGCGCAGAGCGAGGTCCTCAGAGCAACCCCTCCTGGGCCGGGCAGAAACGGAAGCGGGGGCTGGTGAGCCTGTCCCTCCTGGTTCTGGGACTGGCCAGCCAGAGCGGGACAAGGACACCCCCTGGGTGAGGCCGCCCACCGTCCCCTCCCCACTCAGATGCACACCAGGCCCGAAGCCCCGCTCCGCGCTGGCCCTGGAGCGTGCTGGCCTGGGGTCTGAGGTGGCCCCACTCCAGGGAAAAGCCGGTCCCTCGGGCCTCACCATGGCCTCCGGGCGGCTCTCGGCACCCATTTCGGGAGGGTGGGTGGGCTCAGGAGGCCTGTATTCAACCTCAACTCTGGGAATCTGTTTCCCCACCTGAAGCAGGAGTGAGGCAGCACCGTCAGGCCCCAGCCAGGCCTCTGGGTGGCAGTGTCTCCACTCGGCCAGAACCATGAGGTCATGTCACAACTCAGAGCCTTCAGGGCTGGGAAGCACCCTGGACGCTGTGGGTGCCGCAGGAGGCAGCTCCTGAGCCCCAGTGAGGGGGGAGTCTCGGCGGGGCGGGGGGGGGGGGGGGGGGCAGGAAAACCTCGGGGTACAGAGAGGATGCCCTCAGGGGCACCTGGGACTCCCTGGAGGAGGCAGCACCCAGACTTGGGGAATAAAGAGGCTTTGGCCCTGGACAGGGAAGGCAGGAGGGAGTCAGCTGGGTCTGCTCGCCTCATTGCTCACTCAGCAGCTGTCTGCTGAGCACCTGGGCCAGATGTGAAGCTTTCAGACCCAACTTACTAAGGGGCAGCCGTGGCCTGCCCAGGCTTCCCCACAGCCCTGCACAGGCCACAGCCAGCAGTGACCTCGGGAAGAGGAAGGGGCACCCAGACTGGACCTGGCCTGCCAGCGCCTGCTCTTCGCCAAACCAGACCACTTGCCCCGAGGGTTCCAAAGGGCGCGCTCCTTTCCACACTCACCCGCGGCCACTGACTCCGTTCTTGGTCGGGCCAAGCCCCGGGCCCGGGCGGCTCCAGCGTGGCCGTGTCCTCAGTCTCTGTGGAGCACAGGCTGCACCCACTACTCGCTGAGGGGTGCCTGGAGGCTGAGCAGAGGGACGTGGCCAGGGCGTGCCCCGCACAGATGGCCGGGTGGGCCACGGTCAGCAGTGCCTGGGCTTTGTGTCGGGCCCCAGGAGGGCACAGTCAGCCCCACACGAACACGACCAGTGCTTTCAGGCCTGCCCCAGGGCATGGTGAGGGGCCAGGGGCTGTGGCCCACAGCGGTCTGCAGTCAGGGGCCAAGGCGGAGCCTGGGGGCAGGGCCATGCAAAGGCCCCGAGGTAAACGGGAGTCCATGGAGCAAGAGGAGGGCGGCGGGAGGGGGTGGGGAGCACCCAGGAGCGAGGACTTTCGAAGGAAGACTTCGGAGGGCCTCAAGCTGGCCAGCGGGATGTACTTTTCAACATAGGCTTGAGGGGAGGGGCAGTGTTTAATCTGTTGTATGTTCTGTGCTTAAAGAAAAAGTGATTTATTAATGAAAATATATGAAAAATAGGATTGAGATCAGCTGTGGATATCAGAAAAAAGATTACAGCGCTCTCAAAACAAGACAGACTTCTTTCTTACTCCCACTGAGAAGTGTGGAGGTGGCACCGGGGAGGGTCTGGGCTCAGCGGCCCACTGGAGAGACAGGCTCTCTGTCTTCACTGTGCTGTGCGAGACCCCCAGGCCCACGCCCTCCTCCTGGGCCAGTGGCTGCGGGAGCTCCGGCCATTGCACCGTATTCCAGGAAGGAGTGAGTCGTGAGGACAGCACAGCCCCCCGACCCTCAGGAAGCAGCCAGGGCACGCGAAGCTGCAGGTAAATGGGCACCATTTGCTGCACCGAAGTCAGGGCTCACATGGGCTGAGCGCTGTCCCCGCCGCCTTTGCCCTGACTGCTGGGGAAGGGCTCTGCTGGCACAGGTGCCAGTAGCTGACAGTGGAGCCAGGCCTACCCGTGCTGGGGAGAGACGGGCGCACAGGCGAGCAGCCGGCCTGCGCATCGGGACCCCTTGCCGGAGCCGGCCGCTGCGGCGCCTGCTCTGTTGATGGCTGCAAGACAGTTCAGCACCCACTTTGTTTCTGGGGATCAGCGCCTTCGAGGGCCAGCTGCTCCTTTCCATGTGGCCCTGGCATGTCAAGTCCTGCAAGGGCCGAGGGGCGATGCGCCTGCGTAGGTGCCCACCGCGTTACCGGCCTGTTACCAGGCTCGGCCGGGCTGTCTGTGTGACACAGCGGCGCTTCCTCTCCTGTCTTCAAAGTGGGAGCGATGGCAAGGCACCTTCCTCCGGTGGCCGCCCTCCCCCCCCCCTCACGCTGTCACCACCTGGTGGGAGCTGTGGTTCCTGAAAGTGCCTGACAGAAGCAAAGAGCACTGGGCCCCACCCATTGCCATGTAACGGTGCCCGGGGCGCCCGGGGGCAGCCACCAGCTCCTAGGGAGTGTCCGCTGCCCCGGGCACATGCTCCTGGCGGTGGGCATGTGGGGGCGGGCCCGGGCCCAGGAGGGCAGAGCTGCAGCTGCAGAGCCAGCCTCCTGGCCAGGACCTTGCACAGGCCTGCCGCCCTCCACCCAGGATGCCAGGGCTGCCGCCCTCCACCCAGGATGCCAGGGCAGGCCTTGCCACCTCCAGCCTTGTCTCATCCCCGCCCCACTCCCACCTCTCAGAGATGGAGAGGGATAGGAGCCCGCCACTTTCACAAACAGGGTGTCTCAGCGCACCTCCTCCCCACACCCACGCTTCTCCAGGGGCCACTGAGAGGGGCGGTGAGGGTGTGCCCGGAGCAGAGCGAGGCTGCACCTCTGGGCCTGCCCACGGGTCGAGGCTGCCTGCTCCAAGCAACAGTGTGCGGAGGGGCACCTCTTCCCGGCACCCCCATTTTACAGACAGGAGGCACGGCCCAGTCACACCGCTCAGAGGGGCAAGTGCACTCAGCCAACGCTGCGTGTGCAGCCGGTTGTGCGTGTCCGCATGTGTGCATGAGTTGCACACGTGTCTTCCCTACAGAGCAGGGCGACATACCCAGACCTAAAGGCCCGACGGCCCACTGCCCACCGCGGCCTTTCCTGGCTCCTGCCTTCTGCACGCAGGGACACGGGACCCCAGACCAGAGCTGTCGGGAGCCCCACAGGACAGCATCTTCAGGGTGGGAGGCCAGGCACCCCAACTCCCCGCTGAGCCACCGAGACACTCGTGGTGCAGGACAGGCAGGGGCAGGCTCCTCAGCCCCCCTCCTCCCCCCACCCCTCCACTCTTGCCTTCAGCACACAGGGACACAGGACCTCTTTCCTGGCTGCCTCTCCCTGGCCCGCCTGAACCAGCGCTGCCCCGGGAGGGTGGGGTGTGAGTCCCATGTGGCTGGGGCAGGGGCACGTGCTTTCTGCGCAAAGGGTGCCAACATCTAAGTCTGCACTTCCAGCGGCTCCTGAGCGCAGGTTGGGTTATGTGAGCATAACGGCCTCTGTGAGGGCCGCGTGCCGGGCCTGACTGATCCCAGGCACCCCACGCTCTTGTTCCTGTAGCAGGGGAGGCAGACCGGGAACTGAGCAGCTCTCTGACCCTGCTTCCGTAGCTGGGAGGTAGGCTGACAGCAGCTCCGCCCGCCTGGGACAGCCGCAGGAATGCCGCCACCCAGGGGACCCTTCCCCCAGCCCCCCAGCTGGCAGTCTGCGTGGAGGGCAGAGAGACTGGGGCTGCAGTTGGGTGAGCTCCTGGGGCAGCACACACACCCTGACCTCAGGCAGAGCCCTGAGGGGCCAGATCCAAATGCCTCCGTGAGCAGGTCCTACAGCAGCCGGGGCCCAACGGGCGGCGTGGATGTGCCAGGGGTCACAGGGAGGCCTGACCAGGGCTGAGTGGATGATTCCTCTCCTGGTAAATCCCCAGGGTGACTTGCATTTTCCATGCCTTCAGTTTCACACACAGAACACCCCCGCCAGCAGGGGGAGGACCCGTGTGTGTGTGTGTGTGTGTGTGTGTGTGTGTGTGTGTGTGTGTGTGGAGAGCAGTGCTGGGCAAGGCCTCGGGTTCCAGCCCCCACAGGTGCCCACCTGCAGGCAGGCAGACCACAGGGGGCCCACCACTCAGACAGCTGCACCACCTCCCAGGAGTTCTGAGCTTGGCCTGCGGGGCCTGTCCCCAGCTGTGCCTCAGTGTCCTCCCGTCAGGTGCGGGGAGCACCTGCTTCCCAGGGAGAGCCAAGCGGTGCACCTGGGTCCAGCAGTGCCGCCCCACGAGCACAGCTCCAGCGACCTTGGGCCTGGCACACAGCACGGCTCTGACCACCCGGAATGACTGCGCCCCCTGCAGCCAGCGGGGCTCAGGGGCCTACCCCGCTGAGCTACCGTTTATGGGGGAAGACCATGCCCCCCGGCCGTGTGCTAAGGGGACCCCTTTCCTGCCTACGCCCACACAGCTGCTGTCGGAGGCTCAGCTCACGGAGCCCCGCAGCCTGGCACCCACGCAGCCTGGCACCCGCCAAGGGACCAGCTACCTCCCCAGGTGGCCGGAGGAGCACGGGATGGGTGGTAGCTCTGCTCAGGGCGCACCGGGGGGAGGGGCTTCAGAGCGGAAATCAACGGACGCGGGGGGGTGGGGGGCGGGCGGACAAGGCAGAGTCGGGGTCTCCACCGGGAGGGGGTGAAGGCAGCGGTGCCTGGGGCCCGGTCATGGGGTCAGGGTCCCGAGAGGAGGGCGCAGCAGCCGCTCCCTTGTAGATCACGCCCTGGCGGCTCCGCGCCGGCACCTCGGAGGCCCAGGTTCTGGGACCAGTTAGGGCTTCGGGAGCCCCGGGCTCCGACCCGCCCCGCCCACTGGACGGGCGCCGGGGGCCACCGGGGGCACGCGGGGTGGCCGGCGAGTGCGGGGGAGGCCCTCGCGTCCGGTTTCCCGGGCGGAAGGCGGAGGCAGCCTCGGGGGCGCACCGTGTGCCGGGCGCGCCGGTCCCGCCCCGGCCTCCGCGGGCTCCCGCGGTTTGCAGATGGCCCGTTCTGGGCCTCGTTTTGTGGATGAAAATTGTCCGACGGGGGCGGAGCGGAGGACGGGGGCGGAGGGGCCGGGGCGCACCGCGGGTCCTCCCTCGGGAAGGGTGGAGCCCTGGGAGTCCCCGGAGCGGCGGGCGGGGCGCCGGGCGGGGCGGGGCCTGGGGCGGGCGGACGAGGCGGGCCGGTCCCGGGGGCGGCGCGCACAGGACACCCGCGGCGGGGAGCGGGCGGCCTCAGGCTCGGAGCGAGGCGGCGGCGGCCGTGCGCACCATGGACTCGACCCCCGAGGGGTACGAGCTCAACGGTGACCTGCGGCCGGACTCGCCCGGCGCCCGGGATGCCCCGGTAAGCCCTGCCCCCCCGCGCGGCCTCCGCGGGCCGCCTCCCTGGGCTTCGCGCCGCGGCTCGGGCACCGTGAGCCCCCCGGTCCCCCCCGCTCCGTCTCGCCGCCCCGCAGGTGAGCGGGGGCGCGGGGCTGGCTGCCATCGGGCGGGCCAGGGGCGCCCGAGTCTCCCCTCGGCCGCCCCCCCCCCCCCCCTCCCCGCAGCCTCTAACTTGCAGCCGCCTTATCTGCTCCCTGCGCCCGGGCGGGAGGGGTGCCCGCCTCCGGGCCCCGGGCCAGCGGCGGGCAGACAGTGACATCACCCGCGGCGGCCACGGCGACCGCAGAGTCCCGTGTTGCCTTGACGGGGGACCTGAGGCCACTGGGGCCCGCTCTCCTCCGCGCACCGCCCCCCCTCCCCCAGCGACCGTGGTTCGTGTCTGACGGGGAACTTGGGGCCACTGTGGCCCTCTCTCCTCCCGCACCCACTCCTCGGCCTGTGCAGCGTCTGCCCTGCCAGGCCAGGGGAAGGGGGGAGCGTGGGGCAAGCAAGGGCAGAGGTGCCCCCACATCAGAGCTGGTGCCCTCCTGCCCTCGGTCCCCTCTGCTGCCGGACTGGGCCACTTGGGGGCCAGCACTCCCAGCCTGGGTGTGAAGCTGCCCTGGGCACAGCCTCGGGAACTGGTTGACAGTCTTTCCGTTCCTGCCCCCCTGGGGGGAGGGCCTGGAGGAGGGTGGGGGGCAGAGATGGTAGGGCCCAGGTGTGCGTGCAAGCCAGGCACCAGGTGGCGTGGATGCCCTGGGTGGAGCCGGTCCCACACAACCATCATTTCCCTCCTTCTCCCACAGCAACCCCCGAGCCCAGCCCCTTACCCCGCCCTCCCTAAAGCCGGGCAGCCTGGGGCCCAGGATGTCTGTCCTGGTTAGAGATGAAGCCAGGCGGGGCGGGAGCTCACTGGCCCTGCCCTGGCGGGAAACTTGGAGCCGTGGGCTGTGTGCTGGGGAGCTGCTCCCCTCACTGGGCTCTCTCCCGGCCTGGGGCTGTGTGAGCAAGTAACACCAGGCCAGGCCGGGGAAGTCGGTTTGAAGGGAGGGGTCCTGCTCACCTCCCAGCCTTGGCTGCACACTTTGCTGCAGACCTTCGGTCTCAGGGGAGGGGCACTGCATTGGCTCTGGAGGGGGAGGGGCACTGCATTGGCTCTGGAGGGGGAGGGGCACTGCATTGGCTCTGGAGGGGGAGGGGCACTGCATTGGCTCTGGAGGGGGAGGGGCACTGCATTGGCTCTGGAGGGGGAGGGGCACTGCATTGGCTCTGGAGGGAGGGGGCACTGCATTGGCTCTGGAGGGAGGGGGCGCTGCATTGGCTCTGGAGGGAGGGGCACTGCATTGGCTCTGGAGGGAGGGGGCACTGCATTGGCTCTGGAGGGAGGGGGCACTGCATTGGCTCTGGAGGGGGAGGGGCACTGCATTGGCTCTGGAGGGGGAGGGGCACTGCATTGGCTCTGGAGGGGGAGGGGCACTGCATTGGCTCTGGAGGGAGGGGGCACTGCATTGGCTCTGGAGGGAGGGGGCGCTGCATTGGCTCTGGAGGGAGGGGCACTGCATTGGCTCTGGAGGGAGGGGGCACTGCATTGGCTCTGGAGGGAGGGGCACTGCATTGGCTCTGGAGGGGAGGGGGCACTGCATTGGCTCTGGAGGGAGGGGCACTGCATTGGCTCTGGAGGGAGGGGCACTGCATTGGCTCTGGAGGGGGGGGGCACTGCATTGGCTCTGGAGGGGGAGGGGGCACTGCATTGGCTCTGGAGGGGGAGGGGCGCTGCATTGGCTCTGGAGGGGAGGGGCACTGCATTGGCTCTGGAGGGGGTGGCTCTGCATCCTGTAAGCAGAGCAGACAGAAGCCCCAGGGGCTGGTGTGATGGCAGTGGGCCCCGGAGGACTGGAGTGGTGCAGGTGCGCCCCCTACCCCCACGATGTGGAGTAGGGCACCGGAGGCAGAGGGAATAGGGAGAGGAAGGCCCTCAGGCTGGGCCACCAAGCACGTGGGCGCTGGGGAGGAGGTGTGATGAGAGGTCAGGCCTTGCTGGGAGCCTGAGTGAGCCAACACACTGGTCTGGCTCCTTTGGTCACGAGTGGGGAGCTCCTGGAGGGGTGGCAGCCACAGGGCCACTCAGCTTGCCCACTTCCACCCGACACTGCACCCCGGCCTCTTCCCTCCCTTCCCATCCTCAGGACCTGCCTTGTTGTGTTCAAGGTGCATCACTCTGTGCCTCAGTTTCTCATCTGTGAAGTGGGGTGGTAGCAGTGCGTTCCTCGAGGTCATTGTGAGGACTAAAGGAGTTAATGTGTGAAGTGCCTTGTGCCCGCCTGCCACACACTCCCCTCTCCTGGTGGGGACGCAGGCAGCGTGTTCCCCGGGCGAACGCCGGACATGCATGACTCCCCTACACTCTCCTGGCTCGTCTTAGGCCTTCCCTTCATGTCCCTGCCAGAATCGGAGCTTCAGGCACCTGCCTGAGGGCGGGAAGAAAGGTTTGCTGGGAGGAGGGATAAACCAAGGCATCTTCAGGGGCATGTGGGCTGTGTCCGCAGCGTGCCCCTGGCCCCAGGAGAACAAACTGGGAAGCCTGGCAGGTGCAGAGTCGATCCAGCCTCAGTTTTCTCGTCTGTGAAGTGGGGTGGTATGGTTCACCCCGCAGGTGGCCAGGCCTACGGAGGAGTCAGACATGTAACCTGTGGGCAGACAAGCCCCTCTGGGCCAGGGCAGTGGGGAGATCCGAGATGCCTCTCTCCGTGTGCTCGAGCACGTAGGCCCATCTGCCCAGCCCTCCCTGGCCCTCCCGGAAATGTTTTCTGTAAGTCAGCTCCTTTTTGCTAATGGCAGGAGGAATGGTGAGGGTCAGTGTTATTGTGAAAGTGGCCTGCAGCTATGTCTTGCCTGGGGGCTTGGGTTGGGGCAGCCGGGGACACGGCTGCAGCAGATTCTGGGACTGTGGCCAGCTGAGGACAGCACGGGGGGTGGGACAGGATGGGCAAGGCTCCAGGCCACCTCGGCCACGCGCAGCCTGAGGTGCTGGGGGACCTTTGCTCCTCTCCTTTCTGCTTTCCCGGCAGATTCCAAGGCTGACAGGGTCTTAGCCAAGTTCTAAAAGGTGACGTGGATGTGGCCACAGGGTCACTGAAGGCCAGTGCTGAGCCCACAGGAAGTGGGTGTGCCCAGCCTACAGCCCAGCTGCCACCGGAAACACCCTCTCTGTCCCCCACCAAACTTCCTGCCAGGAGCGGGTGGAGACCTCTTGCTGGCTGAGTGGGACGGTTTGGCGATGCTGTGGGCCGATGTGGCCCCAGGCGCTGCCGACACGGCCTGAGCAGTGGTCCCGATGGCAGCTCCGACGGGGGACACCCCGGCCCTGCCAGGCCAGTCAGGTCTCCGTCCCTGGACAGCCCTCCTCCGCTGTCAGCCACCACTCGGACCCTCATCCCATCCCGCCAGTCAGTTTACAGACGGGAGAGAACCGGGCTCAGGGCAGGGATGCCAGAGCAGAGGGCCAGGTGATGAACCTCATAGATTTGTTGGGGTCCTCGGTCTGTCACCCAGCAGATGTGAAAATGGGCTCCGGGCAGACAGGCAGGACTCCCATGCGGCTCCTTGCTCCGCACTGTTCTCAGGATTGGGGTCCATGGCAGAGTGGAGTCAGGCCCAATGGGAGGGGGTCAGTCACCAACCCCTCAAGTTCTGCAAGGCCTCAGTGGGCCTCAGTCCATCCTGCTTGGTCTCCCAGGGAAGCCCCCTCTGTCACCTCCCATTCAAGCCTGAGTGGGCTGGAGTATCCCTTATACTGTGACCAGAACTGGGCACCCAGGGTGCCTCAGACCTGGGTTCAAATCCTGGGTTCAAATCAAGTCCCAATCCCCCTCCTGCCAGACAGAGGATGCACAGCAGTGTGTTCTGGGCCAGCGGCCTGGGTAACCGTGAGCTGCCTTCGAAGAGAGGCCACAAGACCCTGTCCACAGAGGGTGGCAGCCCTGCACGGAGTCAGCTCCCTGCCCACAGGCCCCTTCCTGGCTTTTAGGGGAAACGGTCCGACAGCCCTGAGCCACCCAGCCCCTGGGCCACAGGTGAGGTTTTGGGAAGTCCTGTTGGCCCAGGAGCACATTAACAGGGCCAATGTGGGCCGGTGTGGCCCCAGGCGCTGCCGACACAGCCTGAGCAGTGGTCCCGATGGCAGCTCCGATGGGGGACACCTGGCCCTGCCAGGCCAGTCAGATCTCCGTCCCTGGACAGCCCTCCTCCGCTGTCAGCCACCACTCGGACCCTCATCCCATCCCGCCAGCCAGTTTACAGACGGGAGAGAACCGGGCTCAGGGCAGTGTCCCCTGCACTGCCCAGGTCTTGGTAGGAGGTTCCCAGGGTGGCTCCTGGCAGCTGGGGAGGCAGGTAGCGGTTCATATGGGCATGTACATATGTGTGTGTGCTTATGCACGTGTACATATGCCTGTATTGTGTATGTATATGTGTGCATGTTATGTTTATGTATAGGCTTTGTTTTATGTGTGTGTGCATGTTTGTGTTTATGTGTGTGTGTATATGTGTGGATGTGTGTGCATAAGCTCGTGTGTACGTATGTGGCCCACAGAAGGTGGAGCCCTTTGTAAGTCTGCACCCGGCTGTTTCTCTGGGCGTGGAGACTGGGATGAGCATTAGGGTGGCTTCGAGTGAGAGCACTCTGGCCCCCTTGGTTTATGAAACTCAGGGGCACGCATGCAACCGGGTGTGGAGCGAGGGGTGGCCGCATGCTGTGTGGGCAGTGGCTGCCGGCTCCAGACCCTGGCGAGGGAGCAGCCCCGAGGCGTGGGCGTGAGGCACGGCCACCCGCTGTGAGCGCAGCTGGAGACCTGGCGTGGGAGGCAGAGGGAGACCCACACGGGGCTGCAGGGAGGCCCAGCGGCTGGCCGGGCTGCGGAGGCCGCCTTCCCTGTGCCTTTGGGTCTGGAATTTTAAACCGAGTGGATTCACTACTTTAGAGCCACTCACGTGAGGGAAAGTGGGGCAGGCAGCAGAGCCAGCTCTGTTCTGTGTGCCCATCCTTCCTTCCAGACTAAACTTCAACTTAACAAAGCGAGGCCCTCCCTCCTGCAAGTGCGAGCGTGGAGGTGGGCTGAGCACCGTGTGGCCCCTCCCGCACCCGCCTCCCATTCCCATCTTTCCTGAGTCTAGAAACAGGATCTCCTTGGCCCCAGGAGGCCACAGTTCCAGCTTGGCAGCACAGCGGGCCCCCGAGGACAAAGGGCCAGGGCGGGAGGGCCAGTCGGGGGCAGTTTGAGGTCACCTGGAGGTGGAGACGCCGGGAGTGGCGGGGCCCGCTTGGAGCGGGCTGTTCACAGCAGAGGCAGGGGGTCTGGACTCCCCTGTGGTGTGGCCCGGCAGGAAGGCGAGGGGCGGGACTGCCGAGCGGCGGGTCACAGTGCCGCCCTGCGGGTGGCCTCACAAACCCTGTGCACAGGGGCAGGGGCGGCGGGCGGAGGCCTGGGCGGGGACTTGCCTCCGGCCCTGCAACGCCTGCATTGAACGTGTGCAGCTTATGGCCTGTCAACCATGTCGCAATTACATGGCTTAAACTTTTTAAATGAAACTTAAGGAAGATCTAAGCTCAACTGCAGCATCGAATGCCCAGGCGGCTCTGGAGTCTGCTGTGCGCCCTGCTCAGCGGGGTGCTCTGGGCGGGGCGGGGTCCAGGCAGGCAGTTCCCGGCTGGGCTGGGCCAGTGAAGGGATCTGCCTCCCACCCGGAAAGCCACCTCTGCCCTGGCACCCTCACCTCAGACCTGGGGAGAGGATGCAGGGGTGCCGTGGGCAGGCGGCCCGGGAAGCAGAGGCCACGTGCCGGCAGTCACTGGTGGCAGCGTCCAGCCTGCGTGTGTGCTGAGGTTGTGTGTCTCCTTTCTCCTCCAGGGCTCGATTCCTAGGGAGGGTCTTGCAGGGGCTACTCACCCTCTTGGGCCTCTTGTTCTGTTAAGCGCTTCCCTCTCAAGCCTCACCTGGGCCCCCACTTCCCTGCCAGTCCCGGGAGGAGCCCCGGGGGGGGGCCAGCAGCCCCTGCTGCTCGGTGGCCAGCCCACTGACTGCCCCTCCCCACAGCCCACGCGCTGGGGCAGGAACAGGCTCATCAACGTGAACCACTACGCCAACAAGAAGAGCGCCGCCGAGAGCATGCTGGACATCGCCCTGCTGATGGCCAACGCCTCGCAGCTGAAGGCCGTCATCGACCAGGGCCCCGGCTTCGGCTTCTACGTGCCCCTGGTGGCCCTCATCACCATCTCCCTGGTGCTGCAGATCAGCGTGGGCGTGCTGCTCATCTTCCTGGGTATGAGCTGGCGGCCGTGCCTGCAGGCCTGCGGGCACCTCCTGGGCGGGGCACTCACCATCGGACACCCTGTGAGCAGGGAGCCCTCAGAGCTGCCCAGGGGCGGCGGGGGGGGGGGGGGGGGGGCACCTCACTTCGCCCTGCAGTCCAGGATGTGCCCCAGAGAGCCCCTCGTGGCTCTGTCCTTCCACCCCGTCCCCAGGTGCGGGCAGGGCTGGGAGCAGCAGGGCTCGGGGGTGCCTCCCCGCCTCCTGGCTGCTGTGTGACCTCCTGTGGCTACTTGATCTCCTGCCTGTTGCCCTGCCTGTCACCTGAAGGGGAGGCTGGCGGGATGACCTCTCACAGGACACTCAGGAAGGTGCTGGCTGTGTGGCCGCAGGCGCCAGGCCCCTTGTCAGTAGTGCATGAAAGCAGGTGTGTCTCTGCTGGACAGAGGTGGCCTGATGCTCGGCCGCGCTGGGCCCGGTGCGGGCGGCCTAGGCAGTGTCCACACCCTCTCGCCCACAGTCAGGTACGACCTCAACAACCCAGCCAAGCACGCCAAATTGGACTTCCTCAACAACCTGGCCACCGGCCTCGTCTTCATCATCGTCGTGGTGAACATCTTCATCACGGCCTTCGGCGTCCAGAAGCCTGTGGTGGATCTGGCGCCCCGGCAGTAGGCTCTGGTGAGTGTGAGGACCGGCGGGCACTCCCCCACCACAGCCCGCCTAGGCCCTCTGGCCACTGACCGTGAGCTGGGCCCCCCACCTCGCGTCCACCTCTGCCCGGGCCTCGTGGGCGATGCCTGCAGCGGAGCGTTCCCACCCACACGCAGCCCTGCCCTTGCTCAGAGGCTAAGCGCCTGCCAGGCACCCCGCTGGGCAGGTGCCGAGGGAGGCCAGCGGCCTCCTGCTGTGCGGAGCACCTGAGTGTCGCCAGGGCAGACTCAGGAGGTCACTCTGCTGACTTGAGGGCAGCCACGGGACACGGGACGCAAGGGTCCTGCACTCGGGACCCCGGCCAGGGATGCATACCACAGGGCGGTGCGGCCTGACTGACCAGAGGAAGGGTGGACTGCTGATGGGCAGCTGTCTGTCCAGCAGGGATGCCCATGGCAGCGTGGGAACCCCACAGAGCACCTGGACGCCAGCGTGCTCCCTTATTCATGGCATGATGACCAGGCCAGGGATTAATGGCCCAGTGTGTCCTCAAACATGACCCTGACTCTCCCCAAGCCTGGAGCTCCTTCCGGCCCTGTTCCCCGGGTCCCCGTCAGTGTGCTGGGGCCAGGCCCTCCAGCCCTCAGTGACTCTGGAGGGGAAACTGAGGCTTGCCCAGGTCAAAATGGGGCCTTTCTGGAGTCGGAGTGGCCCCAACACCATGGACACCACTAAGGCAGGGTCACAGGACAGCCCGGGGCCCCTGGCCTGGCAGCCCTCACCGCTCTGCTGCCCTTTGCAGATGCCCGGCCTGTGCCACCACAGCCTCACAGACCCCAGGAGCTGCCTCGGCCGCGGGCCCCGGCCTGGGCGCTGCACCCCTGCGAATGCCAGAGCCAGGACTGGGCTGGAGGACACTCGCCAGTGAGTCCTGCTCCATCCGTGGCTCCTCCCCCTGAAGCAGGGGCAGCGAGGCCAGAGGCGGAACTGGACCCCCAGGAGGGCCATGTAGACAGACACGCAGCAGGTCCGAGGAGGGTGGGGGGAGGGGCCAGGCCAGCCTTAGTCTCGGGACATTTCCAGAAGGACAGAGAGATGCCCCCTCAGCCAACACACCGCTGGGGGCTCGTGGCCCCTGCCCTTTCTGCCCGGAGCCTGGACCAGCAGCTTCCCCGGGGCCGCCGTATGCCCACCTCCCCCCAGCCCCGCTTCTCTAAGCACAAACGACCAATAAAATGATTGCTCCTCCTTGCTGCTTCCAGCACAGCTCCCTCCCGCCCGGCGGCCTGTGCTGGCCTCTCTGCCAGGCAGCCACGGCCTGGTTCACGCCTCACGTGCCTTCTCCAGGCAGGTTTCCCGGTGGAGACAGAGTCTCGGGTCTCCAGTGCCCCAGGGCCTTTTCACAGAATGGGTCAAAGAGCTCCCGCAGCCCAGGCCCAAGGCCGTGGCCCGGTCACTGCGGTCATCGTCCGCTCTGCTGGGAGCCTCCCCGGTGCTCCCCATCTGGCGGGGCCCGTGAGTGAAGCGCACACTGTGCCGACTCCACAGCTTCCCTGCAGCCGGCCGGTGGCTCGGTGGCCGGAGCGCGGTCCGGATACGCCAAGGTTGCGGCTGGGTTCGGTCAGGGCACATGCCCAGGTTGCAGATTCAATCCCCAGTTGGGGCGAGTACGGGAAGCAACTGATGTTATCTCTCTCTCTCTCTCTCTCTCTCTCTCTCTCTCAAATCAATAAACACGTATCCTCTGGCGAGGATTGAAAAAAATAAAAGACGCTTCAGTTGCAACCTCCCAGAAGTGGGCTCCCGGCCTGACTGCCCCCGCCAGCCGGCCAGGCCCTGCACTGGCTGCTGTTCACAGCAGCGGGACCCACCTGCCCTGCCCAGCTCAGGGCTCCCTGGCACTTCTCAGGCCCAGGGCCCGTGGCGGCGCGTTTGTAAGGCGACGGCCTGGGGTGCCTGTGTCAGGGTTGGGGAGGCGTGGCTGGTCCCCACATCAACTTTGGGGGCATTTGGGGTCAGAAGCCTAGACTGGAGCCTCCTCGCGTTGGGGGAAGAGTGGCAGGCAGCTGCTGGGGCCTCCTCCCGGGCACTCCGCCTGGGCCCCTGACCGGCCCAGGCGGTCCCAGCGCTCACTGTCTTCCCCCCCGCCCCCCACAACTCTCCATTGTGACTGCCCTCCTGTCAGGAGAGCAAGGGGAGCGGGGCTGCCCCAGGTGGGCTGAGAGCCCCCCCCAACAAGGGCCTGGTGCTCTCTGGGGCCTGGCCTGTCTCCAGGGCTCTCACTTCACCTGGCTGGAACCCCCAGCTCCCTCCATTCACCCTCAAGGCCGCCAGGGCCTGAGCCCTCACTCTGCCCTTTATCTCCTCCACCGGGACCTCTGCTCCCCCCATCTCCTGGTGGAGGCCTGGCCTCAGCTGGGACCCTCGGGGGCCTGGAATCCCGGGGAACCCCTGTGGTCTTCACTCCTCCTCTCCCCACACCCACCCAGGTCCCTTAAGATGGTCAGGTGACCCTGCCGTCTGGCCTGTGGGGTGAGAAGGTCAGCTTGGCACCAAGGGATAGATAAACAGAAGTGCCTGTAGGTGAGACATCTGGCATGAGCACGGGAAATGCTGAAGCAGGTTCCGAAAGTGCTGGGACCCGGGTTGAGCCGGGCGGCCCTGCTTGGGGGGCCTGGGGTCCCGTGGAGAGGGTTTCTAAAGGAGGCCCCTGGGGTGAGGTCCAGGAAAAGCAAGTGGGCAGAGTGGGCAGTGGCTGGGTGGGCAGAGGTTCAAGTTTTGCAGATGCCCGGCCTGTGCCAACACAGCCTCACAGACCCCAGGAGCTGCCTCGGCCGCGGGCTGTGGGAGTAGCTCATGCATGAGGGTGAGCATCACGTGTGGGGCCCGGCACTGCTCCCGGGACTCACTGCTCCGGCTCTGCTGCAGACACGCCGGCTCCCCACGGGCCTGATGGGCACCACCCCCGCCTTGTTGGGCCTGTCGCCACCCTCTGACAGGTGGGGGATCCGAGGCTTGGAGCCCAGGACCACACAGAAGCCGAGAGTGGGGCTCCACCGCCCACCCCACAGGTGCACAGGCACAGGCAGTCATGCCTGCACGCACACACATGCACACGCACAGCTCTTCTGTACACGTGCACACGCATGGAGACAGGCTGTGGGCCTCGGCCCGGCCCGGTGGGTCCTCTTGTGATTGTCTCCCTCTGCCAGCCCTCCCCCCCCCCCCCCCCCCCGTTTTGGGGAAACAGAAGCATATTTGTCAACCCAGGAATCATGAGTTTGTGTTTTCCACGGAGGTTTCCGGGGGCACGAGGCACAGAGGAACCAGCTCCAGGACACGGGGCCTGCCCTTGGGGAAGTGGGTGCAGGAGCCCTCCCCGTGCCAGGCAGCCAGGATGGTGGCTGGCCACTCACTCCACCACTCGGGGCTGCAGGCTGGGGCATCTGTGCGTGGGCACCTAGCTGGGCGCTGCTCCTCGGGCACACTGGGTAGCACTGCCCAGCAAAGCTGTCCCTGCGCGTCGCCCCACCCGCTGACCGCCTTGCTGGGCACGTGGCCCAGGCAGGTTTCTGGGGCGGCAAGAGCAGTTACTGCCCCCAGTGGGCAGGTGAGCGAGGGGACGCCTCTGGGCCTGGCTCAGGATTGGGGTGGGTCTGCCCACTGGGTGGGTCTCATCTTACCTTCCCCTCTCAGGCTCCCAGCTGTGGACTCTACCCCCCGCCGCCCCCTGGCCCTGTGCCAGACGATGATGTGCCCTGTTGCAGCCCCTCAGCCCCGAGCCTGGCCATGCCAGTGTCCAAGCAAAGGCCACCTGCACCTTATCCCACGTGGCCTGTGGCCCGTAGCCACGGGGAGCGATGGCAGCGCCTCCGATGTGGCCAGCACATGGCTTGGTTCCTTCTTCGGCCAGGACCGGAAGTCTGTGCGGACGCAGCTGGGGGGCAGCCTCAGATCGGGGGCTGGGCCACCAAGCCAGGCTGGCCTGCATGGGTGCTGGGGGCATTGGGGACAGCCCCATCCCAAGGTGCCCACCAGGCAATGATGGCCTCCACCTCCCAACACACTAGCCCCCGGCTCAAACCTCAACAGCCACTCCAGCCCTGACCCTCACTCCAGACCTGTCCCCGTCTTGGGCCTTGGAACGTGCCGCCACCTCCTGGGGACAGTGTCCAGCCCTGCAATCTTCCCCAGGCCTTCGACCCTCTACTTGTCACTATCACAGGAGGCCATTGGGTTTACTTGGCCTTTAGGGCTGTGGGCTGGACTCACTGGCCACCATGTCCCCCTGGCCATTGTCTGAGCCCCGCCCACCCTCGCCATGCCGGCCTAAGACCAGGCTGCAACCGTCCTGCCCACCAGTCTCCCCACGCGGAGGAGTTCAGCCAGAGAGGGGCGACGTGGCCCCATTCATGCCTGTGCTTCTACTTATGGGACCTTGGTTGGCCCGGGTCTCCCCACGGGTGCCCCCACCCATGGACTGTGTCCGGCACACAGTAGGTCTTCAGTAGGTGTCTACAGCATTCTCACTCATCCATGTGTGCTGAGGCCCAGAGAGGGGGCGGAGCAGAGCCAACTCTCAGGGCTCCTCCTGGACCCTCACACTCCACTCCTCCCACCTCTCCTGTGCGCCGCCCTGCAGCTCAGCTGTCCTCTCAGGGGACATGAGAGACCCCAAGAATGAGTGAGGGTCTAAGGAGCAAGAGATGCACACGTGTGTGGGGTGTCCTGGAGGGACACCAGAAAGAAGGGGGTTGGGGAAGGCTCACGAGGGAGCCTTGTGGAGGGCGAGCCCTGCCTGTGGCCTGCACTGGCCTTGGGGGAGCCTGGAGTGGTCGGGTGGGGAGGGAGCCGCAAGTGGAACCTGAGTGGGGTTCTGAGTGGGACAGGGCAGGGGACTGTATGCTTAGCCTTCTTTCTGCAAAAGATGGACGATGATGGATGAATGGACTCAGAGATGATAGAGGAACTGATTGGTAGGTGAAAGACGGATAGATACGGGAAGATAATTGAATACTTGATCAACAGAGGAAAGAGAAGTGGATACATAAGTGATAGATGATAGGTGAACGATCGACAGACATAAATGCCAGACAGGAGAAGACAGACAGATGGGGTAGGGGTGAGGGAGCAGGTCTGTACCAGAGAGAGATTGGCAGGCATCTCCCGCTCAGGGCGGGGGCCTGAGGGTGTCCTCGTGCACCCCAGGGCACCGCGTCCACTCACGCCCGGCTGACCCGCGGTGTCCAGGCCTGGCTCCTGCTGCAGGCCTCCCTGTCCTGGCTCTTCACCCTCACCTTCCACACTCAAAACCCCAGCCACCTTGAAGGAGAGAGGGAGCAGGAGGCCAGGGCAGGTTGTCTCGCCCCCAGGAGGTGACAGTGGACAGAGTGGGGCTAGGGGACCGAGAAGGAACCTCCCTGGCCCAGCAGCGCCTGCCCTTGGGGTCCTCTCAGCAGGAGATGAGGGTCCTAGCTGCCACCTGGCCAGTGCTGATGGAGGGCCCCAGTCCCTAAAGGGGTCCCCTTCTTGCCCCTGATATACAGGGGAGCCAACGCAGGCTCCAGGGGCAGGCCTAGGGCAGGACAGGTCCACCAGCTCTTCATCTCCTGAGCCCTGCAAGTCGGGCTCTGTCTGTGAGACTGTGGGTCCAGGGCCTGTCTGGCAGGGACCTGACGCAGGGCCTAGTATGGCCTGGGGTTCATGCAGAAGTTTGGGGGGGGGACACAGGGGAGCATGGCGGGCGGGGCTCCCTCAGAGCACTGCCTCTGAGCTGAGTCAGTGGGAGCTGTAAACAAGCCATTCCAGCAGCGTCAGCGCCCTGCGCAGCCCGGTGCCCGCAGTCACCGTCCCCCTTGCCAAGGGGAACCCTGTGTTGTGCAAGATGCAGCTGCATTTCGGGCTCTGAAAACAAGAGCTGTGTCATACAGCTTGTACCAGCCTCTCCTGGGCCAGAGCCACTGGGACCCAACTCCACCTTGAGGAAGGTGTCACTCGGTTCAGAACTATGTCAGTGGCAATTTGCTCAGTTTATTTTATTTTAATTATTTTAAGCACGAGGATATTTTCCCATTGATTTTTAGAGATGGTGGAAGGGAGGGAGGAAGGAGAGAAACATCGATGTGCGAGAGACACACACACCCTGACCTGGGCCGGGGGGAGCCTGCAACTGAGGTGCGTGCCCTTGACTGGGAATCAAACCCAAGACCCTTTAGTCCACAGGCCAGTGCTCAAACCACTTAGCACCTCTAGGGCAATTTACTTCTTTTTTGAATCATAGATTATGTTGCAAGCATACAATGCTCCATGAACATTCCTCTCTCAATGAAAACCTTTTGGTGTTGGGGTCCATGCTTTCAAAGTTTTTTTTTTGCCATTTTCTAGAAAAATTTATTGCACTTAATTAACAGATGTTAAAGGAGCTCTGGGGTGGGGCTTTGCCATGAAAACCAGGTGCTCTCGGCCCTTGTGTTACGTGAGGCAGAGCTCCCAGGGCCTGGGTGGTGAGCTGCCCGCACAAAGGGGCCCCCTTCTGCTGGCCCTGTGCCTGCACCCGCCTCAGGGTGGGGGACAGCAGGAGGCCCGTCCAGGCCCCCGGCAGCTGCTCAGCAGGTGATGCTCACCCAGTCAAGGCTCACTGCTAAGTGCCTTCTTCCCCTTTGGCCGCTAAGTGCCTTCTTCCCCTTTGGCCGCGGGTAGCTGCCCAGGCCCTGCACCAGGCCGCTGCCCGCTGGGAAAGCTCGCGATACGTGTACTTCCATATCGAGGTAGGTGCTTACTATGCTCTTGCAACATTCTAGCTCTGTGGTCGGCAAACTGCAGCTTGCGAGCCACATGCGGCTCTTTGGCCCCTTGAGTGTGGCTCTCCCTAAGCCTTAGGAGCACCCTAATTAAGTTAATAACGATGTACCTACCTATATAGCTTAAGTTTAAAAAATTTGGCTCTCAAAAGAAATTTCAGTCATTGTACTGTTGACATTTGGCTCTGTTGACTAATGAGTTTGTCGACCCCTGTAGCTCATTCAACATCCTGCTCATTCACGATTTGTCTGTTCTGAGGCGGCAGCAAAGCTGCCGGGAAACGGGCGACGGCCTCCGCAAGGGAAGGTGCCTCCCAGCCCATCGCACCCGTGGGCAGCCACTTACTTTGGCTCCTCCGGCCTCCGGTGCTTTGTAGTTGTCAGAGGTTTGAGCAAAGGAGGCTCAGTAGTCGGCTGTCAGCCCAAGATGGAGCGGGGCCAGGAGGGAGTCAGGAGACTCCCAGTTCCATGGAAACTAGCAGGCACCCGCCCTCTCCTGCCAGGCGCTTCCAGACTTTTCCAGGAGCTCGCTGAGCTCTGCAACAGCGTCCGCTGAGCTCTTCACTGCGCGTCTTCTTGGGGGTTTTCTTCTTTTCCCTCCCCTGCAGCTTCCGTTTCTCTGGCTCTTCTCAGCTCCGCGTTCCTGCTCCAGGTCCAACAGCTCCTCCCTCGGCAGCTCCTCAGGGCCCCACCGCTAGGAGCTCCGCAGGCCCCTCCTCGCCCAGTGAGCCCTGGGCCTCCCAGCTCCTCAGGGCCCACTACTGGGAGCTCCACAGGCCCCTCCTCGCCCAGTGAGCCCTGGGCCTCCCAGCTCCTCAGGACCCACCGCTAGGAGCTCCGCAGGCCCCTCCACGCCCAGTGAGCCCTGGGCCTCTCAGCCACAGCTGCTGCGCTGGCAGCTCCTCGTGCTTGGCAAGGCCTTTGACATCATGGACGAACCTCTCGAGTGTCTCCTCCTGAGTGACAGTCCTGACTCGCTGGGGACTCACAGGGAGGCTCTGGGTGCAGCATGGACGCCGTCACCCTGGAGTGGCACCCGTCCTCCCTCAGCTGCACAGCAGCCAGGCACAGGGCGGCCTCAGGACACGCCTAAGGCTGCACCCCCGCAGTTCCTGGCGAGAGAGGGGGTTGAAAGGATGCACATCCCTTGGAGATCGGGGTGAAGAGCACCCACAAAGGGCGCCTGTCCACAGGAGGCACATCCTGCAAGTGTGTTGTTCCCCACGCAGCCCTTCCCTGTCTTGCCGCCCGGCAGTGAGGCGGCAACTGGGAGAGGAGCCGGCGCCCAGGATGCTCACTGCTCGGCAGGTCCAGGGGTCTCACGGTGCCAGACACAGGGTCTCCCCTGGGGCCCTGCCCTGGCCCCGGGCAAGGCTGTTCTCGCTCCTAGAAGCGGACCGGCCTGCGGCCTCCCTGTGGACCAGGGCCTCCCGGTGCCCCAGGAAGGGCGGCTCCATCCACAGGAAGAGTCCCGGCCTCGTTTTCTTTACAATCAGCTTCTCCGGAGCTTCCCGCCCGCCCCCCAGCAGCACTCGCAGCCACGCTCACCTCACTGGGGAGTGAATGCCGGGTCCTGAGTTGCTCCCGCCGCCCAGAGCCAGCAGCCTCAGCCTCCGCCAGGCCTGGCCGTTCTCTAAAGCAGCGAACGTGTCTGGTGGCTGTGACCTTGGTGCCCGGGACCCGCTGTGGCCGGCCTTCCCTCCAGGCCCGGGCGCTCTCTCATCAATGTTTCTAACTCTCTATCCCTCTCCCTTCCTTTCTGTAAAAAATCAATAAAATATTTTTTAAAAAAGAAGAGATGCAGTAAAGAGATGCATGAGGCTGCTGCCAGCTTAGCTTGGCATATTGTTTTACAGCAAACTTTTTCTTTTATAAGTAGGAAGAGTATACTCCCCCATAACAAGTATAAATAGTAAACATATGAACAGTAACAGCGATGTGACTACCAGAGACTGTGTCCTGTGCACACTTGCACGTGCTGCGCTTATTCTATGACCGGTGGTCGGCGGGCTTGTCAGCAGCCTCGCCACAAGCCCGTGAGGGATGCCTGCCTATGAGTCCCAGCCAGGAGGCGCTGGGTGAGAGGGATCCGAGGCTCCAGTCAAACCTATGGCCCTGTTGCACGTGTGGTCTGATGTGCAGCGAACGCCATGCGGCACATGGGCTGTTGGGCAGGGCTTCCTGGAGGAGGTGGCACTTTGCCCGGGGCCTGAGCGGGAGTAGGAGGCGCTGGGGAGCAGGAAGGAGTGCTCCAGGCAAGGGAGCAGCACTGCACAGGCGCGGAGGTGTGGTCATGAGCCTGTCCGGCACCAGAGCCCGTCCTCACCAGCGTGTGGCAGTGGGAAGCTGGGGACAGGCAGTGAGGTCCTGCGGGCGGGTCACCAGGAAAGGCTGTGCCTGTGGTGTTGGTGCCAATGGGCTTCACTCACCCCGGGTCACGAGCACCGACTGACAGGGGCTGCCCGCTTCTCCCTCCCCGAGGCCCAGCCCAGGGGAGGCCTTGCCGGCTCCCCCAGCTCCAGGCAGATTCCAGGCACCGCTGGGAAGGGCGTGGGGCGGAGACCTGAGGAAGCTCCAAGGCGGCCTGGGCTCAAGGGCGGGCTTGGGGCCTCGAGGGCAGGACTTGGGGGTCGTGGATAAAAGAAAACGTCAGGAGTCACAGGAAGTGGCCCAGCCGCAGCCAGAGACAAGCACCCTGGCCTCACAGCTCCTGGGCATCCGAGGCCCTGGGACAGCCCTGAGCTCGCCTCACATGGGAGGGAGCCGTGGGCTTCGTGGGCCTGAGGTGAGGGCAGCTGGGCCCCTTGTCTGTCGGACCTGCCTCAGTCTGTCCAGGCTGCTGTGATGGAGTCCACAGCTTGGGCTGCTCATTTCTCAGTCTGCAACCTGCAGACAGGTGTCTGCCCCTGCCCCCCGGGGCCTCTGCCCCCTGCCCCCTGGCATCTCTGTCAGTCACCTTCACGTGGACATAGCATCCTTGTCACATTCACCCAGCGCTGCCTGTCACCTTTCCCAGCTGTGTCTCAGGGCGCAGGACAAGCATGGAGAACACCCCCAGCTTCTGCCCGCAGACCTTCACCCAGGAACCAGGAACTTGCCCGGCCATGGTGGGAGAAGCTGCAGATGGACAGGCCGTGCCAGGCTGAGTGCAGGGTCTGCTGGCCTGAGGACCTGCCCAGCCCCCGCCGAGCTCACCCTGGAAGTGGCACAGGCACTAGTCCCGTCTCACCTCAGGGCCTCAGGGCCTCAGGGGCGATGGCTCACATGGGGCTGGAGCGCCACACATTCTCCCACTGGGGAGGGGGCGGCAGGCTCACCACAGCCTTCACCCCCGACCCTGAGCCAGGCCCAGAGGCGTCCCCTCGCTCACCTGCCCACTGGGGGCAGTAACTGCTCTTGCCGCCCCAGAAACCTGCCTGGGCCACGTGCCCAGCAAGGCGGTCAGCGGGTGGGGCGACGCACAGGGACAGCTTTGCTGGGCAGTGCTACCCAGTGTGCCCGAGGAGCAGCGCCCAGCTAGGTGCCCATGCACAGATGCCCCAGCCTGCAGCCCCGAGTGGTGGAGTGAGTGGCCAGCCACCATCCTGGCTGCCTGGCACGGGGAGGGCTCCTGCACCCACTTCCCCAAGGGCAGGCCCCGTGTCCTGGAGCTGGTTCCTCTGTGCCTCGTGCCCCCGGAAACCTCCGTGGAAAACACAAACTCATGATTCCTGGGTTGACAAATATGCTTCTGTTTCCCCAAAACGGGGGGGGGGGGGGGGGGGGGGGCTGGCAGAGGGAGACAATCACAAGAGGACCCACCGGGCCGGGCCGAGGCCCACAGCCTGTCTCCATGCGTGTGCACGTGTACAGAAGAGCTGTGCGTGTGCATGTGTGTGCGTGCAGGCATGACTGCCTGTGCCTGTGCACCTGTGGGGTGGGCGGTGGAGCCCCACTCTCGGCTTCTGTGTGGTCCTGGGCTCCAAGCCTCGGATCCCCCACCTGTCAGAGGGTGGCGACAGGCCCAACAAGGCGGGGGTGGTGCCCATCAGGCCCGTGGGGAGCCGGCGTGTCTGCAGCAGAGCCGGAGCAGTGAGTCCCGGGAGCAGTGCCGGGCCCCACACGTGATGCTCACCCTCATGCATGAGCTACTCCCACAGCGTGAGCCAGAGGAGATGGGGGGTGGGGGCAGCACCTGGGCAGGGGCCATGCACTGAGGAGGAAGAGGAACAGCAGTGCCAAACCCCAGCAGCTGATCGAGGGCTTAAGGAGCCAGAGCTCAGGACTTGGGAAAGCACAATGATGTTTTTCATCTCTAAAACTTCTAGAATGTTCCTTGGGCTGTTTTCAGTCTGGATTCCCTTTCTCCTGGGATCCCGGACAAGACTTGGTGTCTGTTTCCAGGCTCTGAACCACTGCTACCTGCCATCCCCTCCCGTGTGGGTGGGGGTGAAGGGCGCTGTCCCACGGGTGCCTGTGGGGCCAGCAGGCCCTGGAAGCAGGTCTCCTGGGGACCGGCCACGGGGGGAGGAAATGTGGCTACGTGCAGGGTCCTCTTTCTCGGCTGACCAGCCTCCACCTCGGCCTCACCCCTCACTGGGCGGCACAGGCAGGCAGGGCCCACAGGCCAGGCTTGGTGCAGAGGCTCGTGGTGAGTGTCTCCCCCCGCCGCCCCCCCCACCTCCCCACCATGGGCCTGGGGCGGGTGGAGCGGAGGTGAGAGGCGGTGGGAGCTCAGGAGAGCAGTGGAAGGAGGCCCTGGAGGGCAGGGGACATGGCAGGGCAGTGGGGGGGGATGTCTGGGTCGGGCAGAGCAGGGGGCCTATGGTGGGGAGTGCAGCCTGAGCCTCAGGGTCAGCCTCTGCCTGAGGTGTGTGGAGTCTGAGGTCAGGATCACCCAAAAGCACTGAGAAGGCAGGAGACTCCCGTTTAATTCACTGAGCAGCTTGGCAAGATGAGGACGTGCCTTCGAGATCCAAGCCTGTAGGCAAGAGGAGGCCCCGGCGGGGGAGGCGGGCTCTTTGGTGCGCGGTGGGCGGAGTGGGGCTGGAGGGGGGCTGGTCGTCAGAGGCCCCCCAGCTCGGCCGCCAGGAAGGCCAGCAGGAAGCGGCTGACGTGTCTGTCCACGATGAGCGGCGAGAAGCCCAGGACGCGCCGGGCCCGTGGCAGCACCTTGGGGTCTGGAGCACACGGGATCTCAGGGCCTCTCGGCACTGCCAGCCCACACCCGGTGATGCTGCTCGCACCGCAGAGCAGGCGGCCAGGCACTGACCCCAGGATCTCGGCAATCTCAACGTGGCCAGAAAGGAATGGCGGGGCCGCGCCGGGCCACCCGTCAGGGCCATGGCACTGGAGGGGACCCCAGGCCCCACGCAGGCAGGGCTTTCTAACCCCTGAGCCCTGCTTCATGCACCCCTCCTCCCAAAGGACCCCTGGAGGGGTCACTGAGGGCCAAGTGCAGGAACTGGGGCCACCACCACTGGGCCCCGCACCCTCTCCCCTCAGCCGGCCACTGCCCCACTGCGGTGGGACACAGAGGCTCGGAGAGTCGGGCAGGCTTCCTGCAGAGCCGAGCGGGCACTGTGCCCCGGGGGCGGGAGGGGAAGCCTCTGTCCTGGGCTCGGAGCCAGGCCGCGCTGAGCGGCACCCACCTGGAGGGCAGCAGTAGACGAGGAGGGCCAGCCCCGCGGCCAGGCCGAGGCAGGCCAGGAAGGCCATGGGTCCTGGGGGAGAAGCACAGGTGAGCGGCTCTCATACCTCTGAGGGCGGGTGCCGTCCTCGGGCCACGAGGGACAGCCTAGGACCCACGTGGGGTCAGCTGGGTGGGGCACCCCCAGGGAGCACCCTGGGGGATCTGTCCACGGGGAGCAATCTCAACATGGCCAGAGCCCACCGTGGAGGGGAGCCCGGGGTGGAGGGGGGCCCGGAGTGGAGGGGGGCCCGGGGTGGAGGGGAGCCCAGGGTGAGGGGAGCCCAGGGTGGAGGGGGGCCCACCGTGGAGGGGAGCCCGGGGTGGGGGGCGGCGGTTACCCCTGTCGCTGAGCACGTGGCTGGCGGTGCCCGAGTCCAGGTCTGCGCACTCCAGGTTGGAGTTCTCTGGAAACAGAAGCAGAGGCGCAGTTGGTGGGGGCCAGAGAGGAAAGTGGTCGCCGGCCTCAGGAAGCCAAGGGGGCTGCCGAGGTCCCTCGCCCCCGGGCCCCCAGCCCCTGGCGGAGCTGGATCAGGCTGTGCTGCCACTGAGCCTCGGGCCCGCGTGGTGGAGTTGGTGCCGGGGAAGGGACCCTGCATAGTTGGGGGTCTCCTTTTGTCCACTTCCTGGGACCCTGGGAGTCATGAAGGGGGGGCACTGTTCCCTCGTGACCATGAGGTGCCTGTCAAAGGTCTGACGATGCCCACGTCAGCAGGTGCTCTCTCCCCGGCCTCCCCAAGTGGCCACCCGCCACACACCCTTGAGGGCACCCGTGAGCCGGGCCGCACAGGGCCGGAGGGCGCCACGGCTGGTGTGACAGCACCGTCGGTGCCAGAGCCCAGAGCCAGTCCTGCAGGCCCGGCATGGGGCAGACGCCAGCCCGGCATCACGGCTGAGTGGCCTGGGTGAGCCACCCCATCCCTGGGGGCCTCTGACTTCTAAGAGTCGGGGAGAGTAGCCCCTCCTCCTGGGCCTGGTGCAGACGCCGTAGGGCCTGCGTTTCCCTGTCCTGGGCCCGGCAGGTCAAAGGGACACAGCTCAGCACCCACCACGGGCCGGTTCACTCAAGCTGGCCCAACCGGGGCGGTGTGGTCAGCAAGGGGAGGGTTCCCACAATGCACTGGTTACAGGTGGAAGAGGCAGATGCTACCTTTTGTGTAAAAACTGGCACAAAAGAAAGAGACAGAGACAGGAAGACAGAGATATCTGTGTGGCCAGACACCCTCCCTCCGCTCTGGGACCACAGAGAGGAGATGCGGTGGCCGGGAGGCCTCTGGCCGAGCAGGTGGACGCTGAGGCCTGGCGCTGGCCGTGCACTTACGCCCGGTGTGCCTGCTGGGCAGGCGGCTGTGCAGGGGCTGGGCGTGGATGTACAGGGCGCGGTAGAACTCCTGGCAGTCCCGCTCGCCGCTCCGCTGCAGGTGGCCCAGCAGGTCACAGAGCCGGATGCGCAGGGATGCCCTGGGGTTCCGGAACTGGGGCATGAGGCACACAAAGGACAGTCAGGCCCTAAGGGGCCGCGCCCGCGCCCGCCCCTCCACCCCGCTGGCTCCAGCTCTCTCGTGGGAGGTGCCTCCGACCAGGGGCTCCGAACACCCCTGCAGAGAGCGACTGAACCACGGCCTCACGGTGCCAAGACTGTGCTGGGTCACAGCACGGCTAGTCCTCGCACTCCCGTGACATGGAAACCAGTCACCAAGGAAGGCGGCAGGGACATTATCCGTGTGGGAACCCAGCGGCCTGTTTGTGACTTCAGCAAACTGAAGACTCGGTTTGCTCGTGGTGAAAAGGGAGTGCTGAGCGCCCTGCAGGGCTGTTGAGGGAATCGCTGCGGTGATAGCATGATAACTTCTAGTGGTTTATCGTCTAGCAGTGGTCAGCAGAGCCAAATATCAACAGTACGACTGAAATTTCTTTTGCGAGCCAAATTTTTTAAACTTAAACTATATAGGTGGGTACATTGTTATTAACTTAATTAGGGTACTCCTCAGGCTTAGGAAGAGCCACACTCAAGGGGCCAAAGAGCCGCATGTGGCTCGCGAGCCGTAGTTTGCCGACCACGGGTCTACAGAAATGTGATGCAAGTATTTAAAAGGGGTAAGGAGGAAAGAACTGGCGCCTTTGATGTGTCTGATGGAGAAATGTGTAGTTCTAAAGGTCAGTGGACAGGCACGTGGCATGACCTCCAGGATCTGGAGGCCGTAGCTTGGTGCTGCCACCTAGTGGCGAAATACCATTCCACATGGACACAATGGGGAGGTAAGTGCAGGCCTGAGTGTCCCTTTTTCCTGTACAAACATGGGAAACTGTTCAAATGGTTTTTACAATGAATGTGTATTAGACTTTTAATTTCAACAGTGCAATACAAATTTGGGCTCCTCCTTTTTCACTTCCTGTGCTACTTCCATGACTTGAGAAAGCAGCCCGTAGCAGTCCCTGCGCTTCCGATCTGCCCGGACCCACCCCTCCCTATGCCAAGGCAGGGAGCTGCAGCTCAGTCACCCCGCGGGGCGGCAGGCTCTATACCCCAAAGCCCTGGCTGATCCCTGGCACCCACCTCAGCCCCATGGGGGAGCCAGAGAAGCAGGGACAGCAGGCAAGGTCACCCACTCTTACCCAGTGTCCACAAACAGCTGAGCCAGATGACATCTAAAATATTTGCCCATTATGACCTTTCGGAAGAGCCCTGTGATGCCAGGGTGGGGCCTAGCCAGCACCCCCGTCCCCGCTCCCCGCTCCCAGGTATGTCACGTTGTGGCGTGTTGTCACATGTCTCCCGTGATACTTCCAGCCCTGGGTCCAAGGTCACCCCAAAGAGATGGGTCTTCACTTCCGGGCTCTCCTCACCCCCACCCAGGCCCGCCCCTCACCTTTTCCGCATCCTTGTTGCTGAGGATCTGGGGGCAGTAGCGGTTCAGCTGCAGGATGATCCTGTCCACCTGCTGCTCGCTCAGGTGCCCAGGGCTCAGCAGGAAAGGCGTGTCCTGCACCAGCCGGTCACAGTAGGTCTGCTCTGAAACAGGCAGAGGAGAGCAGGGGGGCCTCAGTCAGCGGGCCCCAGGCCAGGGAGGCACGACGCTGTAAGCACAGGGACAGCTGCTGGCCCCAGCCTGCATGGGCCTCACGCACAGCCCAGAGCCCTCCATGTCCTGCCAACCTCTTGGCCTGAAGATGGGGTGGTGGGTACAGTGAGAACTGTCCAGAGTGCGGGACAGAGCCTCTGCCCCTCTCTTCTACGAAATAAACTCAGGGGCTAAGAGTCTGCTGTTCACGGCCCCCACAAAGCCCGCGGGAGATACCCAGGCCTGGGAAGGGCACAGGCAGCCTGGGCAAGGCCCGACCACGGCTTCCACAGGCACCATGTCCCGGGGCCAGAGCGCAGGCTCGGGGGCTGTGGTGGCAGGGCCGCAGGACCGTGAGTCGCAGGAAGACAGCATCGCCCTCAGCCTGTCTGCAGCAGACCGTGTGCCTGCCCGGGTGCTAGGGAAGGCTTCTTCTTTTGTCTTTCTCTCAGAATCACCATTACAACATTGTCGCTGCACCTTCTTCCCGTTAAGAACATTCTTTACAATGACAAGCCTTTAAAGATGAAGGGTGGGGTAAAGGCTGGCAGGTGGGGGCACAGGGTCTCCAAGGGAGGATGCCGAGTCCCTGAGCACCAGCTGCCTGAACAGACGCAGCGCCTTACTTACCTACCTGTGCCAGCTTGTCCCGTTTCCCGGTGGACACAGGGGCAGGGGGGGCGGGCAGAGCTGTATAGGAGAAGAGTTTTTGTATGTGATTGGAGTTAAGTTGGTATCAATTCAAATTAGACTGTTATAAGTTTAGGAGAGTATGTATGATCTCATGGTAACCACAAAGAAAATTGCCACACTATATTGTTACTGCAAAAAAACAACTAAACACAAAAGAAGGCAGTAGTGGAAGAACTGAAGGACAAAAAAGCTACAAGACATACAGAAAAGAAATAGCAAAGGCAGAAACAAGTTATTTCTATCAGTAATTGCTTTACATCTAAATAAGTTAAATTGTCCAATCAAAGGCAGAGACTGGCAAAATTTATCTGTGATAAATGTTATAATTTATAAGAAATATATATTTGGTCTTTATCCCGCTTCCTGGCACACAGCTCCTGAAACCCTGGGAATTTCTCTTTTTTTTAATCATCACCCAAGACTGCATCAGCCTCAGCCTGTCTGCAGCAGACCGTGTGCCTGCCCAGGGTGCGGGATATTTTCCCCACTGATTTCTAGAGAGAGTGGAAGGCAGGGAGGAGGGGGAGTGGGGGGGAGAGAAACATAGACATGAGAGAGACACATGGATTGGTTGCCTCCGGGGCTGGAGAACCTGCAACCGCAGTGCATGCCCCTAACCAAACCCATGACCCTGAGCAAACCGTCCAGGGCAGAAATGTCTCACATATATAAACAGCACTCCACCACACAGTAACAATATACATTCTCCTCAGTGCACATGGAACATTCTCCAAGGTAGGCGTCAAAACAAGTTTGGCCACAAAACAAGTCTTAATTGATTTAAAAATTTTGAAATTATACAAAGGATCGTTTCTGATCACATGGAATAAAGCTAGAAATCAACAGAAGGAACACTGAAAAATTCACAAGTATTGAAAATTAAATAACCAACAGATCAAAGAAGTCACAAGGGAAAATAGAAAATACCTTGAAACAAATGAAAAAACCCCACAGCATATCAAAACTTAAGGGATGCAGTGAAAGCAGTGCTGAGAGGGGAATTTATAGAAAAAATATCTTAACTCAATAACCTAATGCTTCAAGGAACTAGAAAAAGAGCACACTAAACCCAAAGAGGCAGGAGGAAGGAAATAATAAAGATTGGAGTGCAGCCAGCTGGTGTGGCTCAGTTGGTTGAGCATCGACCTATGAACAAGGAGGTCACAGTTTGATTCCAGTCAGGGTGCATACCTGGTTTCAGACTTGATCCCCAGTAGGGGGTGTGCAGGAGGTAGCCAATCAATGATTCTCTCTCGTGATGTTTCTCTCTCTCTCTCCCTCTCTCTTCCTCTCTCTGAAATCAATAAAAAAAATATTAGAGTGCGGGTAAATGAAATAGAGAAAAAAACAGTAAAAAATTCAACAACACCATAAGTTGGTTCATTGAAAAAATCAACAAAACCTTTAGCCAAACTAACAACAACAACAAAAAAGACTCAAATTACTAATATCAGAACTTAAAGTTGGGATACTACTACCAATTTTACAGGGGCGGTGGGGGAGGCTTATAAGAGAGCACTATAAACATTTGAATGGCAACAAATTGGACAACCTAGATGAAATGAACAAATTCCTAAAAGCACACAAACTACCAAAGCTGACTCATGAAGAAATATAAAATCTGAATAGATGTATAACTAGTAAGAGATTAAATCAGTAATCAAAATTGTTCCAGCAAGTAAAAGCCCAGGACCAGACAGCTTCACTGGTGAATTCTACCAACATTTGAAGAACTACCACCAATCCCTCTCAAGCTCTTCCAAACAACTGGGGAGGAGGGAACACTCCATAACTCACTCTTTGAGTCCAACATTGCTTTGATACCAAAGCCAGACAAAGACACTACAAGAAAGCTATAGACCAATATTGCTTATGAATACTGATGTAAAATCCACAACAAAATACTAGCAAATTGAATTCAGCAGCATATTAAAAGAATTTATTCCAGGCCCGGTGGCATGGCTCGGTGGTTGAGCGTCAACCTATGAACCAGAAGGTCATGATTTGATTCCTGGTCAGGCAATGTGCCTAGGTTGTGGGCTCCATCCCCAGTAGGGGGGCATGCAGAGGGCAGCCAATCAATGATTCTCTCTCATCATTGATGTTTCTATATCTCTCTCCCTCTCCCATCCTCTCTGAAATCAATAACAATACATATATTTGGGGGGAAAAAAGAATTCATTCCACGAATGCAAGGATGGTTCAACATATGAAAAACATTACTATAATAGATCAGATTAATAGAAGAAAAACAAAAGATCACCTCAAGTGATGCAAAAAACAATTTGACAAAATTTAATACACTTTCTTGATTTAAAAAAACCAATACATGCTGAAACCGGTTTGGCTCAGTGGATAGAGCGTCGGCCTGCAGACTGAAAGGTCCCAGGTTTGATTCCAGTCAAGGGCATGTACCTGGGTTGCCGGCACATCCCCAGTGGGAGATGTGCAGGAGGCGGCTAATCGATGTTTCTCTCTCATTGATGTTTCTAACTCTCTATCTCTCTCCCTTCCTCTCTGTAAAAAATCAATAAAATATATTTAAAAAAAAAACACAAAAAAACCCCAATACATTAGAAATAGAAGAAGTTTCTCAACATAATGAAGGTCATATAGGAAAAGTCTACAGCAAACATCATATTCAATAGTGAAAGACTAAAGCTTTTCCTCTAAGATAAGAAATAAGACAAGGATACCCACTCTCACTATTTTTTATTCAACATAGTACTAGAAATCCTCATCAGAGCAATTAGGCAAGAAAAGCGGGGGGGAAAGGCATTCATTTGGAAAGGAAGAAGTAAAATTATCTCTGTTTGCAGATGACATGATCTTATATATAGAAAACCCCAATGTTTTTTTAAAAAAGACACCTGTTAGAACTAATATATTCACAGCAAAGTTGCAAGATACAAAATCAACACACACAAAACCATTTGCTTTTTTATACACTAACAGTGAAAAATAAAAATAAAAAAAACACAATTCCATTTATAGTAGCATCAAAAAGAATAAAATACTAAGGAGTAAGTTTAACCAATGAGGTGAAAGACTGGTACACTGAAAACTACAAAAAGAATTGCTGAATGAGTGAAATAAGACACAAATAAATGAAAAGATATCCCATGTTCATAGATTGGAAGACTTAATATTGTGAAGATGACGATACTACCCAAAGTGATCTGCAAATTCAATATAATCCCAATCTAAATCCCAATGATGATTTTTGTGGAAACAGACAAAGCATCCTAGAATTCATATATCAAGGAACCCTCATAGCAAAAACAATCCTAAAAAATAACAAAGTTGGAGGACTCACACTTTGTAATTTCAAAATATACTTAAAAGCTACAAGAGTCAAAACAATGTGGTGGTGGCATAAAGACAGACATATAGACCAATGGACTAGAATAAAAAGTCCAGAAATAAATAGTATTTTGAGTGGAAAAAACAGAGAGCGAAAAAGATAACCCACAGAATGAGAGAAAATATCTGTGAAGCATATATCTAATAAGGGAATAATATTCAGAACATATAAAGAACTTCTAAAACCCAACAACAAAAAACACAAACAATACAATTTAAAAATGGGCATAGTATTTGGATTGGAATTTCTCCAAAGATATACAAGTGGCTACTAAGCACATGAAAAGTTGCTCATATCATTAGTCATTAGGGAAATGCAAATCAAACCACAATGAAATATCAGTTCATACTTATTAGGGTGAACTATCCTTACATTCTCCTTTAATGTGCTGCTGAATTCAGTTTGATATATATACACGGAGAATGAAGATGTAAAAATTGGAATTCTCATACATTGCTGGTGGGCATGTAAAATGGTGCAGCCACTGTGGAAAAAGAGTATGATAGTTCCTCAAAAAGCTAAACATAGAGTTGTCATATAATTGAGCAATTCCACTTCTAGGTATATACTAAAAAGAATTTAGCCCTGGCCAGGTAGCTCAGTTGGTTAGAGTGCCAACTCGATACACCAAGGTTGCAGGTCTGATCCCTAATCAGGCACATACAAGTGTCAACCAATGATTACATAAATAAGTGGAACAACCAATTGATGTTTCTCTCTTTCCCTCTCCCTTCCTCTCTCTAAAATCAACAAATAAAAAGGAAAAAAAAGAATTAAAAGCAGAAAACTCAAACAGATACTTGAACAAACATCAATGTTCAGAGTAGCGTTATTCGCAACAGCCAAAAGGTGAAGCAACTGATGGATGAGTGAGTAAACAGAACGTGGTCTGTATAATTCAGCCTTAAGAAGGAAGGAGATGCTGACGCCTGCTATGGGTGGACACTGAAAACATTATGCTAAGTTTAAATAAGTCAGACACAGAAGGGCAAACATTGTGTGACTCCATGGATATGATATATCCAGAACAGGCAAATTCTAGAAAGAGAAAGTAACATCAGGAGCTGGGGCATGGACGAAAGGGGCGTTATTGTTTATTGGGGATAGAGTTTCTGTTTGATAAAAAAGTTCTAGAAATGGATAGTGGTGATGGTTTCACAACACTGTGAATGTATTTAATGCCACCAAAATACTGTTAAAGTGGTACAACCAAAAAAAAAAAAGTGAATGGATATTTAAACTGTGGTTCATCCATACAATGAGATATAATTCAGTGATAAAAATACCTATGCAGTCATGAAAAGATAGGGAGGAAACAAATGCATATTTCTAAAAGTGAAGGACGCTAATGTGAAAAGACTACACACTGCATAATTCCAACAGAAAATGCAAAACTATGGAGACAGTAAAAAGATCAGTGGTTGCCAGAGGTTAGGGAACAGGAGGGGCGAATGGATGGAGCAAAGGTTTTTAGGGCAGTGACACTACTCGTATGACAATAATGGTGAATACAGGACATCTTACACTTTTCCAAACTCGTCGAATGTACAACACAAGGAGTGAACTATAGTTAGTACTAATCTATGAAATTGGTTTATCAAGTGCCAAAAATGCACATACTAATGCAAGATGTCAACAATCCTGGGAACCGAAGTGGGGGTGGGGCGGATCCTCTGTACTATTTGCTCAATGTTCTACAAACTAAAATTGCTCTAAAATAAAACCTCATAAATAAAAAGAAACCCTAGCTGCTAATCCCACTGCTGAATTTTAAAGCAAGCAGATGCCCCTGAGGTGGGGCTGCCTGGGAAGGGGCACAGGGACACGATGGAGGATGGAGATGTTCTGGCTGACTGGGCCTGAACGGTCGTTCCATGGTGCATACACTTGTCCAAACTTACCTAATTATTCACTAAAATGACTCATTTACTTGTAAGAAATTTATACTCAGTAAAGGTGACTTTTTTAAATGGGGTCATCATGTGGGAACACGTGGGTCTCCTCCCCAATTTCCTCTGTGGGGCTGACTAAACAGACCATTTGTCTTCCTCATCTCGCCCTCCCAATGCCCGCTCACACTAGGGTCTTTACCCTAGAAAACAAATCTCTAACTTCTAAATTCTCCCAGCCCCTGAAATCTACCTGGAATACAGACTTGTCAGCAGCCCCACCACAGTGAGCAAGCTGCACACAGGATGCCCAGGGACCTGCCACAGCCATGTGAGCAGGACCCTCCGGCCACCCGGCTTCGGCACTCTGATTACTCCTTCGTTAAGGGCCCCAGCCAGCTGTGCCCCACAGCTGGGTATTCCATGGAACAGGTCATCTGCATCCTTGGGTCAGTGCAAGCACAACCCCCCCTTCCCCTGATTTCAGATAGAGAAACTGAGGCACAGCAAGTACAACTCAGCCAGCTAAGGAGTGATGGATCAAGGTGGATCCAGGCACTGTCGGGGCCACCTCTTGACATCCAGAATCTCTGCCCCATTAAGTGACAGACTAATGAACTGTGCACTTAGCTGCGTCATGTCTGCCCCTCACCAGGCCCACGAGGGCAGGCCCAAGGCCATCCTGTCCGGCATGTGCATCTGTGCCCGCAGCCGGCACACAGTAGGCAGTCACTAGAACTCTGGAATGAATGGACGGAGGTGGGCGCACCTGGGCCAGCACCCTGCAGCAGCTCCTCCAGCCCTGCGGGCCAACAGCCAGGCGGGGCTCCTACTGCCCCAGCTGTAACCACCTGGCACAGTGCCACTGCCTGTGGGATGAGGCTCCAGGCTCTGCTGCACCCTGTGGTTGCTATAAACTGCACGCACACCACACCCAGGCGGCACTCGGAGGCACGAAAAGGCACCGGAAAAGGAAACCACTTTGGTCTAGGTCCTGATACACAGTCCCAGATGGTTTTTACAGAATATAGGAAGAAAAATGCTCTGGCACAAAACCCACCAGGATTTTGCCAGCTTCCTCTGCCAAGCCCCACCTCCATGCCCAGCTGGCGCTAGGACTACAGACTCATTACACCCGCCGGCACTAGTGGCCTGGTCGGAGCCGGCCCCACTGCTCTCACCTGGCGCCCAGCCCCCTGAGCCTTCCCACATGGCAGCCCCAGCTGCACCACACTGCCAGGAGCCCTGCCCCAGGCAAGAACACTATCCCAGTGGTTTCCACCTGGCTAATGCTCAGCCCACTGTCCCTCCCCACCCCTCCACCCCCAGGCCTTGCCCCACGCACTTCAGATGCTTGGGCTTCAGCCTCCCATCCCGAATGGAATCTCCCAGGATTCCCTCCTGTCTGAGTCCGACCTGGCCTTGGGCACGAAAGAGCTGAGCTGAGATTGCTCTCTCTCTAGCACACAAGGCAGGGACTGATTCCACAGCCACAGTAACATCTGCAGCCACAAGTAAAAAGGGTTCAGAGGAATGACAGGGGAGGAGCAGGCGACAGCTGGGTCCCTTCTGGCCTAGACTGGGACCTGGTGTCCCGGAAGTCACCAGGTTCCAGCCCATGAAATCCTGTGTGTGCAGGATCCATTCTGAGACTCCACTGAGTTCTGGGGGGGGACGGGGGGGGGGGGGGGACGGGGGACGGGGGACAGGGCCTTCTGGGCCTACCTGACCCCCTGGTGCACCCCCAGGTGACTTCTGTCCCAAGAGGCAGAAGAGTGGGTCCCTCAGGGATGAGGTATGACTTCTGGGAGCCCCCACAGTCCCTGACCACTCTGCATGGGTTTGCAATGGCCCATCACTCGGGGCTTCTCCAACTGGGGAGGGTCCACAGAGCAGTGTGGCCCTACGGCTAGGTCAGGAGTGCGCTGAGAGCTCCAGTTCATAGAGGGGCGGGGGGGGGGGAGGGGGGGAGGGGTAGTGCTGGAGGCTTAGCCCCCCATTTCCCCGAGCCTGCCCCTGCGCCAGTTGTGCAGTGCAGGGGTGCCACACACAGCCCAAGCGCGCAGCGCCTGCGGCCCAGGTCAGGAGGCTGGCAGGACAGTGTCTGTTCTCCCCCTGCAAGCACAGCAGGACCCAGCACTTCACCTCCCCCTCGGTCAGGGGCATCCTCACCCAGCACCGCCCGGCCACAGGTGAGCATCGGCCTGGGTCCACCCAGGGCCCTCCAGGGCCTGACCACGCCCTCGGCCCCCGTCGTCCCGCCGAGAGAGAAGGCGGTCACCGGCACGCGGTCGCGGTCACGGACAAGGTCACTGGGGCAAGGAGTGAGGAGCGGCCCCCAGGGCGACGTGGGGCAGCCGGGCCCTGGAGACCCCCGGGGGCGCGTGCCGTCCCGGGATTGCAGGCACGGCCGCAGCCCACGCTCACCTGTCATGCTGGCCGCACAGGTGCCCCCGGCGGGCACCGACCTGTCCCCCTGCAGCCGCCCGTCTTCCCCCTGCCGCCGCGGCCCGCTAGCCCCCGCTGACCTCCGCCCACCGCCCGAGGCGGGCCGCCCCTTCCCGGAAGGCCCCGCCCCCAGCGTCGCGACGTCGCTCGCACAACCCTAACCCCGCCCTCATGGAGGCCCCGCATTGCCGTTAGGCCGCGCCCCTGATCCCCTAAGCTCCGCCCCTCCCAGCCTTAGCCGCTAAGAGGCCGCCGGTGCCCTTAGCTCCGCCCCCAACTGAACAGGGCGGTCCCGGGCCGCGTCCCCACCCAAAGCGCCAAACCCCGCTCTTCTTAGCCCTGTCCTTCCCTTTAAGCCCCGCCCCCGACGACGACGTCACCGCGCAAGCCTTGAAGCCGGCCCCACTGAGCCCCGCCCCCACGGGCCTGGGCTCCCGCACCGCCTCTCACGGAGCCCCGCCCTCGCCAGCCTGAGGCCTCCGGGAACGGGAGTCTCAGCCCCGCACGCCGGGCACGGCCTTCTCAGAGGCCCTTTGCCCCGCCTCTTACTCTAGCCACGCCCCCAGCCCGAGGCAGCCTCTGTGAGAGCCCAGGCGCACCTTCCTGGCCCCGCCGTGCCCTCCTATTGGCTCCCTCCCTGGATTGGTCCCGCCCCCGGCCCTACCTTCTTGGCTGCCTGTGGGATTTCTGCTGAGGGCCCATGCCCAGGTTGCAAGCTCATGGCAGTAGGGACTTGCAGGAGGCAGCTGATGGATGTTACTCTCTCACCTCATTCTTTTTCTCCTTCTCTCTCCCTTTCTCTCTAAAAATCAATTTAAACCAATCTTTTTTAAAAACGGAGGCTTTGAGAGAGGAAGTGACTTACGGTCATGTAGAAGGTCAGGAAACGGGGGTACAAACTGGAAGCAAAAGGTCGGGGAACGTCTAGTGCCCTAAAGGGATCAGCCAAAGAGGACAGTGCCTGCACAGTGACCACGCCCTGATCCAAGATAGAAGTTGGACTCAACGGTGTGGCTTGAGTGGGATACTCCCCTCTCTGGGGCCCCCATCTGCAGAAGGGGGCCACCTGTCTATCAGTGTGACCCTGACTAGGAGGTCATTTAAGTTGCCTGAACCTCAATTTTCCAGTCTGTAAAATGGGTGACCTTGGACAAATACCTCCTTCCCCAGAGTCCCACTCCCTTTCTGTCACAGGCCTGGCCTTTCCAGTTCTGGTGCCCACTCCAGGAAGCTTCCAGGCCCACAGAATGTGAATGCACAGGGCTCCCACCACAAAATGGAGAGCTGTGGCGGAAAGGGAAAGCAGGGCCTCCCATCAGCCATTTGGTTTTATACTTGGTTCCTTCTCTGCCTGTGCTGGCTGCTCCCCCATTAGCATGCTCTCATCTGAGCTGCTGGGGCTGGACTTAGAGTGGGGGCCCAAGCTCAGTATTTACTTCTTGGACAGCACAGGATGCTCAGGTTCCCAAGTCCATGTGCCCCCTTCCATGTCTGTGCCTCAGTTGTCCTCTGTAAAACAGGACTGGAACTGACCATCAAAGGTTTGTGCAGTTGGGGTATCCAGAGAATGAGTGCAGTTATCTCCTGGACACCCCAAGCCCTGGGCCAAGTCGTGGTGGTCACTACCTGGGAGCCACCACTCTCTAAAACTGAGGACGCACCTGGCCCCGCTCCAGGAAAGGCCCAGCCTGAGCCTGCTCTCCCTGGAACGCCCTACACCGTCCTTGCAGGGACTTCTGGAGAGTCTTCTTGAGCAAAGTAGAACCCAGCCTGGACCCTGTTAGCCCATATCTGTCACCCTGTGTCAGGCTCCTAGCATTTACCATTTAGTTCATTCATTTCACCTAGAACAATGGTCCTTTTTCTGCCAAGGGCCCTTTGGATATTTATAGCATCTTTTGTGGGCCATACAAAATTATCAACTTAAAAATTAGCCTGCTATATTTGGTCAAACATTTACTGAAATCACCCTGATGTGATGGCTGGAACTGCTTCTCTTTGGTGAGGCATGTGATGTTAGCTGGTGTTGATGATATTGCTACTTGCAACTGCTTTTCCAGGTTTGCGTCTGTCAGTCTAGAATGCAGTGGACTCTGCGATGGTAAGTTTTGGAAAGAACTGCTTGCACAGATTAAAAATGGCAGCAGTGTAAGTGGATGCTACACAGACACACTCCCAGGACCAAACTGAAATTAAAATACAAAAAAAACCCCAAACACATCCTGAATAATCAACTGAAGACCAGCTGGAGAGAACCCTGATAAACAAGGAAAGTGGAGCACACAGAGACTGGGAGGAAGGGCAGAGGAGCAAAAGGGCTGGCCAGGCTCCCACAGATATATTTAAAAGGTCATATATGATGACCATGCAGGATTTATTCCAGGGATGCAAGGCTGGTACAATATTCACAAATCAATAAATGTGATACATCACATAAACAAAATGGGAAAAAGTCACATGATCATAGCAATAGATACAGAAACAGCATTTGATAAAATTCAGCACCCATTTTTTGATTAAAACTCTCAGAAATGTGGGAATAGAGGGGTCATACCTCAACATAATAAAGGCCATATATGACAAACTGAAAGCTAACCTTATACTCAATGGGCAAAAATTAAAAATGTTTCCCTTAAGAATAAGAACAAGACCACTCTTATTCAACATAGTACTGAAAGTCCTAGCCACAGCAATCAGACAAGAAGAAATAAAAGGCGTCCAAATTAGAAAGAAGGAAGTAAAACTCTCATTATTCGCAGATGACATGATATTGTACATAGAGCCCTAACCGGTTTGGCTCAGTGGATAGAGCGTCAGCCTGCGGACTCAAGGGTCCCAGGTTCGACTCCGGTCAAGGGCATGTATCTTGGTTGCGGGCACATCCCCAGTGGGGAGTGTGCAGGAGGCAGCTGATCGATGTTTCTCTCTCTCATCGATGTTTCTAAATCTCTATCCCTCTCCCCTCCTCTCTGTAAAAAATCAATAAAATATATTTTAAAAAATAAATAAATAAAAGATATTGTACATAGAAAACCCTAACTACTACATTTAATAAATTAATTTGGCAATGTAGGAGAATACAAAATTAACACCCAAAAAATCAATGGTTTTTTTATACATCAGTAATGAATTATCATAAAGGGAAACTAAACAAACAATCCCATTTACCACTGCAACAACAAAAAAATTATGATACTTAGGAATAAACTTAACCAAGGAGGTAAAAGACTTGTACTCAGAAAACTACAGGACATTGAAAAAAGAGATAGAGGAAGATATAAACAAGTGGGAAAATATACCACAGATTCATGGATTGGTAGAATTAACATCATTAATATGTCCATACTACCCAAAGTAACCAATAGATTCAATGCAATCCCTATTAAACTACCAATGGCATATTTCACAGATCTAGAACAAATACTCCAAAAATTTATAGGGAACCAAGAAAGACCCCAAAAAGCTGAAGCGATCTTGAAAAAGAAGATCAAAGTGGGAGGGATCACAATACCAGATATCAAGTTATACTATCAAGCCACTGTACTCAAAACAGCCTGGTACTGGCACAAGAACAGACATAGAGCCCAATGGAACAGAACAGAGAACCCAGAAATCGACCCAAGCCATTATGCTCAATTAATATCTGACAAAGGCCCTAACCAGTTTGGCTCAGTGGATAGAGCGTCGGCCTGCGGTCTCAAGGGTCCCAGGTTCAATTCCGGTCAAGGGTATGTACCTTGGTTGTGGGCATATCCCCAGTAGGGGGTGTGTAGGAGGCAGCTGATTGATGATTCTCTCTCATTGATGTTTCTGACTCTCTATCCCTCTCCCTTCCTCTCTGTAAAAAATCAATAAAATATATTTAAAAAAATATCTGACAAAGGAGGCAAGAGCATACATTGGAGTCAAGACAGTCTCTTAAATAAATGGTGTTGGGAATAATTGGACAGATACATGCAAAAAAAATGAAACTAGACCACCAACTTACACCATACACAAAATAAACTCAAAATGGATTAAAGACTTAAATGTAAGCAGTGAAACTGTAAAAATCCCAGAAGAAACCACAGGCAGCAAAATCTCAGGCAGCTTTCATAGCAATATGTTTACAGATACATCTCCTAAGCCAGGGCAAAGGAAACTAAGGAGAAAATAAACAAATGGGACCACATCGAAACAAAAACTTCTGCACAGCAAAAGAAACCATCAACAAAATGAAAAGGGAGCCCACTGTATGGGAAAACATATTTGGCAATGATACATCTGATAAAGGGTTAATTTCCAAAATATACAAGGAACTCATACAACTTAACAAAAGGAAGACAAACAATCCAATTGAAAAATGGGCAAAGGACTAAAATAGACACTTCTCCAAAGGGGACATACAGATGGCCAATAAGCATATGAAAAAACGAGAGCCCCGGTGCACAGGTAGGGTCCCTAGGCCTGGCCAGCGATCAGGGCAGACTGGGGGCCTTCCTTCCAGCTGCTGGCCGGGGCCTTCATTCGTTCTGCACTGCCCCCTGGTGGTCAGTGCACATCATAGCTAGCAATCAAACTCCTGCTTGCCGGCCCTGCACCCCACTGCCGTCAGTTGCCTCCCTCTGCAGGGCCACTGGTGGGGCGATCAGCGTTCCCCTGCTGGCACCCACCTTGGTTGACCTGGGGCCTTCAGGCTGGGAGCAGCTCCTGCATTGAGCATCTGCCCCCTGGTGGTCAGTACACGTCATAGCAACCGGTCGTTCCTGCCATTTGGTCGATTTGCATATTAGGTTTTTATTATATAGGATGCTCAGAATCACTGATCATCAGAGAGATGCAAATTAAAATGACAATGTGGTATCACCTCACACCTGTCAAAATGGCTACCATCAACAAATGACAAGTGCTGGCGAGGATGTGAAGAAAAGGGAACCCTAGTAAACTGCTGGTGGGAATGCAGACTGGTGCAGCCAGTGTGGCTCAGTGGATAGAGTGTTGGCCTGGGGACTGAGGGTTCTGGGTTTGATTCCGGTCAAGGACACATGCCTAGGTTGCCAGCTTGATTGCCAGTAGGGGGCGTGCAGGAGGCGACCAATTAATGATTCTCTCTCATCATTGATGTTTCTATCTCTGTCTCCCTCTCCCTTCCTTTCTAAAAGCAATAAAAATATATCTTTTAAAAAATACTTGTCAAATGTTTAGTCTCCCTGCTGCTGAACTTGAAAGAAAGAAAGAAAGGAAGAAGAAAGAAAGAAAGAAAGAAAGAAAGAAAGAAAGAAAGAGCAAGAAAGAAAAAACAGTATGGTGTTTCATCAAAAAATTAAAAATGGAACTGCTGTTTGACCCAGCGATTCCACTCCTAGGAATATATCCTAAGAAACCTGAAGCACCAATCAGAAAGAACGTAGGCACCCCTGTGTTTATAGCAGCACAATTCTCAATAGCTAAGATCTGGAAACAGCCCAAGTGCCCATCAGCAGACGAGTGGATAAAAGCTGTGGTACATTTACACCATGGGATACTATGCAGCTGTAACAAAGCAGGATCTCTTACCCTTTGAGACAGCATGGAGGGACCTAGGGAGTATCATGCTAAGTGAAATAAGCCAGAGAAAGACAAGTATCACATGATCTCACTCACATGTGGAATCTAATGAACAAAATAAACTGATGAACTAAATAGATCCAGAGACAAGGAAGCATCAAACAGACTGAGGAATTTGTTCGATGGAAAGGCAGGGCAGGGTGGGTGGGTGGGAAGTGATCAACCAAAGATCTTGTATACATATATGCATATGCCATAGACACAGACAAAACAGGGTGGTGAAGGCCTGGGGCGGGGTGAGGGCGGGCTAGCAGGGGTCAATGGGGGCAGAGGAGCATATAGGCAATGCTTTCAACAATAAAGAGTTAATTTTAAAAAGGAAAGAACTCACAGCAGGAAGTTGGGGACACAGATGCATATGTCAATGCATGTCTCCTCAAAGTGGGAAGCGCATTGTTGCTGAGGCCACGTTTGTAGCACTCAAGCAGCTCCTATCGCTCTGCAGCTGAGTGATTCGTGTTGTAGGCACACCAAGGGCTCCACGCTGAATGGCTGGCAAAGGTGCTCAGTTCCATCGGTTTACTCTCCACTCCTGAATCTTCCCTAAAGGCCTCCGCGAGTCCCCGCAGTCCCCAGCATTCTCCTGTCCTACAGGCCTGTCCTTTCAGAGTGACCAGCGCCGACCTATTCCTCTCGAGCTGCCCTGTGCTCAGCCTCAGTCCAGCCTCACTGGTTTCGCGGTGACAGCAGGGAGCCGAGAAGCCGGCTGGGCCCTGCAGCCTGACACGGCTCCGGCTCCGAGAGGCCACCGCGCACTAGACCCACAGCCCTGACCGGTTTCCCTTCCGCTCCGCGAACTGCGAGGCTCCCCCGGCTCCCCCCCAGTTCACAAACCCTCGGGAGCACGCACTGCACCTGGTGAACAGGGTCACCGTACTCAGTCAAGGTCGTTCAGTGACTCCTTCCTTGCACTGGCGGCTGTTAAACTCTCTGCTTTTGGCAGAGTCTAGGCATGACACCACTGCTGTCACCCGCTGTTGGCACAACTGTGCACAGAGGCTCCTGGCGTGTGACACGGTGGCCCACAATGAACCCACTCCGATCCCGCCGAGACCTTTCAGTTCCTTCTTGACAAATGCAAGTGACCCTTTTTGCTCGGCAACCATGGCTGGAGCTCCATCTATAAAGGCCACTTAACTTTTCAAATGTTAGCTCAAATTTTCATCAACCAAGTCTCTCAAACAAGCCCTCACCTCTTGCCCATGCGTGGCTGCCAGGGCCAGCGACTCCGTTCGCCTGTCACACTCCGCCGTTATCCCAGGAAGGACAACCGCCCACTGGGCAGCATTTGCTACGCCCCTGGAGTTGCCAGGGAGCAATGGGAACCCTCCTGCAGAACCCTCCAGTGCTTGCAACACCGCGCTGTCAGTGACCCGAGGGAGGCAGTTCCCCGACTCTTGGAAAGATCGACACTCTGCACCAACTTTCCTTTTCTTTGTAGCCACCATTGGTAGGATGTCAGACCATGCAAGTTCTCATAACTATCCAGTGTGTGTGTGTCGCCAGTGACACGATTATTTTGCTTTGATAACTGTACTTTATAAAAAATCCTCACCCGAGGATATTCTCTCTATTGATTTCTAGAAAGAGTGGAAGGGAGGGAGGAGGAGAGAGGGAAACATGGATGTGAGAGAAACACCGATTTGGTTGCCACCTCATGCACCCCTACTGGGGTTGGGGAACCTGCAACTTAGGTATGTGCCCTTGATGGGGAATCGAACGCGTGACCCTTCGGTCTGCAGGCCAACACCCTAACCACTGAGTCAAACCAGCCAGGGTTCTAATCCTGCATTTTGCATTTGAAACATATCCAACATTTGTCTTGATAAGGGTTAGCTAGCTAGCTTAATTAGGCTGACAGGAGAGGGGTCCAGGGAGGATGGAAACATTGCTGGCCTGAGCAATTAAAGCAGTCATAAACCAAGGACAGCAGTACCTCTGGCCTGAGCAATTAAGCATCCATAAGGCAGATCAAAAGCAGCGCTGATATGAGCAGCTGGGAGAGCAAGGGGTAATAAAACATCTCTGGCCAGGACAACTGAGAGAGAGCCATAAGGAAGGTCAAAAGCAACTCCAATCTGAATAGGTAAGATGGATATGTGAAGGGCAGAAATAGCTACAAGAGGCCAGAATGCTTTCACAGAGGATAAAGAAATGTTACAAGATGGGGGGAGGGGAGGAGCACCACGTGGGCTTTAGACTTTGAAATGGATACTATGTAGCAGAGTGACCAATGAGGAAAGCACGGGGTCCTAGATTAAGGAAGGGTCCAATTATAAAGGGTCATGTTCAGACAAAGAGCTACAGCCTTTATAAACCCAGAGACAAGGAGACTCAGTATATTTCAGATTTTTTTTAGGTTAATTTTTTCCCATTAGAGAGAAAGAGAGAGAGCGAGAGAGCAGGCTTTCCCATTTGAGGGCTCCTCCCCAGGGAGTGCCCTTTGGGGACATCCCTGCCCAGATGAAATTTGTATATGCTTCCAATAAACTACATTTTTATTAAAAGAAATCTGCCTTAGTCCACAAGTTTATTCTTCAAACTTTGTAGAGCAAGGAAGACTCTGCACCCCAAACAACACGTTTCAGTATCATCTACTCTTGGTCTTTTTTGGGTACCGTTATTTCCTTCATCTTCACCTGAGATTCCGTTTTCTCGAGGATTGTTGATGGTGGGCGAGTGGATAGAGGTTGGATCGGAGTTATGGTCTGTGTCAATAAAGAAGTCAACAACATCACTGTCAGCCATCGGAGGCGAGGTCATCCACGTCGCGAGGAAGCGCCGCACCGCATTGCCTCGGTCTCATCAGCACCGGCCGCCGTGGCTTGGCCACAGTTGTTGGCACTTTCCCGCCTGCCTGGCGCTGACTGCCCTCTGAGTCACGCACTATGGCAGCCGGCCGCGGGCAGCCGGCGAGAGGCATATGTGTCTGTCCTGTCATGTACACGTGTGTGTCTTGTCTACCTTATAATTAACGTTCCTTGCTTGTCCCTCAAAATTTACATTGTTATTATGATTCACTTAATATAAATGTGTGTTGCTATGAAGAAAGCTCCTAGATTTATTGAATTTCGAGTCCCACCTGCGGTTGCCTGGGCAGGACCAGACCACACGATTTCTTGGGCCTTATATGGCCGTGGGCTGGACGTTCCCCACCCCTGCTTAGAAGTACTGTCAGTGCCATAAGGGGGTTCTGGATGGACAGGCGACACAGTGGGAACAGTGAGGGTGGGGGCTCCCAGGCCCCTCCCAGGCAACCAGCATCCCACCTTCCCAGCTGCTCGAGATGGAGGGGAAGGGTCGTGGCATGGTGGAGGAGGCTGGACCTCCAGGTGCGAGTCACTCCCAGGGCCAGAGCTCACAGACAAGGCCAGTGCCCCTCAGACGGGCATGCAGAGCCAGCAGTGGCACGGGCGAGGCTGCCAGTCTGGATCCCTACTCCAGGTGGCAGGCGGGCATATGCAGCTCCCGGGGTGGTCAGAGGGCGGCCCCCGGCACGGCCCTTTCCCCTCGCTTGTTCCCCACCCCCTCCCACTGCCACAGGAGTGAGTGCTCAGGCTGGAGGCCCAGGCATTCATGGGAGGGGAGGGATCCTGGGGCCCTCGCCTGCTCCACTGGGGACTGTGGGCTCACACCTGGAGGGGACCAGACGGCCTGTGGCTATGCAGACTGAGGCTGCTCCCACCTGTCCCTGATGTCATGGACGCACTGCCCTGACCCTCAGCCTGACAGCTTCCACCTCCTTCGCTTCTTTCAGACCTTGTCATCATGGCATCTTTACCTGATCAGAAGGAAATACAACTTTAAACCACCAGGGAAAGCTCATGCAATGTGGTGTCTGCACTTGCCGTCCCCTGACTTTCTCAGGGCCCGCTCCCCTGTGCAGGCCCGTCTCCAGCCTCCACTCCAACAGGTCATCAAAGTCAAATAGCAAACAAGAAACCTTGGAAATGTTGGCAGCTCAGCTCCCAAATTAATAAAGAGCTCCTAGAAACCAGGAAGAGGTCAACACTCCTATGTTCAGAGAAAGAGGAAACACCATACTAAGCTGTTCAATCCCATTCATAGTAAGAACTTCATGTTTCACAGATCCGTCCAGCACAAACCCCAGGGTCTGGTCCATCCCTGGGGAACGCCTGCCACAGGGCTCCTCCCCGGCCCCGGTCCTGTTGCTGGCACTTCTCGCTGTCCCCTCTCCCCCTGGAACATCAGCTCCCAAGGACAGGGGCCACGTGGGCTGCAGTCAGACTCCGAGACAGCCCACAACCGTCACATCCTGGGTCACACTTTTCTGCAAACTGTTCTTATGGCAAATCGGGCTGTCTGTGCAACGGTGAAATGGGGCAGAGGTGGCGGTCAGGACTTCGGAGGCTGGGTCACAAAGCTCACTGTGGCTCCGGCCTTTCTTCCACTTGCTCTAGGGAGCCAGCCACCCGCCGTGTCGTAAGGAGAGTCCCACGTGGGGAGGAGGCCCCCAGCCATCGGCCAGCACCCACTGGCCATGAGGGAGTGAATCACGTGGCAGTGGATCCCCGGCCCCAGTCAAACCTTCAGATGAAACCACACCCCTGGCTGGTCTGACCTCAGCCTCACAAGAGACCCTGGATCCACAGTTGCCCTGCCAGGCCTCACTGAAAACTGTGAGATGACAAATGATTATTGTTTTTCTTGTTTGTTTGTTTTTTATCCAGAATCGAACCTGGGACTCTTCAGTCCACAGGCCGGCGCTCTATCCACTGAGCCAAACCAGTCAGGGCAATGATTATTGTTTTTGAGCCACTACATTTAGGGGCAGAGGCCTCGCTGAAGTGAGGGAGCAAGTCACATGATAGTTGGGGAAGTTTTCCAAAGGAAACGTGCATATGAGAGCCCAGGCCTGGATGCCCTTTCTGTGCATGTGGGATGGCAGGGGGATGGAGGGGAGCGATGGGGGTAAAGGCGGACGGTGAGGGGCGGATCACGCACGCCAGGCAGTCAGGAGCCCATAGTCTGAGTTAGGATATGAGGGAAGGTGTGGTGATCTGCTCTGATTTATGTTCTTAAAACAACCTTCTGTCTACATAAGAGTTGAAAGCACGGCCTCAAAAATATATGTGCACACCCATGTTCATAGCAGCACTATTCACAGTAGCAGAGTGGAAACAGCCCAAGCGTCCATCAACCACAATGGATAACCCGTGTGTCGGAGACAGCCAGAGCCCTGCTCAGCTCTGAGTCCATGTATTCCCAATTCTTCCCGACTGCGCCAGGCTGGCTCCTGCCTGAACCCTGCCCGCTGTATAACTGTTGGGAACTTAGTCCAAGGTCCTCCTCTCTCCTCTGCTCACAGTAACAGGTGTCGGGTCTGAGCCCTCTGCCTGGGGCTGGACCTCCTTGGACCCTGGATCTTAGACGGAAAAGCCATGAAAGGCTGTGGGTGTATAAGGATGAGTCTTTATTGCAGAAGCCAGTGGCCACACAGCCACCAGACAAGACAGTCCTCACAGCAAAGTCCACACAGGCAGCAGCCGGACACGGGCTGGTGAATATGTATCTTCCTCATAAAACAGCATCAGTCTCTGTACCCACAGCCATTATCTGAGCAGCCACACGCTGCCCCCTAGACTCACCGCCTCACATCGTAGCGGTACCTGAGCTCTCTGGCTCGGCAGCTTCTCCTGTCTCCCCTGCCCAGCACACTGGCTGGTTAACGTGGCAGCCATAGCTGAGCTCTTAGCCTTACATCATAGCAGTCCAAGCTCTCAGCTCCGTCTCTCCAGTTTAGTCTCCTTCACACTCCCCTTCAGACCAGCTGGTCAGTAGCCTGTATATTGCTCCTTAGACAAAGAAGGCGTCGTGCCAATAGTTTCACAATCATATTGTGGCTACAGAAGCGCACGTCTGTGCAGTGTAAGGCTTCGGCGACCTTGCACCTGCATACAAGTATCTTGGCCTTGAGCACCCCGACTAGACCCACGCTTAGAGCGGCCTTGACCATCCAGCCAGTGTACTCTTAGACAGGCCCACACCGCGCTGTAGCCATGCAGTGAACAAGGATCACCTGAAGGACATCACACCCAGCGACACCGTGCAGCCAGAAAAGGACACAGACTGTGTGCTCCCTCCTACGAGACTCCCGGAGCAGTCAGTTCATGGGCAGACAGCAGATGGTGCTTGCAGGAGCTGGCCGGGGGGGTGGGGGGGGGGGGGGTGGGTGGGTGGGGTGGGGGTGGGGGGGGTGGGTGGGTGGGGTGGGGGTGGGGGGGGGTGGGATGGGGGCGGTATTGCTTAATGGACAGTTTTGGTTTGAGAAGCTGAGCAAGTTCTGGAAATGGATGGCTGTACAATAGTGAGAATGTACTTAATGCCACTGAACTGTACACGAGAAGATAATTAAGTTGGTAAAATTTCATGTTATATATATTTTACCACAATAAAGAAACACAGCCCTCTGATAGCGGTGGGAACGGGTTCCGGGACGGGGACGGGATGGAGGCAGGGAGACCAGGAGGCGGCTCCCACCCTGGCCCAGGCAGAGGAGGCTGAGGCCGGGCCAGAGTGGCGGCTGTGGGGCGGGGAGACGGTTCCCAGACGGATTCTGAGGTTGAGCTAAAGGACTTGCTGCAGGATTGGATGTGGGGTCTGAGAGCAAGTGCGTCAGGGTGTTTGGCGGGGGGAGTGGGGCATCCCTAGACCTTCTCTGGCAGCCGCCCCTCTAACTGCTCGGCCCACAGGGCACAGTCTGGGCTCAGGCCTTAGGAACCCACAGCCCTGCTTCCTGATTCTCGGGAGACACCCTTGGACCCGCCCCCATGCGGGAGGGATGCTCTAGGCACCGGCTTCCTGCTGAGCACCCAGCTGAGCTCCCAGACGCGTGGATGCGTGGGAAGGGGGGGTCCCCGCAGAACCAACAGGAACGGCAGAGATGGGACAACATGGCAGCGGTGGTGTCGCCACGGTCTGGCTCTCTCCCCGGCAGCGGATCAGGGGACACAGGGCCAGCTGCGGAGGAGTCGTGAGGCAGTCTTCCCGAAGCCTGTGCCCAGCTGCGGCGGTGCTGCCTGGCAGTGAGGTTCCCCGGTGAGTCCTCAGCCTGACCCTGCTTGCCGCTTGGGGATGAGGACTGAGGACGGCCCCAGCAGCGACGGCTGGCGGGCTTCTCTGAGGTTCAGCCATCACAGCCACTGCACACCGTGGGCTCGCCAGCACCCAGGCCTGAGGGTGATGCGCCCAGTGCCCAGTGGTGCCGCTCTCCCTGCTATGCCCGCCCGCCCACACCGAGGGTTCCTCCTGCCACGGTCAGTGCCGCCAGGCAGCCACCCAGGGAGCTGTGTCCCTCCAGCCCAGACCCTGGTCTGCTGGGGCCGCCCTGCAAGGCTCCCCCCTCCCCGAGACCTGGAGGTACAACCGCATAGACCTCTATGCATTTCTTTGATGCGACCTCTTCTCCTTTCTTTCCTTTTGATTCAATGGCCTCATCCAGCACCTGCCTCACCTGCCCCTGCTCCCTACGGCCACTCCCTTAGGATGAAGCCCTGGACAAGGAGGTTCCGATCAGCATGGACTCATCTTGGGAACAACGCCTGGGGTCTGCTGGCTCCAGAGACCCAGTTTCAGTCAAACCAGAGATCACAGCTAGGCCTCAGTGTGTTTCAGCTCCAGGCTCAGAAAAGCGGCTCTGATCACGCCCCACGCCCCCGCCCCGGCCCCCCCCCGCCCCGCCCCCCCCCCCCCCCCCCAGCACTGACCCATCGGGAAGGGCCGGCCCTGGCGCCTGAGTCACCGTGATTAATGATTTCCCCGGAAGCCATCGGGCGCCAGGTCTTTGAGCAGCAGCCCTGTCTCTGGGCTGGGCCATTTCCTAAAAATAAGCCCTGCTGTCTGTGCTGCGCACTCCCGTGTGTGTCTTACTGGGGTCTGAAGCGCAGGCAGGTGGCCCTTCAGGCCTGTAACAAGGCGTGTGCTGGAGCGGATGCTGCCCCTGCCTCCAGGGGGCAGAGCCCCGCCGGTCACACTGGACCTGCAGGAGCAGATGAGGCTGTCTGGGCCTTTGAGACGCTAGGGAGAGGGGTTGTCATGGACTGAATGTTTGTGTGCCCCCAAGTCCGCATAATCAAAGCCCTACCTTCCCACGTGGTTGCATTTGGAGATGGGCCTCTAAAGAAGTAATTAGGGGGATGAGGTCTTAAGGGTGGGGCCCTGATCCCATAGGGTTAGTGTCCTCATAAGAGATACCAGAGCTCACTTTCGTCCTCCTCTCTGTCTCCCTGCACATGAACCAAGAAAAGGCCCATGAAGACCCAGGGAGAAGCCGTCCGCAGGCCAGCAAAGGGCCTCCAGAAGCCAACCCGCCCGCACCTTGAGGCAGAGCGTCCAGCCTCCTGGGCCAGGCGATGAGGGTCTGTGGCTTTGTGGTGGCACCCGAGCTGTCCAAGGGGCTGTCTCACAGCCTAACTTCACTGAGCCTCGTGCTGTCAGCAGCACAGTCCCCATTTCTCAGCTGAGAAGGGGGTGCAGGGGAGCCCTGTGGCCGGCAAGCGATGCGCAGCCCCGCGGTGAGGTGGGGGGTCAAGGAACAGAAGAGAAGGGTTTCTCTCTTCCCAGGACAAGCTGTGATCTGGGGCCAGCTGCCCACCCCCCTCGTGTCCATGGCTGGGAGGCTGCTGTGCTCGGAAAGCTTGTAGGAAGGCAGCTCTGTCCCTGCTCCTGGTGGGGCACCTCCCAACCCCGCTGAGACCCCAGACCACAGGGACCACGCACCGCACTGCTGAGGCCGCCTCCCCCAACCTCCTGGCAATGGCGGCACCAGGCGGCACCCTGCCAGCGGGGCACCACCGCCTCCCCTGCCTCTGCCCCTGCAGCCCCTGTGGGCACCTGGAGGCCTCTCTCTCAGCTCCTGGGAGCTGGAGGGGAATGGGGCCTCCCTCTTTTTGCCACTTCACCCCACTCCTCCTGTCCTCTGACCAGTGGCCTAGGGTCAGGCACTGGGGACAAAACACCGGCCTCCCCTTGCCCTCCCCAGCTCCCACGGCAGGCCTCCTGCCCCCAGGTTCTGCCACTTCCTCCCCGTGAGGGCTGGCTGGGCGCGGGGCCCGCTGGGCTTGCTCCCGCTGAGCACTGAGGACGAGGCACTCGCCCTCTACAGGGCCAAGGAGCAGAGGCTGCCCGCTCTGTCCGGCCCGCAGGACCCCTCGCACGTGGCTGAGGGGCCTTGCTGGCCACTCCAGGACAAGTGGGAGAGCGGAGCCTGCAGGGACCCCAGGACGGACCCTGCGCTGCTCTGGTCGAGGGGGTCACTGTGATGGGGCTCCCTCCAGGCACCCCCTCGGGAGCAGGGCTGGGGGGCTCTGTATCTGATTGCTCTGGCCGGGAGGGCCAGGGACTGGGATGGCTCCATCGGGCCTGAGGGAGCTCCTGGCCGGTATGTCCTCCCCTCAAAAGTGGGATCTGCCTCTGTGTTGACCAGCAGTGACCAAGCAGGACTCCTGGGCCTTGGCAGCTCTCACCGTGAAAGCCCACGCCTGTGTGAGGAGCCCTGGCACTGGAGGTGCCACCGCCCAGGAACTCCTGACATCCAGCAGCACTCGGAGCCGCCAGCGGCCTTCACGATCCAGTGCCTTCCTCACGCTGACGCCCCGACACAGGGTGGGGGGGGGGGGGCGGGGGAGAGGGGGGTGGAGAGGGCTCCCCACGAGAGGCCCTGAGACCTGCCCTGCTGAGCACGCTGCCCAGAGGGCCGGGGGGAGGGGGTGGGTGGGCGGGGGGATAAAGGCTGCATCTAGACACTTCCCCTGAGTGGTTTGCAGGGGTTGAACTGAGCCGTGGTTTCCCCTCTCGATTTTCAGTTTGAGACTTGTTTATTTCCCACCCTCCCCGCAACCGCGCAGACCCTGGGAGGAGCACTCCCTGTGGAGGCAGCCTGGCCGCTGGGAGCCAGGACAGGCTGTCCACTCCCTCTGGGCTGTGCGGAGCAGATGTCCTCACGTCCAGCCGCTCAGGTCCCTGGCTGGGGGCTGCCGCTGCTCTGCCCGCCTCAGGGCGATTCCCAGGAGCCCGGCTGTCACAGCTGCTGCCGCTGAGCTGCAGACACAGGGCACGCCCAGCTCCGCACCAGGCCCGAGGATCCCGAAACCAGACCCTACTTCACTGACCCGCCTCGAGCTGGACACACGTCGAAACACAGGTGGCCAGCTGACGGGTCGGCCCGGTCGCCTCGGTGTGGAGGGCAGCTCGGGCCTGGGCTGTCTGGGCCTCGCAGCGGTGGGCCTGGGGGCAGGCGGGGTCTTCCCGGGGTTCACTGTGCACCGTCACCGGGGCCCAGGGTGAGCAGGCGGCACTGCCAGGGGCCCGGGGGTCCTTGTCCACACAGCCGGCTACACCAGTCAGCGCTCTGGCGCGCTCACCGAGGTCTCTGCAGAGAGAGGAGGTGTGAGCTGCGGAAAGGGCCAGGACTCCATGGACCCAACACTGCCCCCTGCTGGGCCCCAGGCCCGGCCATGGCCTTCAGTGGGCCTGGAGCCGACCAGCACCCCAAGGCTGAGGAGCCCCATTTCTCCCGCTGGAGGGGCCCTGCCATTAGCGCCCTGCCTTGAGCCGCAGGCCCGCAGCTGCGAGGGAGTGAGCCGAGGAGAGACCCAGGTCTCAGGGACCCTGCTCCGGGCATTTCCAAGGGCGGGGCGGCGTCCCCGGGCTGTGTCAGGAAGGGCCTTATTCAGAGTGTGAAAACCACAGGTCAGGCTGCCTCCCCAGGCCAGGGGTCTGAGGGCCAGGTCACTACCTTCTCTAGCTTCTGTTCCCTTGTGGCCCCTACTCCCCAGCCCACAAACCAACCAGTCCCCAGGCTGATCAGACCTGAGACCTTGGCCTGAGATGTCACCTGGCTCCTCTTTCTCCCCCGAAAAACTGGCCTCTGCTCCACCTTCAGCCTCTGCAGGCTGCTCCCTCCCGCAGGGGCTGTCTCCCTCTTTCCCCGAAATCCAGGCTCACATCATGTGCCACCTCCTCCGAGAAGCCTTCCTGGCTCTCTGTTCCCACCCACAGCTAATTCTCAGACAAGCCCTTGGAAGTAGTAGGAATTACGAAATTATCTCTTGGTTTCATGGACACGTGAATGAATCAATTAATGAATTAGTGAAGAGGAAAGACAGCTTGGGGGCCAATACGTGGACTTTGGATCCAGAAAGCCTGCGTTAAAGCAGCTTCATGCTTAGCAGCTGTGCATGGTCTGGACAAGTTCCTTGAAACGGAATCAGAGCGGTGCTTGCCCCTAAGGTTAGAAGTGGGAAGACCTGAAGGAGCTGAGAACAGTGCCGGCTGTGCCGAGTCCTGGGACGTCTTTATGAAGTAAAAGCAGGTCAAGGGCAAACCTCGCCTCGCTGATGACAATCACCACCATCAGTGTGAGAACAGGGCGCCTGGGCCTTGGTTAGGACGGCCAGACCCTGGGCTGCTGTCAGGGTCCCTGCCTGGGACCCAGAGGCCCAGGCTGGGGGGCCTTGCTTCCTCCATCAGGCTGTGCAGTCCTGGCAGGCGCTGCCTTCTCTGGTCCCCATGAGCTGGACTCAGAGCGGGAGCCTGGGGGCTGTGGGAGAGCTCGGGGAGGGGCTCTGACCCCCATGCCCCCCGAGCCTCGCCTCCTACTTCCTGCCTGAGCTGCCCTGATTAGAGCTGATTCTGAGTGGCCCCCAAGTCGCCCTCTGGGGACGTGGTCACACAGTTCCCCACATGGCTCTGAGCTGGCCATCAGAGGAGAGAGAACAAGGCCCCAGGTCTGAGGACAGGCGTCGTGGGCAGGCCCCGACCCCACAGCACCCACCCGGGGAGACCCATGCAGCTGCAGCAGCACTGGCTGCCCAGGATGCATGCTGCCTGGGGCAGGGGTGAGGGGCTCCGCTGGGCTTTCCCAGCTGAGCCAGGACGACCTGTCAGGGTGAACCCCCGAGGGGCCGCACGGGCGGGGCCTGAAAGGAATCTGACTCATGGAAAGGAAAGGCATGAGCAGGACCAGCCCAACTTAACCAACACGAAAAGGAAAGGACTTGCGCCAGCTCTGGAGTCAGGCTCACTTCTGCCCGGTGCACAAAGCTCCCAGCACACATGGGAAAACACCAGCAGGCCCGTCAGCAAAGCAAAAGAAGATGACCACACCCCAGGGCGCAGCCGGCAAGCAAGGGCCGGAGGAAAAGCCCTTCCTCACGGCCAACGGAGAAATACGAAGGCACGCAGAGGGGCTCCCGCGAGGTGGCCCTGCCAGTCCGCCAGGGGAAACATCTCCACGCAACTGTGCTGGGTCCCTGAAGAATCTACACTAATAAAAGAGAAACATGGTAATTGGCGTACGACCGCTACCCTTCCCATTGGCTAATCAGCGTATCCTTATGCAAATTAACTGTCAGCCAAGATGGCGGCCGGCAGCCAGGAGCTGGAAGCGGAACAGGAGGCTTGCTTGCTCCAGTGACAGAGGAAGCCAAGGTTCCCCGCCTGCTGCCGCCTGGCTCTGAGCTCCTGAAGCAACAGCTCCAAAAGATACAATGTTTCAATTATAGAAGCTAAAAATGGCGGTTAATTTGCATATACCAGTTGCAAGGGAAGACTGAGGACAACATGGAGGCCAAGAGGTACAGAAGGGAGCTAAGTAGAGGCCTCAAGGACAGAAACGGACCCAAGGCTATAGGTGGGAGGTGGGAGGTGGGAGGGCAAGCCCAGCCACAGCGGCTGGGAGGAGGGGCAGTGGCTCGGAGGGGAATGGGCAGCGCTTGGGAGCGGGAGGGGAAACCCGCCACAGCGCCTGGGAGCTTAGGGGAAACCGGCCACAGCGCCCGGGAGCGGGAGGGGAAACCCGCCACAGCGCCCGGGAGCGGGAGGGGAAACCCGCCACAGCGCCCGGGAGCGAGAGGGGAAACCCGCCACAGCGCCCGGGAGCTGAGGGGAAACCCGCCACAGCGCCCGGGAGCTGAGGGGAAACCCGCCACAGCGCCCGGGAGCGGGAGGGGAAACCCGCCACAGCATCCGGGAGCGGGAGGGGAAACCCGCCACAGCGCCTGGGAGCTGAGGGGAAACCCGCCACAGCGCCCGGGAGCGGGAGGGGAAACCCGCCACAGCGCCCGGGAGCTGAGGGGAAACCCGCCACAGCGCCCGGGAGTGGGAGGGAAAACCCGCCACAGCGCCCGGGAGCGGGAGGGGAAACCCGCCACAGCGCCCGGGAGCGGGAGGGGAAACTGACCACAGCGCCCGGGAGCTGAGGGGAAACCCGCCACAGCGCCCGGGAGCGGGAGGGGAAACCAACCACAGCGCCCGGGAGCGGGAGGGGAAACCGGCCACAGCGCCCGGGAGCGGGAGGGGAAACCCGCCACAGCGCCCGGGGAGCGGGAGGGGAAACTGACCACAGCGCCCGGGAGCGGGAGGGGAAACCCGCCACAGCGCCCAGGAGCGGGAGGGGGAAACCGGCCACAGCGCCCTGGGAGCGGGAGGGGAAACCCGCCACAGCGCCTGGGAGCTGAGGGGAAACCCGCCACAGCGCCTGGGAGCTGAGGGGAAACCCGCCACAGCGCCCGGGAGCGGGAGGGGAAACCCGCCACAGCGCCTGGGAGCTGAGGGGAAACCCGCCACAGCGCCCGGGAGCGGGAGGGGGAAACCCGCCACAGCGCCCGGGAGCTGAGGGGAAACCCGCCACAGCGCCCGGGAGCGGGAGGGGAAACCCGCCACAGCGCCCGGGAGCTGAGGGGAAACCCGCCACAGCGCCTGGGAGTGGGAGGGGAAACCGGCCACAGCGCCTGGGAGCTGAGGGGAAACCCGCCACAGCGCCTGGGAGCTGAGGGGAAACCCGCCACAGCGCCCGGGAGCTGAGGGGAAACCCGCCACAGCGCCTGGGAGTGGGAGGGGAAACCCGCCACAGCGCCTGGGAGCGGGAGGGGAAACCGGCCACAGCGCCCGGGAGCGGGAGGGGAAACCCGCCACAGGGCCCGGGAGGTGAGGGGAAACCCGCCACAGCGCCCGGGAGCGGGAGGGGAAACCCGCCACAGCGCCTGGGAGTGGGAGGGGAAACCCGCCACAGCGCCCGGGAGCGGGAGGGGAAACCCGCCACAGGGCCCGGGAGGTGAGGGGAAACCCGCCACAGCGCCCGGGAGCGGGAGGGGAAACCCGCCACAGCGCCTGGGAGTGGGAGGGGAAACCCGCCACAGCGCCTGGGAGCTGAGGGGAAACCCGCCACAGCGCCTGGGAGTGGGAGGGGAAACCGGCCACAGCGCCCGGGAGCGGGAGGGGAAACCCGCCACAGGGCCCGGGAGGTGAGGGGAAACCCGCCACAGCGCCCGGGAGCGGGAGGGGAAACCCGCCACAGCGCCCGGGAGCGGGAGGGGAAACCCGCCACAGCGCCTGGGAGCGGGAGGGGAAACCCGCCACAGCGCCTGGGAGCGGGAAGGGAAACCCGCCACAGCGCCCGGGAGCGGGAGGGGAAACCCGCCACAGTGCCGGGGAGCAGGAGGGGAAACTGGCCACAGCCCTGTCACAGGGACAGGCGTCCTCTGGAGCCAGGCCGCTCTGAGCCTGTAGGCCCGTCCATAGGCCCAGAGCGGCCGAAGTCCGGAATGCCGGGCCTACGCTTGCAGGTGCCAAGCGGCCGGGCTTGGGGTGGGAACATCCCCAGGACCCAGGCACTCCAAGCTGGCGCACACCCAAGCGGCCAGGAACGGGGCGGGGAATGTCCCCTGCAGCAAGTGAGCAGACAGCAGGGCGCTGCTTGCCCCCGACCCCAGCGGCGAAGAACAGGCAGTCCCCTACAGAGAGCAGACACCAGGCCTACGGTGGCCTCAAGCAGGCAGGTCCGCAGAGAGCAGAGGACCATGGGGAGCAGGTCTAAGCCGTCAGTAGGACATCCCCTGAGGACTCCCAGATTGGAGAGGGTGCAGATCGGGCTGAGGGACCCCTCCTTCCCCGTGCACGAATTTCGTGCACCGGGCCCCTAGTCTATATATATAAAAGGCTCATATGCAAAGTGTCCCCTCACTCACTATGACGTGCGCTGACCACCAGGGGGCGGCGCAGAATGAAGGAAGGCCCCGATTGGCCCTGATCACTGGCCAGGCCTAGGGACCCTACCTGTGCACGAATTTTGTGCACTGGGCCTCTAGTTTGGTAATAAAAATATTAAGACTCGCCCTAACCAGTTTGGCTCAGTGGATAGAGCGTCGGCCTGTGGACTCAAGGGTCCCAGGTTCGATTCCAGTCAAGGGCATGTACCTTGGTTGCGGGCACATTCCCAGTGGGGGGTGTGCAGGAGGCAGCTGATCGATGTTTCTCTCTCATCGATGTTTCTAACTCTCTATCCCTCTCCCCTCCTCTCTGTAAAAAATCAATAAAATATATTAAAAAAATATTAAGACTTTTTGGCCTAAACAGTCTATTTCTAGGATCACCCCAAAATGTCATCTCAAAAAAGAGAAACAGCTCTAAGCACCAACATTTACCCAAACCTGAGCAGTCAGGGGGTCTCGTGAACACTGACCATCGGAGCGGAGCTCGGGGGTCCACCAGCCGTGTAACCACAGCTGCGTCCCAGGCCGAGGGCAGAGGCAGTGCAGGTGCGGCCTCCAGCAGGCAGGCCCAGGTCTGCGGCTCAGGGGCGGGAGAGGGGACCAAGCCCTCCGCAGGGCAGGCCCACAGTTCCTGCAACCCTGGGCAGCCAGGCCAGCCCATCCTGCGCCTGCTTTCTCATCTGTGCGGTGGGACAAGAGCAGCACCAAGAGCAGCACCCACAGCAGTGCCCGCCCACCCGCCCTCAGCCTTGCCCACTCCTGGTGCCTCAGCCCTGCCAGGACCTCACTGCGCAGGGAGGCGGCCGTCGAGGGAGCGGGAGCAGCCCAGGGCTCGGGGGGGGGGGGGGGGGGGGGGGGGGGGGCCTGCTCTGTGAGGGGGGCCTGGTCCTGAGCGCTGCCTCCACCCAGCGCAGTCGGGGCGGGCTCCCAGGGAAGCGCCGAGCCCACGGCCTGGCATGATGGGGACAGTGACTGCTGAGGACAGCAGCGGGGACAGACCCACACATTGTCTCTGCCTCTGCATTTGTGACATTTCCCCAGAATAAAGCTTTAGAGAAGAATAGCCTCGAGTTCACGGTGATACAACAAAATAAAATGAAAAGGGAAAAGCAGAACCCATCCTCATTCCTCGCAGAAAAAAAAAGACAGAATAACAACAGAACTAAAATCACACTTTTGTAAGGTCCCGGGGAGAAGCTGAGGCCAGGGAAGAGGTCCCTTGCAGAGCCCCGTCTCATCAGCTGGCAGGGACTCACCTCGGCCCCAAGAGCACCGTCTGCATGTGCGGGGGGCGCCTGCCCCGCCCCAGCACCTAGGCACCTGCGTGGGAAACGCAGCGCAGCCCGAGGGCCAGTGCCCGACAGCCAGTCTGAGCTCGGGCTCTGCAGGGACCGCTGGCCACCAGGACGAAAAGCCGAGAGGCCGAGCTGCTGGTGCCACGTGGGTCCTGAGAGGGTGCGCAGAGCGGTGACCACTTTCAGCCAGACCAGACTCTGGGAGTCAGAAGGGGGTGTGTGAGAGAACCCCGTGTGTGTGTGTGTGTGTGTGTGTGTGTGTGTGTGTACGCACGCACGTGCGCTGAAAGGTAGGCAGCGGGAGAGGCGGGAGGACGGAGGGAGTCCACAGGACACGGCGCAGCCTGCGGGGCTGGGCGAACGGGACACGCAGGCTCAGGAGCTTTGCCTTCTCCCTAAGGGTGATTCTCACAATAAAGCCACGGGGTGGGAGGCCCGCAGCCAGGGTGCGGGGCCAGCACAGGTGCCAGCAGGACCACAGCCCGTCTCTGGGCCAGGATGTGAGGCCCAGGTGAGCGGCACAGCGTGAGGGGGGCAGCCAGTACCCGCGGGTTCCTGGTTCTCCTGCCCTGTCCTGACCAACCCAGCCCCCCCCCCCCCGCCCTTATCCCTGCCCACTGCCCAGCCGGTGCCCACGTGGTGAAGCTGTGGTGGCCACGCTGGCCTCTGGGCCCCACGTTGCCGCTGCTGTTCTTCAAGCCCGGGAGGCCCAGGTAGGTGGCCTGCAGCGTCTCCAAGTCTTCACCTCGCAGCTGGAGCCACAGCTGGGCAGCTCTGCAGGAAGAGATGCAAGGCAGTCAGTGCGTGAGGGCCCAGGCCACCACCCTGAGCCTCTGCAAGCTGGGCTGGGAGCACTGGAGGCCCTGTGGCCTCCTCAGTTTTTTGGGGGGGGGCGGGGGGGACGTGGTCACAGGCCATCGGAACATGCCAGACCACTCTACCTGCCAAGCAGGCGAGGGACATTCTAGAGACAAGTCGTCAAGGACAGCGGCACAGTGTAGTGTAGTGAATGGAACTAGTGCCCCTGAATTCTACTCATTAAGACGGTTAAATGGCAACTTTTATGTTATAAACATTTTACCACCATGTAAAAACTACCGTCAAACCTCAGTTCTCATATATCTCCCACCTCAAACAATTCGGTTCTCTACTCAGTTGTTCACAAAAAAATATCTCAATTGTCGCCCTAGCTGGTTTGGCTCAGTGGATGGAGCGTCGGCCTGCGGACTGAGGGTCCTGGGTTCAATTCCGGTCAAGGCATATGTCTGGGTTGAGGGCTCGATCCCCAGTAGGGGGCGTGCAGGAGATAGCCGATTGATGATTCTCATCATTGATGTTTCAATCTCTCTCTCCCTCTCCCTTCCTCTCTGAAATCAATTAAAAAATATATTTTAAAAAATCTGTTGTCAAACAAAACTTCAGTTCTCGACCTGACAACCCTTTCATGCTGATACCTGTATGACCAGTCACGTGACTCTCAAGTGACAAAGAAAATACTCAAGTGTGAGTCAGTTTACTGCTGACCCTCGCATTGTTAACATCTCAGGAAATTGTGCTGTGAATATTTCCATGTTTTTCTCCTTTTGTTGCTACTTGTTATTATTAAATATGTACCATGGGTCCTAAGGTTAGTGATAGCAGCAAAGTGAAAAGGAAAGTTGTGAGAAAAACACTAGAGCTTAAAAAAGAAATAATTGCAAAGTAGGATAGAGGTGTTTGCATGTCTGATCTGGCTACTGAGTATGTCATGGTGAAATCGATGATTAGCACAATTTTAAAACATAAAGCGGCCATCAGAAAAGCTGATGTAGCTAAGGGTATGAAAGAAACAATGATCACAGGCAACTGAGGAAGGCAAAGACGAATCACTTGGGGGTCTGGAATAGATTAATTCACTGTACATTACTTTAATGGGAAAAATGATTCAGTTTACAAACAAATCGCTTCTTGAACAGCCTTCCGAGAACCAAGGTTCCACTAGACTCCAAAAAAGGACAAATTACAGTGAAGCAGCCGCCGGCAGTGAGCAGAGTCCGCTTGGAGCTGCAGATACCACAGGCCGCAGCCCTCAGCCCTCACGCCCCACAGCGGCTGCACGCACTGCAGGACCAGCCAGCCCCTGTCCCCGCAGCCCACACGCCCGCCAGGGCCATGACGCTCATGACCACGATGCCACACCCCAACCGCAGTGCAGACCCTGACTGACCGTGTCTGCAGCCGTCGTGGGCTGTGAGGGCAGCTGTTGGTAGGGTGACCCTGCTCCTCATGCCCCTGGGCACCCTTAGGAGGCCCAGATGGGCATGAGTGCTGGCACCCCTGGGGCAGTGCCGGGCCGGCTCCTGGCTCCAGGGAGTGGTCAGGGCTCGAGGCCACAGGCCCACCTCCCACAAGGATGCGGGGCCACCATGCCTGTCGAAGCGCCGCTGCTCGGTCCTCTTCACGCACTTCAGGAGGCAGCAGGTGAGGAAGGCCATGGACATGAGCAGGATGATGGCGCAGCTGACGATGGAGGCAATCACAGCCACCCTGAAGCCAAAGGTCTCATGGGGCGTCACAGCTGCAAGAGAGACGAGACCAGCTCCTGGCATGGCCCGCCAAGGCCCAGCAGTGGCGCTCACCCCGCCCCCAGGAGCCCATGCCATAGGGACGCAGGGCAGCTGGCTGCTAAGTCGAAGGTCTGTTCAAACCCTTGTAGGAGTGAGGCTATCAGGGAAGACTGCCTTGCAAGAAGGGGGTGTTGGAGCAGGGTTTTGGAGTGTGTGTAAGAGTTTTTGGGGGCACACGGGAGAAGCTCTGACGGTGCCAGGGAGGCCCTTCTGGCTCTCACCCACTGCAGTCTGGGCTCAAGGCCAAACCCAACAGAGCCACAACATGGAAGGGTCCCCACCGTGGGGCACCATATGAGCCGAGGACTCCCAATCTGAGGGCCATGGCAAGAGACATCTCCCATACCCCTGTTGGCTAACTCCCGCTATCTTGGGTTTTGTATCTCTAGGAATCTAATCCTAACAGATACCCTCTTTCTCGAGATTCATCCAACACAGGAGCATTTTAAAGGCTCTGAGAAGTCCTGCAGCCTTTAAGTTAACATGGCTTTTTCCAAACTGTCTTGACTACTGAGCCCTTTTCATCACACAATACACTGGCCTCCCTTTGAAAACGGCTGTGCTGGGTATTACCCTTCAACACCCTGCACTACAAATACAAATAGAAAACCTCTCCCCAACGGGCTCCAGGGCCAGGCGCATCCTGGCCCTCGGTGTCCCGGTCCTAGAATTCTTGGCACGTGGGGTCTTCTATCAGGGCTTGCCACAGGCATGCTTAAAGCCTGAGTCAATGAACAAATGTAGAACAGTAAGCTCTGGCTCAGACAGCAAGGTGACCGCTGGGAAGTGGTGGCCATGCCAGTGGCAGGCCTAGGGTCTGGAGCAGCTCCTGGGACTTGAATCCACACTATGGACGTGAAGCCACCAGGGTCACCAGCACCGGGAGCAGGAGCCTACACAGAGGCTCAGCGGACTCTGGCATCCATGGCACCTTCTCTGTGGACACCACGCTGTCCACATGACAGCACCAGGCTCCTCCCAGGGCGCCAGCGGATCTGGGGGCAGCTGAGGGAAGTGGGCCTCACCTTTGCACACAGGGGTCCCTGAAGACCACTCAGCGACGCTCCCCTTCCAGGTGCAGGCGAGGAGGCCAGACCCCACCATCTGGTGTCCTGAGGGGCAGTGGAACACGATGACAGTCCCCACAGAGGCCCCGTCACCGCGGAGCACTTGGAGAGTACCCCGCTGGGGCGGCCGCACTTGGGTGCACGTGCCTAGGGAGAGTGACAGCATGAGCCCCCATTCCGGAGGCAGGGGCTCTGCAGTAGCCTCGGCTGGCATGGGCATGGCTGCCCGCCGGCCATGGGAAGCCCTGGGTCATCCAGCCCGGGACAGGAGTGGCAGGCAGAGCCAGGGGCTGGGAGCCGACCGACCTGAGGCAAACTCTCTGTGTCCTGAGGACCCAGTGCTGGGAACAGACCACGCGGGGACATCGCTCAGCAATAGAAACAATAAAATCTTGCCACTTGCAACAACGCGGATGGATCTAGAGCGGATTATGCCAAGTGATAGGGCAGATAGAGAAAGATAAATACCATGTGATTTCACTTATATGTGGAATTTAAATAATAAAACAAGTTAATAAACAAAAACCAGAAACAGACCTTAACATACAGACAGCAGGCTGGTGGTGGCCATGTGGGGGGAGTGGGGGATGGGTAAAACATTTTTTTTAAAGGAGACAATCCGATGTTAAAGAAAAATTCTGAGCAGGGGGTTCTTTAAAAAGAGATGTAATGCACACCTATGAATGAAAAAAGGTAGATTTTATAGTAATAGGGAAAAATTAAAAAATAATGCCGAAACCGGTTTGGCTCAGTGGATAGAGCGTCGGCCTGCGGACTGAAGGGTCCCAGGTTCGATTCCGGTCGAGGGCATGTGCCTGGGTTGCGGGCACATCCCCAGTGGGAGATGTGCAGGAGGCAGCTGGTCGATGTTTCTCTCTCATCGATGTTTCTAACTCTCTATCTCTCTCCCTTCCTCTCTGTAAAAAATCAATAAAATATATAAAAAAAATAAAAATAAAAAAAAAATAAAACGCATGTGCAAAGCTTGGCACACAGAAAAAAGAAAAAGAAGAAACACGCATCAGAAGACAATGAAAGCAATGATACAGGGATCACCCAAGTATTACAGGCCAAGGTTCCCAGGGTCTGGGCGTTCCTCACTAAATGCTATTCTTGCTACGTGTTAAAATGTAGCACAATATTTTGCAGACCAGCTGTAAACAAGATGACCTTGACAGGAACCCAACCAGATAAGTGTAGCCAACTGCAAAGAAATAAAAGTGTAATTAACCAAATAGTGTATGTTGGCAATGGCGACTCAGCCTTTCCTCCTGGAAACAGCTTTGGGAGGGGATCTGGGCTCCTTCCCGCTCTGAGTAGAAACGACCTTGCGACAGACAGCCGGTCCGCACCTGGGAGTCCCAGCACAAGCTCCAGAGGCAGGCTGGGGGGGGTGGGGGTGGGGTGAGGGGCGCGGGGGCGCTGCATGAGAGCAAAAACTTTTGTTACTCCCTAATAATTGAAAAACAAACATAAACTTGGGTTTAAAAATCAGGAAAAGATCTTTGGAGGATACAGGACAAAGGTTCAACACCCTTATTCATAGAGATCTCACACCATGAAAGCTGAACCTCCAAATAAAGAAGTGCCTGGCGCGTGGGCAAGCTTCAGAGAGAGATAACCGTCCAGCACGCACCAGAGTCGCTTGCTACAGGAACTGAGGAAACTATTCAAACGAGTGCTAATCTTTTACTCCTCAACTCGGCAGAAAGGCAAAAAGAGAAAGGCCAAGGCCAAGTTAGAAAGGGCCTGGGCAACTCCTCTGGCCCTTGCTCACGGGTGCAGATCCACCCCTGGATGGAGTTCTGGCAAATGCAGTGAGAGCCTTATGCTGTAGATGCAGCTGAGGACGTCACCAATGGAAATATTATGAGTCCGCTGCCAGGACCTCTGCACCAGGAGGTTTGCCTCACAGCAGTGAGCAGTGAAGTCACCCCGTCTCCAGCTGTGGGGACAGTGCTGCAAGGAGAGGTACATCTGGTGATGTCAGCAAGGCCGTCCTTACAGAAGGACAGAGAGACAATCACGGCATCCTATATAATAAAAGGGCAATATGCTAATTGACCATCACACCATCACAAAGATGGTGGCACCCACAGCCAATAAGGAGGGACTATGCTAATTGACTGCCATGCCCTTAAAGATGGCGGTGCCCACAGCCACAAGATGGCGGCGCCCAGTCCCTTCACCCCACCGGGGCGGCAGGCGTGTGGCAAGGCTCCACACACCTGCCTCCAGAGTCCCCCAGTCCCCTCAGCCCCCCAGCCACCAATGGCCGGCCCGAGGCGCAGGCAAGCCTCGGATGGCCAGTCACTATGAGGTGTACTAACCACCTCTTGGTCCTTTTCCCTGGCCAGCAGGCTCTGATCGCCCAATGACAAACGGGGACCTGGAGTGGAGGACAGAGCCAGGGAGTGGGCAGAATGGCTGACCTCCTGGTCCCTCCCCACAGCTGCAGGCTCCGATCGCCTAATGGTGAACGGGGAACCGGGGGTGGGCAGCAGCGGGGGGCTGGGCCAGCTGTGGGCAGCTGGGGAAGATGGCCCTGAACACAGGCCAGGCCTAGGGACTGTACCCACGCACAAATTCGTGCACCAGGCTTCTAGTTCTTTATAAAATAATAACATTGAAACAGCCGGATGTGCTGGCGGAGGGCGGAGGGCTGTGTCCCACACGGGGTGAAGCTCAGTGGACGCCCTACATGCCTCCCCTGCCCGCGTGCAAGAGGCTCTTCCTTCTGCTTTTCCAGAATGTTCTGATTTTGAGCACTGACTCCCCGACTTGGGCAGAAAGGTAGAGTGGCTCATCTCAGAGACCGGGAGGCTGCCGTGGACACACTAATCGGGAGGCGTCTGCAGGAGCCCCGTGGCCGAGGCCTGAGCAAGGCGGGGGGGACAGACGCCAGCTCCTCCAGGCCGAGGCCCGTTATTCCGGTGACCTGTCCTGGTGATGTGCGGCCGGGCCGCCCTGCACACCAGGCACAGACCCTGCTGCCCACTCGCCTGCCCACCCAGCCATGCCCTTGTGCTCCCTCCCAGGCCGCCTCCATGTTCACTTTGAGGTTAGTTACCAAACCCTCGCTTCTTTACTGGTTTTGGCCCCAAATCTTAGAATTTAATTGGACTCCTTCTCAATCCATGACCAACCTATCAGCAAACTTGCTTTCCGGATATAGTCCACACCGGCCATCTGTACTGGGCCGGAGTGCCCCCCAAATCAGGCCCACCTGGCAGCAGCCATGGAGGCTCCACTGTGAAACAAAGCCCCCTTTCGCACAGATGTGGGGACCACACACGCCACCAGCTCACATGCCTGGGGCTCAGGGAGGCCGGGCGTGGCCGTGCTCAGCCAGCTGCCTGAGCCCACCCTGCCTCTGCCCCACCAGGAGCCGGCGCAGTGTGAGCTGGGGGCTGCCTTCTGGATCCCCACAAACAGCACCAGGTACCTAATGGGTGTTTGCTGGGTTGCAGCCCTCTGAGGAAGAGGGGAAACTGAGGCACAGCAAAGCTGAGTGACAGGCCGAGTCACCAGCAGAAGGTGGGGGCAGCACGCCTCCCCCTCGGGCTCACACACCAGCAGCACGAGGCCCGCCCAGGCTCCCTCGGCCCGGGAGCAGCGCTCTCCCCACTTTCCCACGGAAAGGCCACACGCCGACGCCCAGACAGAGGGAGCAGCGCCTGGCGGTGCAGCACCTCGGGTTCCTATAGCACAGCAAGGGCAGACGCGGGGCCTTGCGACATAAACAGCATGTACACTAATAAGACGCAACAACAGTCCCAACAGCCTGGCCACGCTCCGTGGGTGGAGCCCACCCCACGCACCACAGGCTGTGGGTTCGCTCCGGGTCAGGGCACATGCCTAGGCCGCAGGCTCGACCCTCAGTCGGACGCTCACAGGAGGCAACTGATGGCTGTTTCTCTCTCACATCGATGTTTCTCCCTCTCTCCTCATCCCTCTCTCTAAAACAATAAGCATATCTTCAGGTGAGGATAAAAAATAATCACAGCTACAAAAAAGGTTAAGTTAGAAAAAAAAGACAAAGAGCCCCCAAGCAGTGGTGTAGGATACTTAGTTAAGAAAATTAAATGGCCGTAACCGGTTTGGCTCAGTGGATAGAGCGTCGGCCTGCGGACTGAAGGGTCCCAGGTTCGATTCCGGTCAAGGGTATGTACCTGGGTTGCGGGCACATCTCCAGTGGGGAGTGTGCAGGAGGCAGCTGATCGATGTTTCTCTCTCATCGATGTTTCTAACTCTCTATCTCTCTCCCTTCCTCTCTGTAAAATATCAATAAAATATTTTTTTTCTTTTCTTTTTATTTTTTTTATTAAATTTTTATTGTTCAGATTACATTTGTTCCTCTTCCCCCGCCCCCCCCCCATAACTCCCCTCCTTCCAGTTCCCGCCCCACCCTCCGCCCTCACTCCCCACCCACTGTCCTCATCCATAGGTGCACGATTTTTGTCCAGTCTCTTCCCGAATCTCCCATTCCCCTTTCCCCCCCAAGAATAGTCAGTCCATTCCCTTTCTATGTCCCTGATTCATTATAATCACCAGTTCATTCTGTACATCAGATTATTTATTCACTTGATTCTTAGATTCACTTGTTGATAGATGCATGTTTGTTGTTCACTATTTGTATCTTTATCTTTTTCTTCTTCCTCTTCTTAAAGGATACCTTTCAGTATTTCGTATAATACTGGTTTAGTGGTGATGAACTCCTTTAGCTTTTCCTTGTCTGTGAAGCTCTTTATCTGACCTTCAATTCTGAATGATAGCTTTGCTGGATAAAGTAATCTTGGTTGTAGGTTCTTGGTATTCAGCACTTTAAATATTTCTTGCCATTCCCTTCTGGCCTGCAAAGTTTCTGTTGAGAAATCAGCTGACAGTCGTATGGGTATTCCCTTGTAGGTAATTGAGTCTCTTTCTCTTGCTGCTTTTAAGATTCTCTCTTTGTCTTTTGCTCTTGGCATTTTAATGATGATGTGTCTTGGTGTGGTCCTCTTTGGATTCCTTTTGTTTGGGGTTCTCTGCGCTTCTTGGACCTGTAAGTCCATTTCTTTCACCAGGTGGGGGAAGTTTTCTGCCATTATTTCTTGAAATAGGTTTTCAATATCTTGCTGTCTCTCATCTTCTGGCACCCCAATAATTCTGATATTGGTCCGCTTGAAACTGTCCCAGAGGCTCCTTACACTATCTTCACACTTTCGGATTCTTTTTTCATTTTGCTTTTCCAGTTGGGTGTTTTTTGTCAAATCTTTGGTTTGATTCTTGTGCTCCTCTGGTCTGCTATTGGGTATAATATTCTTTATTTCAGTCCGTGTATGCTTACTTTCTAATTTCTTTATCGTAGCATCGAGGGTCTCATTAGTTTTCATGAGGCTCTGCTCAAGTTTATAGCAAGCCCTCAAAATTGCGATTTTTAACTCCATATCCTCCATTTCTGTCATGTTTTTTTGCCTCCGCATCTTTTATGCTTTCTTGGTGCACCCCCTTGTGGTCTCTGTGCGCAGTCTTGTTCTAGCCAAGCCTTAATTGTTGTAGTTAACACTAGAGGGATTTGACCACCAGGCCGACTGGCTGTAGGAATCAGCTGTGTGGAAAACTTCAGCCCTCTGGGGAGGCGCTAATCCAGCCTTTGCCTGAGGCGATCGGCAAATGGCTCTGCGCAGGGCTTGGGCGGGGCGGGATCAACAGGGCGGAGGAGGGAGCAGTTATGGCTGCTCTCAGTCCGTCCCCAGGGGCTCTGCCTCTCTGTCCCAGCGACCGCTGCAAACCTCGGAGGGACCGTAGCCAGATAGTCCCGCTTCTCCCGTTTGAGTCTGGGTCCCTAGAGACTCGCCCGGATCTGTAGCCCAGAGTCTGAGACTCACTCCTGATTGAAAACGACAACCGCGCCCTCAGCCACCAGCCCGCTTTGCGCGCGCACCACCGCACCACCGTACCTTTAAATTTTCCACACTGCGCCTCCTCTGAGCCTCGTAATGCTGTTGTTTTTCCTTCTAGTTGAAGAGTCTCTCCTCAGCCAGCCTTCCTGTGGTTCTAGTTGATGTCCGTTCTGTCTTTTAGTTGTATTTTTGAAGTGGTTGTTAGAGGCAGCAAACTCCGGTGTTTACCTATGCCGCCATCTTGGTTTCCCCATAAAATATATTTTTTAAAAAAAGAAAATTAAATGAATAGCATCCAAATCAGAAAGAAAGAAGCAAAACTTCTCTATTAGATAACATGGTCTTGTGTCCAGAAAAATCCCCAGGAATCTGCTAAAAACCTATGAGAACTAATAAATACGCCCAGCAAGGTGGCAGGATACAAGATCAATATATGAAACCCAAGGCATCTCAGTGCAGTGGCCAGGAACATGCTGAAAATGAAATTAAGAAGACAATCCATTTACAAGAGCATCAAGAAAAATACATTACTTATAGTTTTAGAAATAAATTTAAGAAAAGCAGCACAAAACGTAAACTCTGAAAACTACAAAACATTGTTAAGGAAATTAAAGAGTTAAACAAATGGGAACTGCCACGTGTCGCGGGGGGGGGGGCGGGGGAGGGGGGTCGGAAGCCTTCCCAGTGAAGAGGGCAGATGCGAAGTCCACGCTCCAAGCAGAGGCCCCTCGGCTGCCCCTGCAGAAATTGACAAGCTGCTCCTAAAATTCACAAGGAAACGCAGAGCCTCAGAATAGCCAAACAAAACCAGACCGAAAAGGAACAAAGTTGGAAGACTCACACTTCCCTATTTCAGAACTCACCACAGAGCTATGGGGATGGAAGCAGAGGTCCTGTGTAGAGACAGACACATGGCGGTGGGACCGACGGACCTCCAGGCCCTCGCCTCGGACAGGGGTGCCAAGACAATGCCATGGGAGGGGTCGGTCTCCAACAACCGTGCTGGGATAACACCCACACGCAGAAGAATAAAGCTGGGCCTGTCCCCACATCCTGTACAGAAATCAACTAAAAGTGAATCAAAGACATAAATATAAAGGCCAAAACTTTAACACTCTTAGAGGGAAGCATAGGGATCAGTCTTCTTGACCTGGGATTAGGCAATGGTTTCTTAGATATGATAACAATAGCCAAACAACAAAAGAAAAAATAAACTGGACTTCAGCAAAGTTAAAAATATTGGTACTTCAAAGGACATGACCCAGAAAATGAAAAGGTTTACAAAGTGAGACAAAATATTTGCAAATCACGTATCTGATAAAGGACTTGTCTCTGGAATGTATAAATCATTACAACCGAATTATAAAAACACAAACAACCCAATTTTAAAATGGCCAAAGCTCTGAAAAGACATTTCTCTAAAGGTTTACTGATGACCGCCAATACCCACATAAAAAGATGCTCGACATCGTTAGCTTCAGAGAAATGCAAACCGAAACCCCAGGGAGCACACAGAAGACAGGTGTACCAGGGCCGTTCGGAGCCCAGAGCGGGAGCGCTGCAGGGGCGGGGCCGCAAAGGGCGGGGCAGGGGGCTGCTTGGACAATCTCTCCAGCAGTTACTTGGCGCATCACCACAGGTCACAGTGACGCCCTCCCAGAAACAGAAGAAGAAACACACGTCCACACGCACACACACACAGACACACACAGACACACACACGCACACACACACACAGACACAGACACACACACGCACACACGCGCACACACACAGACACACACAGACACACACGCACATGCACACGCACACAGACACACGCACACACAGACACATACATGCACACATGCACACACACAAACAGACACACACACACACACACGCACACACCTGTACATAAAGCTCACAGCAGCATCGTTGCCAGTAGCCAAGAGGAGAAATAACCCAAGTGTCCACCAACTAAAATAGGTCCATCCATACAATGGAATATTATTTGACCATAAAAAAGGAATGAAGCACTGACGGGCTACAATGTGGAGGAACCTTCAAAACATTGTGATCAGCGCATGAAGTCAGCACAAAATTGTACGACCCGTTTCTGTGAAATGTCCAGAAAAGGCAAATCCACAGACAGGAAGTAGATTAGCAGTTGTGGGGGGGGGGGGGGGGAGGGGGGACCTGACTGTGCTAAGGGATGTGGGTCTTCTTTCTGGGGTGATGACAATGTCCTAAAATTGTGACTATTCTAAAAGCCATTGAGTTGTACACATTAAATGTACAATTTAAATGGGTGAATCATATGGTATGTAATTTATACCTCCATAAAGTTATTACAAAAACTCAGGGGAAATATATATGTCAAAGAAAGGCAAATTTGAAACCTAAAATACAGTTTTTGGCCTCTTAGCTTGGTTAAGATTAGAAAGACAAACAGCCCACCAGAGTAGTGCTGGCTTAGGGGCAGGGGGCCCCTCTAGACCTGTCCAGGACCCCCCCACGGACCCTCGCTGGCCATGGCCCCGGCGCTGAGAGGTGCAATGGCCACGGCGGAGCCCAGTGTCTGGGCTCTCAGTTGACCACAGTGTCTCCACAAGGGCCAAAGCGGCGAGGGCATGCGCGGTGCGTGGGCGGGCGGGTGAGACCTAACGCAGGACACGCTCCTTTCTTTCCCAGGATCTGTGGGCTTGGACATGCCCTTTCCTTCCGGCCAGGAAGGTGGACGTGGACTTTGGGGCAGGGTAGATGGGCCGGGCGGCCACAGGCGGGTCACGTGGCCCTTCCCCAGGATTGCCAGGCAGGCAACACTTCCCAGTCCTCCATTTAGAGCTGTGACTTCTCTATTTTTCCGTAACTAAGTGCCTTTTCCCCCCTTTGGTGTACATTTAAAAGATGTATTTATTTCAGTATAGTTGGTACACCCTTATATTGGTTATATTCGTTCCAGATGGATAGCATGGTGATTTTGCATTTTGATACCTTACAATTGATCACCCCACTAATTCTAGTAATCATGTCACTGTGCAAACTCATCACAATATGATTGACTACAGTCCCCTCCCTCTTCCTTCCACCCCTTCCGTCTGTTTCTGTGTGGTTTTTAGATTCTACATAGAAGTTTTCACATGGTATTTGTCTTTCTGACTTATTTCATTTAGCATAATACCCTCTAGATCCATCCATGTTGTTGCAAATGACAAGATTTCCATATTTTTATTGCTATAAAATATTCCATTGTATATATGTACCACCTCTTCTTTATCCATTCATCTATCAATGACACCCTAGGTTGCTTCTATAACTTGGCCATCATAAATAATGCTGCAATGAACATAGAGGTGCATATAGCTTTTTGAATTAGTGTTTTTATTTTCTTTAGATAAATACCCAGAATAGAATTGCTGGGTTGTATGGTATATCCATTTTTAGTTTTTGAGGAATATCCGATTTTCCATAATGGCTACACCAATTTACCATCCCACCCACAATACACAGCGAAAAAAATTTTTCTAGATGTAATTTAGTTACAGGATATTTTTCCTTACATGGTATTTTTCCACTACACAATGGTTCCCTTTTCTCCACATCCTCGCCAACACTTGTTTATTGATTTATTGATGGTAACCATTCTGGCAGGTGTGAGGTGATCTCTCATTGTGGTTTTAATTTGCATCCCTCTGATGATCAGTGATGTTAACTTCTCATATGTCTATTGCCATCTGTATGTCCTCTTTAGAGGGAAGCCAAGGGGAGCCCAGAGCAACCTTCACCATCCCGCATCCTGCGGCTGCCTCCTTTCTGCCCCCCCCTCCCCCCCCGCCCTCCAGGTGCAGGGTGCAGGAAGTGCTGGAGCCTCGGGGAGCAGGCCTGGGCCTGCGGGCAGTGGGAGGGTGGTCTCTACAAGGGCTGGGCACCCAGTCAGCCAGTCAACAAACATTTAAAGCCCAGCTCTGAGCCAGGTTCCCCCACCCCACCACCCCTCACCAGCCTCACGGGGGGCGAGAGAAGGACACAGACCCCAGGACACTGAATCCATCTGGTTGGACTTTCAGGAAGAGCAGAGTAATGCACCCATTTTACAGATTGCAGGAAAAACACAGCCCATTGCTGTGTTTTAGACAGTGCCAAACTATCTCCAAAGACCCCTCCCTTCACAGCCCCACAGAGAGAAGGGTGCCCATTTCACAGCCCAAGAGACCAGGTGCATAGGGCAGGGGAGGGGTGCGGTGGGAAGGACAGTGTTACCCCAGAGAACAGCCTGGGGGCAGGTGGATAGTGTCCACCACTTAGCACACCTGGAAACTGAGGCACAGAGGCTGAGATGCACCCCAAGTAAAAGGGGGCTTCCAACCTCCAGTTTCAGGGAGGGTTATGGGTTGGGACCCAGGGCTTCCATGGGCAGGAAGCTGTGCTGCAGCAGCCCAGAAGCAGGGCTGGGGCTGGGCTGGTGGCCAGAGGGCAGGGCCAGGACTCCGTGCCTCTCTCCCCCAGGAGAGTCCTCTGCAAACAGCCTTTTGTATGCAAACCTTGGAAGGCCCCTCTCCCTGTCCTGGCTGACCTTGGGCAAGTCCCTGCGGCTCTGTCCACACCCTCCTCCCAGCACGCTAGCACACACTGTGTGCCTCCCACACCCGGCGAAGCACCCAGGTCAGGGCTGGGCATCAAGCTGCCCTGGGATGTCAAACAGCCAAACAAAATAAAGCCACCCACCAGGCCAGGGCAGGTCTTAGCTCCTATTGGTGACTCAGCTCCCTGGGCCTCAGTTTCCCCATCTGAGAGGACCCCCCACCCCCGCCCCCTGATGGCAGGTGTCATTGCTGTAAGTGGGACCAGCTGCACCCAGGCTGACCTGGGCCCATCCTGCCGAGCGCCGCACAGGTGCCGAGACTCCTCAGCGTCTACAGTGAGCCTCTGGGGCAGTGGTTCTCAACCTTGGCTGCACTTTAGAATCACCTGGGAATCTCTTTAAAATCCTGATTTCTGGGCCTCATCCTCCGGAAATTGTTTCTTTGTTACTAATGCTGTGACCCCACCCCATAACAAAGAAACAGAATTTCCGGAGGATGAGGCCCAGAAATCAGGATTTTAAAGAGATTCCCAGGTGATTCTAATGTGCAGCCAAGGCTGAGAACCACTGCTCTGGAGCTTCCAGGGCGCATGGTCCAGGCTTGATTCCGTTTCTAAAAGGGTTAGATTTCAGGTGCGTTCATGGGACAAAGTCGGCATTGGAGCTTCAGATGCCTTCCTACCCCAGAACCAGGGCACGAAGGTGAACCCTCTTCAGATCATTCTCGAAACCAAACACCAAGCCAGCCCTCCGGTCCTTAAGGATACCCTGAGCCTCCAGGCTGGCCGGCATCCGCGGGACCCCCCGGCTGTCGCTCCCCCCAGGCTCGGGTTTCCCACAGTGAAGGGGGGCTGGGAGCTAGACAGGAACCAGGGCACCTCCCCGCAAGGCGAGGCCAGTTCCGATCTCCTCACCTCTGCTGACTTCCCCAGCACCGGCGGGGGCGCCCACGACCCACAGGAAAGGGCGCGCACCTGGGCACCTAGGAGTCTGGCCTCCACCGCCAGCCTTCGGTCCCCAGGGACGCCCGCGGGATGGAGAGGGTTGGGGAAGTGCGCGCCCTCAGCTGGTCTCCCTCTCTGTGCCTCCCCTCATCATGGTCTCCCGCCCCGCGCGCGCTGTGGGTCCGCTGTACGCCCCCATAGGCAGAGCGCCCCCTAGGCAGTGCGCCCCCTTAGGCAGTGCACACCCCCACCCGCCCCCGCCAGCTGTGCGGTGTCTCCCAGGCGGTAGATGAACCCCCGCCTCCCGGGGTGTGCGGTGCCCCCCGTCTGGGAAAAGGGCACAGAGACCGGATCGCGCCCCGCGGTCCTGGCCTCACCTGTACTGTTCCCGGGGGCGGTCGTGGCGTCCCCCGAATGGCCCCTAGGCCTCGCCCTGCCACGGAGGGTCTCGGACGCCTGACGCATCCCTGCGCGCTCCCGGCGGTCCACCAGCCAGACTGCCCCGACTCGGCCGCGGGACGGGGCGGGGCACCCGGCCACACCTCCCAGAGTCCCGCCCCCTCCCCGTGGGCCCGGGGGCGGGGCCACCCCAAGGGAGCCCAAGGCTCGAAGGGCCTGGCGCAGGTGGTGACCGCACCCCCCCCCTCCGGCCCCCCCCCCCCCCCCCCCGCCTCTCCGATGGAGCGAGCCTCCCTAGGCCAGAGGTCAGGGGGACCCCACTGTGTCACTGTGGGCGGGCCCTCGGAGGCAGGGGTAGGCACTGTGCGCCTCACCCGGGGACGCCTGGGTTGCGGGGCAGGATTCGGACCCTGGGGTCTGGCGCAGCGCGCCCAGCGCACACCCCAGCGGACCCGCCCTCTCCTGACTCCCCCCATCCTGCCCTGGTCCCTCTGAAGAGGTCTTCCCAGTCCCCATCCCGGCCCAGCCCAGCCCGGGACACCACGGAAGGGGTGGGCGGCTCAGACCACAACCGGAGCTGGAGCCAGACAGGGCTCAGGGCGGCGTTTGAGCGGGAGCCTTGCGGGCCGAGTGGCGTAGGCGGTCCTGCAGCCCTAACAAAGGCCCCGACGTCTGCGCACGTTGGAAGCTTGAGGGACCCGCTAGTGTGGCTGGCACAGGAGGTGTGGGAAGGTGGCCCGTGGACGGGACTGGCTCTGGAGGCCTGGCCAGTGGCGGTGGTAGGTGAGTGTTCCCTGGGACCCCGCAGTGCGGAGCAGGCACCCCGCTCTCCGAGCCCGGCGGAAGCTGAGGTTCAGTATGACAGCCAGTCAGGTTGGTTTCCCCGTCTCCCATTCCCACTTCAGACGCGTGGGCCACACCTGAGGACGGTCTTCAGTTCCTCCACGTGAAACCAAGCTCCGTCTGCCACATTGGGAAGCCAGGTGAGTCCTCAGGGCCCCCAGCGGCCTCCTAACCCCCCACCCCAGACCATACTGGGGACCTGGAACCCCCGAATTCCCTGCTGAATGGCCGGAGCCGACCTCTGGGGCCTTGTGACCTCACTGGGTCTGGGCCCTGTGCACAGGGCTGTGCGGAGGGCAGCTGTCAGTAGGCAGGGGACCGGCTGGGGGAAAGCTCGGTGGCCCTGGAAGTGCAGGCTGGAGCTGGTGGGAGCTGCCCGCGGGCCGCCCACAGCGCTGCACTCTGGCCCAGGCCTGCAGGAGCCCACAGGCTGAATCCAAGCCTGGCCGGGAGGTGGACATGCCTCCTGGGGCTGGGAGCCCACGTGCTGAGTCCAAGCCTGGCCAGGAGGTGGACATGCCTCCTGGGGCTGGGAGCCCACAGGCTGAATCCAAGCCTGGCCGGGAGGTGGACATGCCTCCTGGGACTGCTGTAGCGAGTGCCGCAGATTGGGTGCCCGAGCACCACAGAATGTATTGCCCGGGGGCTCTGGAGGCCGCACTCAGAAGGGTCTGTCCCAGGCCCTTCCAGCTTCCAGTGGTTCCTCGGCTGTGGCAGCAGCACTGTGGGCTTCACGTGGCTGCTTAGTCCCAGGTGCGTATCTGTCCACACTCCCCGTTTGCACAGGACACCAGTGCTGCTAGGTTAAGGCCCCTAACAACCTCGCTGACTTGACTGCATCTGCCTCTAAAAGAGGGCGTGTTCTGAGGGATGGGGGTTAAGACTTAAGCACAGTTCAGTCCATAACAGACATGTTTTCTCGGCCATCTGGTGTTCAAGCATGTGGGCCAGCTTCTGCCTGTACCAGCTGGGAGCCGGGTGGCCCGAGACCTCCTTCCTGTGCCAAGGAAGCCATGCGTGTTACCACACCTCAGGACCCACCTGCTGCCAAGGCTGTCTCGGGGCGCACGGGGGGCCCTGGGGCTGGTTCTGGAGGTGGAAGCCTGGCCAGGATGGGCCTTGCCTGGCTGCCCCATGCACCTTCCCAGGGCCTCCTGGAGGGTGCCAGCAACGCTGACAGCACAGGGAGAGAAACTAGGCCAGGTTCTAGCCCATCACAGACAATAGACCAGCTGGGCCCTCTACACACCTCTCCCCACCTGACAGGCCTCCCCGTGCCGGGGCCTTAACGTTCTCATCTGAGGGATAGAGAAGGTTCTGTCACCTCCTGAGGCAAGGGAGGCGGTGACCCGCTCCAAGATGGCACAGTGCTTGCACGTGGGCACCTGCCACCTGCTCCTGGCTCTCCCAGCTCCCCAGGCTCTCTGCGTCCCAGCCCAGACCCGGAGCAGTGCCTGGGTGGTGCTGGGCTGGTGTCTCCTTGCCCTCGGGCTCAGCCACCTCCTCAGGGAGCCTTCCCTGGTGCCTGCCCAGCACAGGCATGCTCTGACCTTAAAGCCTGTGCCATGTCTGCGAGTTGGAGACAACATGTGGGCAGCTGGCAGGGAGGCAAGGAGAGCCCAGCACAGATGCCGAGGAACTGACTATAGCCTTGACCTCTCTGCATTTGGGGGTCCAGCTCCCACCCCATTACTTACTCCCCCATCTAGGTTTGCAGCTGGGAGCACAGTCTGGGGTAAGGAGCCAAGGAGGCTGGTGCAGGGGGAGGAGTCTGAAAGTCCTGGGCCTCAGTGTTGTGCTCTGTAATATGGGCTTCCACATGCTGCCAGAGGTATCGGGCATTCCACAGGAAGAGCTGGTGCCCTTATGCAGGCAGCCGTGGCCTGGAGCCCACTCACCACCCTGGTCCGAACCCTGACCAGTGTCCTCCCTGCCAGGTGCCCGCACAAGCCAGGCTCGCCTGGGCTTTCAGGAGGAGACCGTCGAGTCACTTCAGATGCCATCGAGCCCCTGGCCACAGGTTTGAAGTGACTACTTGGAGACACGCAGAGGGCAAGAGCAGGCGACACGACCAGCCCTGTGCGCGCCAGGCCTCCCCGAGCTGGGACTGTGTACCTGGGACTCCTCTGCCCTTCTGGGCAGCCCGACTGTGGTTATGTCTTCCTGCTGCTTGACTTCTTGTGTGTGAGCTTGGACCTGTTATCTAAGCAGAAAGCAGGACATGATAAAGGTTTCAGGGCGGGTGCACTGGACACACGGACAGGACAGGTCTGAATTCCACCTGCAGGAGACACTGGCCTGCCGCCTCCCTCACAGATGGGAGCCCGAGGCTGGGAGAGCAGGACAGCCCTGGCCAAGGCGCTCGCTCGTGTGCTGGGTCCTGACACCTGACTGGCTGAGGGCTCCCTTGTGGTGGTAGGGCCGGGCACCTGCTGGGGACAGGGTGTGTGCCCACCGCCCAGTGCCCGCGGGTCAGGCATCCAGGGGCTCAGTGCACCCGCCCAGCCAGCGTGTGCAGGGGAGGAAGGGGGCACTCGACCCTCCCCCCCAAGTGTGCCAGCCTGCTCTCCACACTCCCCTCCCTCCGTGCTCCCTGCTGGCCTCCCCCTGCCCAGCACAGACCCTGTGCCACTGGCCCTCTGTCCTGCGCTGACAGCTGCACGGTCCTAATAAGCAGGCACCCAGGGAGCTCCTTCCACAGCTGAGACAGGCTCAGGCCTGCTTCCGGGGAAGGGGGTGAGGGGGGCGTGGGCGGGCTGCCTCAGGCCGCTGCAACGGGGTGATGGCTGCTGGCAGCTTGAGCTCCGAGGGAGGCCCTGTGCCACGGGTCCCAGAGCTGGAGGCCAGGGGCCAGTGCATCTGACCTTCCGGAGCAGCAGCAGAGAGAGCCCTGGGCAAGGCCGCACGGCAACAGCCCCGCGCAGAACGGCCGCGGGCATGCTGCTCAGCCTCCTGGTCCCGGCTAGACGCCTCCCCAGCGGGGAAGGGGGTTTGAGCCTCCTCACCACGCGGGGGCTGGCTTCTGGGAGCAAACATCCGGAAGACAAAGGGGGAGGGGAAGCTGTCGCATCTCCAGGCTGTGGCCACGCTCACTTCTATTGCCTCCTGTTCTCTACCCCACCTCTTCCTGGGTATCTGAGGCCCCCCACCAGCAGCCACCCGGCTGTGTGTGCTCCCTCTCCTGGGGTAGAGGGTTCTGCACTGGGTGGAAGCTGGGCCACGGGGCTCCTTTGTTAAAGAGAAACAATCGCAGATCATTGGCCTCAGACAAGGTCACCCTGAGACAAGGTCACCACCATCCGTCACCTTGTCGGCACAGGGGCGAGTGAAGATGGCCCGAGCGAGCCAGCGAGCGTCCTTGTCCTGGGAATCTGAGTGGCTGTGGCCTCCTTAACAACTGTGGCCTCGGCTCCCCGCCCCCCCCCCTGCTCCCCCCCCACTTTCTACTAAATGTATTGATTCCCAAGCATAGAACAAGCCTCACTTCCTAACCGTATCCCATCCAGCCTGCATCCTCCCCCCCCTTAGTCCTCCCTGACACACCTGGGCTTTCCGGGGGAGGGGGACCCAGCATGGTTGGCCTCGGGCAGGCTCCAGGTTCGGGCTCTGCTGGGAGCAATGGTGGCCGGGGGCTTCCCTGCAGCCGAGCTCCGTTGCCTCCAGACCTCAGATGCTTAACAGCAGCCTCCGGGTACCGGTGACCTGGGCACCACACCAGGTACCACAAGCCAGGGGCTTCCAACAGCGGAACCCCGGGCTCCTCGCTGTGTTGTCCGCCGCCCCGGGCCTCCACCTCATCGGTGTGTCCTCTCCTCACAAGGACCGAGCCACTGGGCTTAGGGGCCACCCCAATGCAGTGTGACCTCAGCTGAGCTCACCTGCAGAGACCTCTCCAAACAAGGTCGCATCCTAGCGCTCCAGGTGGGCACAAATTTGGGGAGAACACTATTCAACCCCCCATCTTCTGTCTGACCCCCTCAAAAGTCACTTTGGTCCCATGTTTAAAATACACCCTCCTCATCTCAACATCTCTCGGAGTCAGCTCAGTCCAAAGGGAGACAATGGAGGGGATGACGGGGCCACTGCCCCAAGCAAGCCCGAGCCCCGTGCCAGTCCTGCGAGCCCCAGGACTGAGAAGAGCCTCTTGTGGCTGGATGCTGTGTCCCTGGTCCCTGTAGCCCCTCCTCTTGGGGGCCTTGCAGCAGCCTCAGCCCCACCCTCTCTGGTCTCTGTTTGCATTCATGGCTTTGCCCTCCAAGTTCTTCTTCCTTCACTCCATCGCTCGCTGCTCTCGGGCCAGGCTGCTGGGGTTTCTGCTTGCGTAACATTCTCAAACACGGCATCGGCCTCCCATGTGATTCACAGGGGTCCACACCATCAGACAGGAGCTCCAGGCCCCCCGGCACCTGACCTCGGTCCTGCACCCCACTGCTCGGGGGCACCCAGGTCCCACCGAACCTCCTCAGCAAGTTCTTCCCACCATCGTGTTCTTGGTGTTCTTTTTGGACCACACTCTCTAAACAGTGAACTTCCTTTTCCTTTTTAAAATATACCTTCATTGGTTTCAGAGAGGAAGGGAGAGGGAGAGAGAGAGAGAGAGAAACACCAACGATGAGAGAGAATCATTGATCGGCTGCCTCCTGCACACCCCCGACTGGGGACCAAGCCCGAAACCCGGGCCTGTGCCCTTGACCGGAATCGAACCCGGAACCCTTCAGTCCACAGGCTGACGCTCCATCCGCTGAGCCATACCAGCCGGGGCTAAACAGTGAACTTTCTAATTTTAACTGTCTGGACGGGCTAAGGACTTCCTTCCCAAGTCCTCGAGCGCTGGTTCCTTTCTGCTTCAGTTTCTTCCCCATTTGACTTCTCTCCTCTGAGACTGTCCTACCTGCAGCAGGAGACCCGGCTCCACTGCCCACACCGGCGTGGACAGCTCCTCAGCGAAACGTTCATCCCTTAAAACGTCTACTTTCTGCTCAACACCAGACCACGGTTCAGCCACGTTTCTGCCTCTTCACAGGACGGTCTTCATCCCGTTTCGCAGAGCCTGTCCCGCAGCCTCTGAGCCTCAGCCGCTGAGCACGCGCCTTTCATGCTCACACCCCCGCCGTCCGCTGCTGGGACGGGCGTGTTCTGAAGCAGACCCTGCTCTGCCTTCTCCTCACTCCTTCCTGCGCTCTCGCAGGCTCACCTCCCACGTTTCTGTTTCCATCAACAGTCTCTTCGAGGAAATCTAGGCATTTCCATCAGAAGCCTCAGAACTCCTCTAGCACCTGCACACGCCCACGTCCATGGCATTTCCAGCGTCAGGTATTGGGCACAGCAGCACCTCTCTCCTCTGCAAGCTGTGTGGTGCTTTGCTACGGCTGCTGTGCAATAGCCACACACTTTATTCTCTTATCGCTCTGGGGGCCAGGAGTCCAAAGGCAAGGTGTCAGCAGGCGCGCTCCCTCTGTGAGCCCGCAGGGAGCCGCCTCTGCCTCTCCAGCAGCCGGCCCTCTTGGTGACCTTTGGTGCCCTTGGCCCGTGGCTGACCGTGCCAGTCTCCACCCCCACCATCGAGTGGCCTTTCCCACGTGTCCTCGCCTAGGCAGTGGTTTTAGGACCCACGCTCTCCCCAGTTTAACTAACTACCTCTGCAAAGACCTTATTTCCAAATAGCGGCACATTCTGAGGTTCTGGGTCGACATGAGCACTGGGGTGACACTGTTCACCCCGGACACCAGTGTTGGCATCCTGCCCTTCGGTGCCTCGCTCTCCACTGCGTTACTGTTTCCCGGGTCCCCTCCTCCCACTTCACGCACATTTCACACCTGCGCAGGAGCTGCTGCGAGTCCTGCCTGAACACAGCCCGCACTGGAGCTCCTGCAGCACGGACAGCCACCTGAGCACCGGCCCCTGCCCTCCGCTGCTAAAGCCCCCCTGGACGCAGGGCCTCCCCTCGGAGTTACTGGGACCGTCCTCAGACATAGACCTCCTGCTCTGAGTACTAGGGGAACACCCCAAACAGGTACTCTCTGTATCTGGGGACCCACCTAAGACACTACTCCCTTCTGAGCTTTGAGAACCCACCTAAACATGGGCCATCTACACTGAGCTGCCGGGGACCCACCTAAGACACACACCCCTGCTCTGAGCTACTGGGATCCACATAAGAAATGGCCCATGCTCTGAGCTACGTGAGCCCTAATTAAGACATGAGTCCTTCCCTCTACACCAGTGGTTCTCAACCTGTGGGTCGTGACCCCTTTGGCGATCGAACGACCCTTTCACAGGGGTTGCCTAAGACCATCCTGCATATCAGATATTTACATTACAATTCATAGCAGTAGCAACATTTCAGTTATGAAGTAGCAACGAAAATAATTTTATGGTTGGGTCACAACATGAGGAACTGTATTTAAAGGGCCAGAAGGTTGAGAACCACTGCTCTACACCAAGCATGTCAAACTCACGCCCTGCAGGCCACATGCAGCCCACAATGAATATTTTTGCAGCCCAGCCAATATACGGTATGTAAGAAACATTTTAATAAAAATTTCATAGCTTAATTTTTAAAATATCCTGTTATACATAATCCTATATAATAAAAGGCTAATATGCAAATTGTCCCCTCAACTGGGAGTTCGACCGGGAGTTCGACCGTGGCCCTTGCCCCCTCCCCCCCACCCCTGGCCAGCCCTGCCCCTGATCAGCCAATTGGGGCGGGCCGGCCAGACCCCACCCATGCACGAATTCGTGCACCAGGCCTCTAGTTATTAATAACGAACTACAACATTCGCTAATGACTGGTCACTATAACCGTGTTGCATTCATTTCCCTTATGTACCTTATGCGCAGGCGCACCATTTCTCTCCACTAATACTAGCAGCGAATATTTTAGCAGCCGATGGCCACGTCATTAGTCTTGGACTGACTTGTTTGGTGTGTGTAACAAGAAATATTTCATTTTCAGAGAACAAGAAAAATAGGTTTATTTGCGTTACACTTATTAATTTGTGAAGTTATTCAGTGTCTGGTAAGTTAATGTTCAAGAAAAAAATTAATTTTTATTAAAATGTTCCATTATTTTATGTTAACGACTCATTTATTTCAGCTTTTTGTATTCAGCATGTCTCTATCAAAATAAACCTACGTTTCTATGAAAATGGAAGCTTTTGCTTTCTGCTGCCTAGATAAACTTAAACCTTGTTTATTTGGCCCATGGTAGCCTTTGAGTTTGACATGCTTGCTCTACACCAGTGGTCGGCAAACTGCGGCTCGGCAAACCGCGGCTCTCGAGCCCCATGCGGCTCTTAGGCCCCTTCAGTGTGGCTCTTCCACAAAATACCGACTTCTGCACATGGGCCACAAAGTTTCAATTGCACTGTACATGTGCGCCCGCACGTGGTATTTTGTGGAAGAGCCACACTGAAGGGGCCAAAGAGCCGCATGTGGCTCACGAGCCGCGGTTTGCCGACCACGGCTCTACACTACGAGGACCTAACTAAGATTCAGGCCCCTTTTTGAATACTGTGGACCCAACTGATAAAAGTTGCCCGTTCTTAGCTACTGAGGACCCACCTCAGACATGAGCCCCCCATTCTAAGGTATTTGGGACCGCCTCAGGCAGCCCCTCTGTGTCCTGCAGTGCTCCCTTCTGTGCGGGGGCGGGGGGGGGGAGGGGAGGGGGGACGATGGTCCCTTCCTGTGAGGTTTTTGGGGAGCCCTGAAGATTGGGCTCCCAGGCAAGCCTGGCCCTGACTGTGGGGGGAGGGGGGGAGGGTGTTGTCCTCTCAGAGGTACTGCCAGCCTGGATTCAGGCAGGGAGCTAGCGCCGAGGCAGGGCGTTTTGGGGGTGGGGGTGTTGCAGGCTGATTGTGGGGATTGGGGGTGGCAGGACTGCAGGGACCAGGACATCTGACTCCAGAGGAACTTTGCTCTCACTCCCAGGGCACAGCGAGCAGCTCCCTCCACCTGTGGCTGGGCTGCCTTGTCACAGGCCACCTGGACCAACCTGGTGCAGGAGTGGGCGGGCCAGCGAGCTGTGGCCCACCCAGCACCAGCTCCTCTGCAGGAAATCCCCGGCACAGCCTTGAGTCTTCAGCCCTGCTGGCCAGAGAGGGCCATGTCTATGTGGGGCCAGCACTGGACGGGGTGGAGTGGGTGGGCGTGGGCACTAGGAGTGTGAGACAGGGCTCAGGGACCCTGGGACGCTCCCACCGGGGGTGCCAGCAAGGCCCAGGGGCCTGAGCACATGGGGCTTCGAGGAAAGGGCTCACAGTCAGGAGGCGGTGCGGGGCGGGGGCAGCCTTCCCAGGCCGGGCCTCCCTCAGGACTTTGCACCTATGAGCAGGGCACTGAGGCCACAGATCCGTCCAATTAGGGCAGAGTGCGGGTGGCCAGGAGGGCACGTGCAGAATGTGGGGTGGGGCTGCCTACCTCCTTGACACCATCCCTCACCCCGGCCTTCAGGCTTCTCCTTGTAAATGGGAAAGCGGTGCTGGGCGGAGAGAGCGTGTGGAAAGGGAGTAGCAGGCTTCCTCGGGTCCACCCAGAGCCCTCGGGGTGGGGACCACCCGGAGCCCCTCGGGGTGGGGACCACCTGGAACCCTCGGGGTGGGGACCACCCGGAGCACTCGGGGTGGGGACCACCCGGAGCCCTCGGGGTGGGGATCACCCGGAGCCCCTCGGGGTGGGGACCACCCGGAGCCCTCGGGGTGGGGACCACCCGGAACCCTCGGGGTGGGGACCACCCGGAGCCCTCGGGGTGGGGACCACCCGGAGCCCTCGGGGTGGGGACCACCCGGAACCCTCGGGGTGGGGACCACCCGGAGCCCTCGGGGTGGGGACCACCCGGAGCCCTCGGGGTGGGGACCACCCGGAGCCCTCGGGGTGGGGACCACCCGGAGCCCTCGGGGTGGGGACCACCCGGAGCCCTCGGGGTGGAGTCCACCGGAGCCCTCGGGGATCAGGGCGGCAGTGGCCTGGCGGGCCATGCAGTGGAAGCATGCCTGCAGACACCTTCCAGGCAGCCCTGGGCAGGCGAGCCCTCCGCCTTCCTGGAGGCCCAGCACCAGGACTGTTTGCTCAGAGGAACTGGGGTTCCCAGGCACAGTCAGACCCAAGGAGTGGGGTGGCCCCTCGAGCAGTTGGGGAGGGACGAGGGCTTCAGCCCCCTAGGCCTGGGTTCTGGGTTCTGGGTTCTGGGGTCAGTTGGGACTTTGGGGGCTGACCCACCACCTCGCTGTGCACAGTGGTGACCTGCTGTGCCCTGGGGGGTGGGGGGGCACAGCCGCACATGGAGCCCACCTGGGTCCCAGCGCCCCTCTGCTCCTGTTCTGGGTGGGGGCTCCCCTCGTCTCGTGCCGATCTCTGCAATGGAACAGGCGTCTGAGGGGAACGGGCTCTGGGTCCCTGAGACCTGGAACCACGGGGAGTCACGGAGCCTTCGTTTCCCATCTGCAGCCTGCGGGTTCCAGACCCGCGTGCTCAGGGTGCACAGGCTGCTGACCGGTGTTCACTGAGCGCCTCCTTTGTGCAGGCCTGTGGCAGTGCTGCTGCCGCCCTCAAGGTGGGGAGACGTGAAACAAGAGGGCAGATGCCCAGCACAGAGCTGAGAGGGCAGGGCTGTCTGTGCAGAGACCTACAGGAAGCGAAAGAACAGCACATGCAAGGGCCACGTGGCGAGGAGCTGGGGCCCGAGAGGTGACCTGGGCGGAGACAGAGCAGGAGAAGACACGGTGGGAAGGGTGGCAGAGCCAGAGGCCACGGGCGTCACCTGACCCCAGTCCCAGAAATCCAGGGCCGGCCCCCCGGTGCCGAGCACACAGAGGTGCTAGCAGTGCCTGCAGAGTGATAAATGGTTGAAGAGGGACAAGTGACTCCTACTGGTCCCTAAGTCGCTGCGTGATCTCAGGCAAGTGTATTTCCCTCTCTGGGCCTCAGTATCACGACTGCTAGGATGCTCTCCGGGTCATAATTCTTGCCAGCAGGTGGTTGGGCCAGGCACCTGGCTGCAGGAGGCCCACGGGGACGCTGCCTCCTTCCTCTTCCTAGGATTGTGGAGGGCACAGCCAGCACCCCCTCTGGGCCTAGTGGGGATGTGTTCCCTGGCAGGGTGGTCAGCAGCCCCTTGGAGCCCATGACGGGAGCCTGGGCTCTGACCCCAACAGGAACTTCGCCACCTCGCTTTCTCCTTTCTCTCATCTCTACCTCGCTCCTGGGCATCCTCTCAGGTGCACGCCCGCTCCAACCTCCGCTCCTGGGGGTGAGAAGACCCCTGTCTCGTGCCCCCCGACTCCTGGGGGTGCAGGATGAGTGAGAGCCGAGGAGGTGGGCGGTGTGGAGCCTGGGCAGGGAGCAGGAAGGGCAGAGGCCTCGGGCGAGAGGTCCCTGGGGACAACCTCAGGAAGGTCGACAGCCAAAGAGTGCAGCACAGGGCTCTGTGGCCGACGCCCTCCATGGCCTCGGAGCCTCTGCTTCCACTTCTGGGAAAAGTGGGGACAACAGTCTGCGGCCAAATGAGCTCAGCTCTTGGCTGTCCCCCGGCAGGGACCCTGGGCCCAGCGTCCACCTCGGGGGCAGCCCTGCCCAGCAGCTGCCCACCCCAAGGTTTCAGACTTTGCAATAGTTGCTAATATCTTCAGGATATTTCATAGAACAACTGAGTTTCTTTCACCTCTCTTTCTCTCTCTCTCTCTCTCTCTCTCTCTCTCTCTCTCGGTTAATCCTCATGAAATGATATTTTTTCCATTGATTTCTTTTTTTTTTTTTTTTTTTTTAGAGAGGGAGTGGAAGGCAAGACAGAAAGAGAAACATCGATGTGAAAGAGACACATCAATTGGTTGCCTCCCGCAAGTGCCCAGACCGGAGCCAGAGATCAAGCTTGCAACCAAGGTACGTGGCCTTGACTGGAATCAAACCTGAGACCCTTCAGTCACGGGCCGACACTCTAACCACTGAGCAGCTCTGGCCAGGGCTCCTTTCTCTCTGAAGCTCCAGCCACAGGTGGGACAGTTGGGGGGAGTCCCCACATTGACCTGATGGCCGGCCTCTGGGTGCCTGTGGAGGGTCTGCATCCACCCTGCTGAGGATGTGGGGCCCTGTCTCCATCTCCACTCACTGCAGCCCCAAGGCCACCCCAGTGCCCACAGTCCCCCTTACCCGCCCCAACGCCAAAGCCGAGGCCCCGCCTTCCCTCAGGCCACAGTGCTCCTCCCACTGCCCTTCTAGGCCTCCTGGGGAGGGGCTCCCAGAGACCTGTCCCTTGCACGCCCACCCCCCATTTCTGTTCTCCCCAACCTAGGCATCTTCCTAAAGACGCTCAGTCAGTTCCCCGTCTCCACAGGAGCAGGGGGCAGCCTTGGGCCCAGACTGTCCGAAACCAGCAGGAGGGTGTCTTTCCTCCTCCTGCTGCCGCCACAGCCGGGGGGCCTCCCGACCCCGCCCCGGAGGCCGGTGGGCAGGGCCCCTCGCTATGCCCCCCCTCAGAAGAAAAGGGCCCCGGGAGCACTGTGGGCACGTGAGTTGGGGGCGGGGGGTCAGGCTGGGCAGACAGGAGAGGCTGGGGCCCCCGTGGTCCAGAGCCCCGGGGAGCCCAGATGTGGGCCTCGGTGGGGGGCCCAGCCTTCCCTGGAAGACCCCTCGTTGTGCTGCGGGCCCCGCGTGTCGATTCCAGCTTCCCATCTGAAGCTGTAGGACTCTGACCCAGTCTCCGCAGCCGTCAAGGGGGGCACCCTGGGGTTGTGATGAGACTGGCAAGTGGGGCCTCCGTCGCCTCTGCCCTGCCCTGCCCCTGCCGGCTCTGCAGGGCTTTCTGTCTCCTGCATTTGCAGGGGACTGGCCAGGGTTGGGGGAGGCGGCCTCGCCTCCCAGGGACTCGGGACCGAGGCAGCAGCATCTAGACCAGTGATGGCGAACCTATGACACGCGTGTTAGAGGTGACACGCAAACTCATTTTTTTGGTTGACTTTTCTTTGTTAAATGGCATTTAAATATATAAAATAAATATCAAAAATATAAGTCTTTGTTTTACTATGGTTGCAAATATCAAACAATTTCTATATGTGACATGGCACCAGAGTTAAGTTAGGGTTTTTCAAAATGCTGACACGCTGAGCTCAAAAGGTTCGCCATCACTGGTATAGACAGCTGGGTGGGCCCACGTGGGGGGCACTGGCTCATGCATAAGCTCATCTATGCCCTGCCAGCCGCTCCTGGGCCCCTACTTCACTGTGTCCCACCAAACCTGAGCCTTCACCCACCTCCTCTGCGCCCGCCTGCCTCATGGGTGGTGTCTCATTTGTGCCTACCTCACTTGTACCCTGTCCCCTTCAGCTGGGCCCACCCACCTCCCCTGGAACCCACTCCCACTTCAGTTGGGCCCACCCTCCTCCCCTGGAACCCACTCCCACTTCAGCTGGGCCCACCCACCTCCCCTGGAACCCACTCCCACTTCAGCTGGGCCCCACCCACCTCCCTTGGAACCCACTCCCACTTCAGCTGGGTCCCCCCTCACATGTGTGCCCCTCACCTGTGCCCTGCTCCCACCTCACCCATGATCAGATGCCTATTTCTGGCCCCTACGCTGCCCTCTCAGTACCTCAGATAGGCACACGAGAGTGTGCCATGGCTGGGCAGCAGCGGCATGCCCCCAGGGTGCCACGAGAACATTAGAGAGATGGGGGTCCCTTTGGTCATTGGCCCCTAACTCCCTCCTCTCTCTCCTAAGGCCCTTGGAGCTCTAGCATAAACAGGACCTCCCAACCTGACCTCCCTAACTTCTTCGTGAACCCCGCATCCACGCTCCTGCCCCCCATGGGACATGGGCCCATCCGCCTCACCTGCATGGGCAGGGACAGAGCAGGTCTCCAGGTGCCCGTGCTTATGCCCCACAGGCTGGGTCACTGGGCCCTTCTGTCACCCTCGTCACCCACCCAGCCACCAGAGGCCCTCCCAGGGACTCTAAACCAAGACTGCTCACCTGCTGGCTGCCAGCATTTATTCACCCAGACAAGCTCTGCCCACCCCTCCAGGAACCACTCTCAGGCGCCCGTGTGGCACAGGTGGGCACCCGTCGAGTTTCTCATGAGGTGCTCAGGAGCGCACCCCTCCTGGCTGGCCCGGCCCCACGGGGCGGTGGGGCGAGGGCACCTGGGAGCCAGGGGTGCGCAGAGGAGGAGGTGGAGTCGGGACTGGTGGTGGCTCAGCTCCCATGTGCAGATGGTGTAGACAGGCGGGCAGTGGCCAGAGGGATGCACGACTGCACGTCCACCAGGTGCCCCCAGGCCCTGTCCGGACGTCCCTTCTCCGGCCAGCGCCCCCGCACACAGTCGTCCTGTGTCCTTCCTGGGCCTTGCCGCTGGCCTGAGGGCAGAGGCTGGGTTCTTTCCCGAGATGTGCCAGGTGACTCTGGACAGGTGGCCAACCTTCTGTGGCTGCCAGCCCCTCAGCAGTGGGCACACTTCATCTCCCGGGCCACCTTCAGGTGAGCACGGGCCCTGCAGGGGCGACGGCAGAGCAGAGGCCATGGCCAAGACTCAGCTCCCGGTCCACGGGCCTGGGCTGCAGGCCCCGGGCTGGCCGGGCCGGGTCCCCACCACGACCACGCTCAGGGCTCCCAGCCACCTCGGCTGCAGCTCAGTGGCTGGGATGCTCAGGCACAGGCCTGCCAGGCCTGCCGCACAGTCCAGGTGCCGGCGACAGCGTCTCCGCAGGTCCGGCACTCACTGTGCAGCCAGAGGGGGCAGGGCGGGCGGTGGCCCACTGTCCTGCAGCGAGGAGAGGAGAGGAGAGGAGAGGAGAGGAGAGGAGAGGGGAGGGGAGGGGAGGGGAGGGGAGGAGAGTCAGCACCGCCTCTCGAGTCCTGGCATCACCAACTGCCATTGCCCACAGCTGGGCCGCAGAGGAGTGACTCTGGGCCGCAAGGGGTTGGTCCCAGGCGGCATGGCCTGGGCTCCTCGGTGCGGCCTGCGGCCTGCAGCTTGGGCTGCCAGGGCAGCCTCCTGGCACAGCACATTTGAGAAGGCCGATGCGGGAGTGGCCGCGGGTACCTTACTCCAGGCCAGGCCGCCATCGGATACCCTCAGAGGCCACACGGGCAGGCGGGCGGGCGGGTCCACAGAGCGGGGCCAAGTGCTCTGTCTCCCTGCAGGTGCCGTTCTCGTGGGGGAGGCAGGGCTGCCGCGGGGCCTGAGTGGAGGGTAGAGGACCAAGACAAGGGGCTGGGCCTGGTGACACTTCCTAGGGTCACCGCAAGGGCATTTGGATGGGGCCGTACCCCCTCGGGGTCAGGGCAGATATAAAACAGGTAAGAGGTGAACCAGCAAGAGCCAGAGCGTGGCTCAGCAAGGACGGGCTGGGAGCGATTCAGCTGTTCGCTCGAGACACACACACACACACACACACACACACACACACACACACACTGTGGACCTGAGAAAAAAGACACCTACTAAGAAGGGCTCCTGGTGGCTAACTGGGCTTAAATTAAAAAACAAAAACAAAACAGAGCCTAGCAGCCATTTCTGCACAGGGAGAAGCTGCACTGAACCACCTGCCTGCGCTGTTTCTGTCGCCTGAGCTGGCCCTTATAAAGGAGGTCCTGGAATCCATTTCAACCAATAGGATTGAGGCTTTCCCCATCCAATCAGAGCTGCGCAGCTCTGACCACCCAGAGTGGCTCTATTCTGACCAATCAGCACAGTGGCTTTTGGACCAATCAAACTGCAAGGATTTGGCGTTCTCATTTGCCTGAGGACAGAGGATCAGGGACCAGGGGTCGGCATCTGTCTATATAAGCAGCTCCCCCGTGTTTCTGGGAGTGCACTTTCCCTTCCCACCGGGACAGAGCACCTGAGCTGAGCCCACAGCTGGGCTCTTCGGCAGCCAGTGCTGTTACACGCACACTATGTTGAGGGCCCTGCATGTCACAATTGAGCTGTTTGCACTCAATAGTTTCTTTCCTCACTGAACCCCAAATTGGGGATTCCTGTTGGCATTGAATTGGTTACAATGACCATTGGTTGACCACACACACACTCACATTCAAGTGCACCCCCACATACATGCACACATGCTCATACATGCGCACATAACAGGCACATACAAACTCACACATACACCCCCCATATGCACACTCCTACACATACATGCAGGCACATACACATTAACACACATTCACATACAGATGCATACACACATACATATCCATACACACCTCCCCACGCATTAACATACACACACATACACACAGGCACACACGCATACACACACTAACATATACATATCCACACACCTAGTCACACACATATACACATGTACATGCATACACTTACCAACACATGCTCACATACACACATACCCACTCACATACACACATGCACATATACACATACACACACATACATACCCACATACACATTAACAGATATGCACATACACACACTCACACACATGCACATACATACACACTCAGACATGCATATACCCATTCACACTCACATATACACATGCACTCACATGAACACTCATACACATTTACTCACATAAACACACACATTCACACACTCACATACACACTCACACACACACACACACCATCCACCACACATACCACACCTCCTCGCTCTGGCATGCTTAGGGCAGCCATGGACACAAGCTCAGTGCCATTTGGAAGCCCCTCAGACACCCCTGGCGGGCTGGTCCCTGCTCAGACTGGGCCTTCCAGGCACTGGTGCTGAGAGCGCAGGGCCGCGCTCACATCTCCTACACTTGGTTCTGATATACGTACCATTTGATGTCTGTAATAGACACTCAGGAGCCCTGCCACAGCGGGGCCCACTCGACCACGCCTGCGATATCTAGGGAGGGACCCCAATATCATAAATAGCTTCCCAGGAGGCTCCAGCAGGAATCTGGCTTCAGAGCCATAGACCATATGTGCAGAGAACGGGAAAACGCACTTTTGGAGAAAGCCCCATTGCTCTTTTCCATTTTCCCTGCACTCCATAAACTCAGGCCTGCCCTTGAAGGGGAGCCGCAGGGGCGTGGCACCCTCAGGAGGGCGGAGGGGAGGAGGGTGGGGCCCTCAACGGCTTTGGGGGGCACAGCAGATCTCCCCTCCAGGTCTCCAATCACAGTGATCGTGAATGAAGATGCCACTGGTTCCCATCTGCTTCAGCTGAATTGTGTGCCCCCAAATCCATGTGCTGCACCCTAACCCTCTGTGCGACTATATTTGGAAAGGGGCCTTTAGGGAGGTAATTGTGTCCCGTGAGATCACTAGGGTGGGCCCTCGCCAGTGTGACTGGTGTTCTCACACGGAGATGAGGGCGGAGAAGACGGCGTCTGCAAGCTGTGGCGAGGCCTCAGGGGACCCACCGCCCACACCTGGGCCTTGGACTCCCCTCCTAGGCCTGAGACAGGCACCTTGGCCTGGAGGGTCTGTCCCAGCCTGGGCTGCTAACAGCGGCCTGACCGTGGGTGCACGTGGCTCCCAGCACTCAGCTGGGAGGACCCTGGGGAGCCTGGCGCACAGGCAGGATGCTCGACCTTCCAGTGCCGCTGCTCAGCCACCTGCAGGCCTCCAAGCCCGTCAGTCCTGGTCCCAGGAAGCTGGCTGCCCAGGAGCCCAGGCTGCCCAGGCTGCCAGGTGGCAGCTCGTGCCACAGGCTCAGGGACACCCACCTCCACGCTCTGCTGGGGCTCGGCAGGCGCCCTGGGGCTGGTGCTCGCGGGGGCCACTGGCTGTGTCAGGAAACACTCTCCACAGACTCGGCTCTGCCTGCCGCTCTCTGCCTTGAACTCGGAGCACTTCCCACAAATGACCTGCCAGACAGAGGCACCGTGACCCTCTCTCCCGTGGACAGAGGCCTGTCCTGGAAGAGGCGGGAAGGGCCACGGCCAGGAGACCCAGGAGACAGAACAGGCGGGCGAGGGGGGGTCCTCTGCAGGCCCTGGGGGCCAGGAGCCTGGGGAGGGCGGAGACCAAGGCTGGGGGCCCCGGCGTCTGCATCACAGAGAAGGGCTGGGAGGAGGACTGGGAGGAGGCGTCACAGAGGAGGGCTGGGAGGAGTCGTCACAGAGGAGGGCTGGGAGGAGGCATCACAGAGGAGGGCTGGGAGGAGGACTGGGAGGAGTCGTCACAGAGGAGGGCTGGGAGGAGGCATCACAGAGGAGGGCTGGGAGGAGGACTGGGAGGAGTCGTCACAAAGGAGGGCTGGGAGGAGTCGTCACAGAGGAGGGCTGGGAGGAGTCGTCACAGAGGAGGACTGGGAGGAGGGCTGGGAGGAGGCGTCACAGAGGAGGGCTGGGAGGAGGGCTGGGAGGAGGCGTCACAGAGGAGGGCTGGGAGGAGGGCTGGGAGGAATCGTCACAGAGGAGGGCTGGGAGGAGTCGTCACAGAGGAGGGCTGGGAGGAGGTGTCACAGAGGAGGGCTGGGAGGAGGTGTCACAGAGGAGGGCTGGGAGGAGGTGTCACAGAGGAGGGCTGGGCGGAGGTGTCACAGAGGAGGGCTGGGAGGAGGTGTCACAGAGGAGGGCTGGGCGGAGGTGTCACAGAGGAGGACTGGGAGGAGGCGTCACAGAGGAGGACTGGGAGGAGGCGTCACAGAGGAGGACTGGGAGGAGGCGTCACAGAGGAGGGCTGGGAGGAGGTGTCACAGAGGAGGGCTGGGAGGAGGTGTCACAGAGGAGGACTGGGAGGAGGCGTCACAGAGGAGGGCTGGGAGGAGTCATCACAGAGGAGGGCTGGGAGGAGTCATCACAGAGGAGGGCTGGGAGGAGTCATCACAGAGGAGGGCTGGGAGGAGTCATCACAGAGGAGGACTGGGAGGAGTCATCACAGAGGAGGGCTGGGAGGAGTCATCACAGAGGAGGGCTGGGAGGAGTCATCACAGAGGAGGGCTGGGAGGAGGCATCACAGAGGAGGGCTGGAGGAGGCGTGAGAATGGCTGCCCGGCCCACTGCCCAGCTCACCGCCCCGCACAGCTTGCAGTGGTGCCTCCTCTTGGTGATGGAGTTGAACGTCTCGCCACAGCCCTTGCAGCTCTGCTTCTCCTTGTCCCGCCTGATCTTGGAGGACCCCCTCTTGGGCTCGAGCTGTGGGAGACACACGGCGCAGTCAGCCCCCAGCACACGTAGGGGTGGCTGTATGACGCATGGGCAGCACCCACAGGGGAAATTACTGATGTAGACAAGGGAAGGAAGCAGGAGCCCGTGGCTATGGCTGCCCCGCCTCCCCCCTGTCACACAGTGAGGCTCTCAGTGATCCGGACTCCATGCTGGGATGCTGGCCCTGCATGGGGGCCAGGGACTCAGCCACCGGAGGCCATGCTGAGAGAGACGGTGGCTGTCTGCACAGAGGTCCCAGTCAAGGACTGGGTGTCTGTCCTGAGCATCGGCTACACGGCACTCACGCCCCTACTCTGTCTTCACTGGGCCCTGGAGCTTGGCACACACTCCTCACGGCACACGCGTGCAGTGCAATCCCTGGGGCTGACAAGCGGACTTCCAGCCTCCAGAGCCGGGAGAATAAATGCCTGTGTAGGTCACGGGTCTGTGGTATTTTGTTACAGAGCTTGAGCTGACTAATATTGAGACCTGGGTTCAAATTTTGACTCTACTTCCCAGCTGTGTGGCCCCCACTCACCATCTCCCGATCCCCCATGGACACCAACATGTGATGCTTGCACAGAATGGCACAAAGTGCCCGGTGCAGGCTGGCTGCTCCTAGGCTCAGCTTCCCTCCATGTCATGACCCCCTGCCCCACGGACACTGGGAGTCAGACAGCCCTGGGCCCCTGTCACTTTATCCCACAGAGGCCCTGCTAACGGGAGAATGGGCAGCACAACCACTGTAAGCAAAACCAATGCTTCTCAGAACAACCAAGATGGCAGTGTAGGTAAACGCCAGTACTCACCACCTCCCACAACCACATTAAAATTACAACTAAAATACAGAAGACCATCATCCAGAACTTCCTGAAAGCTGGCTGAATGGAAGTCTTACAACTAGAGAAAGAAGAAAGCACATGGCGGCTGATAGGAGTGGATGCTTGGAACGAGCTGGTCTGGCACCCACGTGTGCCACTTTTTTAATCGGGAGGGAGAGCATGTATGCAGAGCTCCTCCTCTCCCCCCATGAGGAGCAAGGGGTCCCAGACCCCAGCCCAGGGTCCCAGAGCTGAGAAGAGAAACCCCCATAACTTCAGACTGTAAAAACCAATAGGGATTGAGGCTCAGAGACCCAGGTGTTTCTCTTAAAGGGATAGCACACTTACAAGGTATCTCTTCCTCTGAGCTCCAGCACCAGGGCAAAGATCTGGGGGACCCATATACATAAGAGGTGACATTAGGGCAGGGACTTGGGGGTGGCTTTCTCCCAGACAAGGGTGCTCGCAGGGGTCATTGTTCTTGTGCTGGGACCTCCTGTGTCACAGAACTGACTGGCAGTCATATATGAGTCTCCATCAGCCTGGAGCACACTGTTTACTCCGCCCTGGGAATTCCCTGAGACCCTGACCCATCCAATTTGCAGCCCCTTCCAAGCTGTTTGTAGTGGCTTTTGCATATTAATGGTCTGTCCTTGCTCACACTTCAGACTTTGCTAAAATCTCTCAAACAAACTGCAGCTGGTGACAGCATACCCCAAACATATCAATAAAAGGTCCAAGACCTGGCATTAGCACCAGCCTGCTTTGCTTCACAGCCAGGCCTCACCTGGGCACCTCCAAGCCCAATATAAATAGTAAATAGCAGCCATCTGCAGATCCCTCTGTAGCTCCTGCCAGGCGACCCCAGGCAGTGGCTGACTTTGCACTTCCCTGGAGACTCAAGAGCCAGTGCACCCAGTGATCAGTTTCAGACCACACCAGATTACAACCCTACACATCCACAAGTGACACACTCAAGGGCCAGACTCAGTGAGCACCAAAGCCCCACTGAAGCAAGTCCTGCTCCATAGGGGTGTTCCCTGCCAAGTAGCTCCCCCACTGTAGTCACAGCTGGTCCTCACAGCCAATTGGCCTGGAGGTCAATTCCTCACAGTGACACCAACAACAATCAAGGCTCAACTACAAGACTGTGCACACAGCCCACAAAGGGGTGCACCTAGTGCCCACCTCAGGTGATTGTGGAGGCTGAGCCACTGGTCCCTATAGGACACCTACTACACAGGCCCCTCTACCAACTCAAGGAGACATAGCAGCTCTACCCAATACATAGAAACAAACACAGGGAAGCAGCCAAAATGCAGAGACAAAGAAACATGTCACAAATGAAAGAAATGGAAGAAAGCAAACTACTAGCTATAGAGTGCAAAAACCACAGTTATAAAGTTTCAAGGATCTTAATGAGAGCTTCAAGGGACTTAGTGAGACTTTCAAGGATCTTAGTGAGAATGCAAAAAAAAAAAAAAAAAAAGAAAGAAAGAAAGAAAGAAAGAAAGAAAGAAAGGAAAAGAACCAGTCAGAAATTAAGCATACACTGACAAATAAAGAATAATTTACAGGGATTCAACAGTAGAGTAGAGGATTCTGAGAATGAAATCAACAATTTGAAATATGAAGAAGCAAAAAACATCCAATCAGAAGAGCAAAAAGAAAAAAGAATCCAAAAATATGAAGAAAGTGTAAGGAGCTTCTGGGACCAACATTCGCATGGGGGGTGCCAGAAGGAGAAGAGAGAGAGCAAGCTATTGAAAACCTATTTAAAGAAATAATGACAGAAAATGTTCCCTACCTGGTGAAAGCACAGAGTCCCAAACAAGAGGAACCCAAAAGAGGCCAACACCAAGAAACATTATAATTAAAATGCCAAGGGCTAAAGACAAAGAGAGAATCTTAAAAGCAGCAAGAGAAAAGCAGTTAGCTACCTACAAGGGAGCACCCATACAACTGTCAGCTTTCTCAGCAGAAACTATGTAGGCCAGAAGGGAGTGGCAAGAAGTATTCAAAGTGATGAATAGCAAGGATCTATAACCAAGATTGTTCTACCCAGCAAAGCTATCATTTAGAATTGAAGGTCAGATAAAGAGCTTCACAGACAAGAAAAAGCTAAAGGAGTTATCACCATCAAACCAGTATTACATGAAATGCTCATGGGTATTCTTTAAGAAGAGGAAGAAGGAGAAGAAAAAGAAAAAGATAAAAAATATGAACAATAAAAAGGCAATATTGAAATCTAATGAACAGAATAAACTGGTAAATAAAATAGAATTAGAGGCATGGAAATAGAACAGACTGATGAATCTCAAAGGGAAGAGGGTTGGGGGGGGGGGGGGTCAGGAAGAGATTAAACAAAGATCTTATATGCATATATGCATTACCTACAGACACAGACAATAGGGTGGCGAAGGCCTGTGGGTGTCCTCCCCGAGCCACCTCTGGCCTTGTCCGCCAGCCACACTGAGCCTCCCCTATCAGGGCTCCTTCCCTGGAGACGTCTCTCAGGACTGCTGGGGCCTGTGGTGTGGAGGGGGAGGGAGGGGTGAGCCCCAGGGAAAGGAAGAGGGTGGAGGCAGCCAGGCTGTTGGGGATGCTAGGGGAGGGGCTCACGCAGCAGCAGCACCGGGAAGAGGCCCTGCGCCCACAGAGGGTCTGGCCCGGGAGGGGATGTTTCTATGCTCCTGCACAGAGCACAGAGCGAGAAGGCTCTGGGCTCAGGCCCACTGCGGGGCTTCCTGGTGGGGCTTAACTTCTCGTAGGAGAGAGGAGCTTGCAGGGATTGTGTCTGAGAACCCCAGGATCAGACCAGCACCCCACAAATGAGCTTACTCTTCCTCTCCAAATATGCTAAGAAAAAGCTTATGCCTGGCATCTTGTAGTAAAGATCATTTTTTGGGGGGTGTCAGAATTAAGGCCCACTTTTGAGTGCCTCCTACAACGTCACTGAGTCTTGCCCCGAGACACAGAGCTGCACACCGGGGCCGGGCCACGCACAGCTGGCCCCACAGGCCGTCTGCTGCTGCTTGTTTGTTCGTACTGGGGCCCAGCCCCAACCTGGGTGGGTAAAGGGCCCGGAACAAGGAGACCTGGACTGCGACCTGGAGCCCCTGGAGGGCTGAGCCCCGGACAGGAGGAGGCGGAGCCTGTGCACCACGGGCCCAGCGTGGCCATGGCCCACAGCTCTACTGGTCAAAGCCTGGCTCAGGCAGACCCACCTTCTCCCCCATCAAAGGAGGGGGGCAGCCAATCGGAGGGGTCCCTTCCACCTAGAACATTCTCTGAGGGGGCCCCACACACCCCGCCCACCTCTTGCTCCTCTCTCCGTGCCTTGGGTCCCCCTGACACGCAGCCCACGGGCTGCACTGCACCACATCCAGGGCTCAGCCCCTGTGCAGCCACCTGGCCCTTTAAATACAGTTCCTCATGTTGTGACCCAACCATAAAATTATTTTCGTTGCTGCTTCATAACTTTATGTTGCTACTGTTATGAATGGTTATGTAAATATCTGATATGCAGGATGGTCTTAGGTGACCCCTGTGAAAGGGTCGTTCGACCGCCAAAGGGGTCGAGACCCACAGGTTGAGAACCGCTGTAGCTGTTCCAGGAAGGAGCCTGGTAGTGCCTCCTGCCTGCACTGCCCAGGCTGAGGAAGGTGAGCAGGCTCAGGATAGGGGTCTTGGGCACATGCCTCCCTGGACCCATCCTCCTGGGCCCAACAGACTGGTCAGATGCCACCTCCAAGAAGCCTTCCCTGATAGCACCCCTCAGGCTCTCCTGCCAGGGCCCCTGTCTGCCCGAAATCCCCGTCCACGGGATGACCTTTCCTCTCTGGACGGTGGAGCCCTTTAGGGTGGAACTGCCTCGTTTCACATTGATTCAGCACGTATCACACGAGGAGAAGAGCTCAGGTCTCCAGAGCTCAGCTGGGACCTCCGCCCACCGAGGACTTGCACATTCAGGTCCCAGTGGCCCCCCAACCCTCCACCAACAGGCCAGGATCATCACTGTGGGGACCTGCTCACACACAGGTCACTGTGGTCTGAACTCACCCTTCAGGCCCCCCTAGTTAGACCCAAGTGTCCACCTCCTGCCTCTGCTGGGGTCACTCACCCCTGCAGCACCCCCTCTGCCGTCGGCGGCCACCGCAGGCTCCTCGAAGCTGGCACTCGTCGTCTGAAAGGGACAGAGACAGTTGGCAGAGTGGAGGCTCGGCCACATGCCAAAGTCCAGGGCAGCATTGGGATCAGCCCAGACCTGCACCTGACCATCAGCCCCGCAGTGAGCAGCCCTGGTCCCGGCTCCTCCCTCAGGTGTCCTTGTAGAGAGCTCTGCACCTGCCCGTTTTCTTTCAAAATAATCCAGAAAGCAGAAAAAAGCGAGCAGATTTAAAGCAAATATTAAGTAGATAGCGAGGTGGCCTGCAGGCCGAAGTTTGGCCGCAGAAAAGGGTGCCACCTGGCGTCCGGGTCTCGGGGCTGCTGGCCAGGCTGGCGGGGCACCCAGCAGCTTCAGGACACCCGGTGGGCAGCCTCACTCTGAAGCCCAGACACAGGCTGTGCCGAAGCCCCAGGTGGCCCCCAAGGGACAAGGGATGGCTACAGCCCTGTCCCCACCGCCAGGCCCAGGCGGCCTGTGTGGGGACAGTGAGCGGCCACAGCACCGCCTCCTGCTGCGGCCCCACCGGGGCCGCCTGGCCTGGAGGCACAGGGGTCCCCAGAGGTACTCGGTAGAGAGTGGGCAGACGTCAGCTGTGCACCAGCCCTGGCCCTGGGCATGAGGATAACTCCGGTGGGGGCAGCCTCCCTTCCTGACGCCAGCCCTGCGCGCAGGCTGGGCAGTGTGCTGGGCACTGGCTCCCGCAGCCACATGCCCACCCAGGCGCCTCCCGCACAGCCTCCGGCTCGGGCACTCACAGGGGCCTCTGGAGTCTGGGAGGGGTCCTCATCTTGGCTGAAGGCGGCGCTGAAGGCCTTGAAGGTCTGGCTGTTCTGTTTGTGCTTCGAGATGGTGGCTTCGATGACCTGGAGCAGGCAGGGCACAGGCCTCAGTGGTGCTCACAGCGTCCTGTGCGCCCACGTCCCCTGACCCTGCACACGGGAAGCGCCCCCTGACAGGAGGAAGTGAGGCCCTGGGATGTGACTGACAGCAGCCGGGCCTCCCACCCGCTCCGTCCGGTGCCACAGTGCAGCAGGCTCCCTCACGTGGTGCTCCCAGCCACGGATGCTCTCTGTGGGTGTGAGGCCTGTCTCCCTTTCCTGCAGTCCATTTCCACTTGATCTCTGACTTTCCTTCTCCTCCACCCAGATACCGCTTCTACGCATTTTGGAAGCCACAGTCTCTAACAGTTAGTGTTTGGCCTGGCCTGGCCACTCCGGGCTCCCTGTGCTGCCCCGGGTGCAGCCCACCTCCCCGCCTGTCGCCCCTGGAAGCACAGGCTCCATCCTGTGAGTCCCACCCCTCGTCCTGCTCTGCCTGCCAGGCCGTGGAGAGGCAGTGTGGCCCCTCCCCAGAGCCAGCGGACAGCAGACGTCCACCCCCAGGGGAGGGCACCTCCCTGATGCCCACCTCCAGGCCCTGCATATGTATGTTTTTTATTGATTTCAGAGAGGAAGGGAGAGGGAGAGGGAGAGAAAAACACCCATGATGAGAGAGAATCATTGGTCAGCTGCCTCCTGCCCGCCCCACACCGGGGATGGAGCCAGCAACCTGGGATGTACCCTGACCGGGAATGGAACCATGACCTCCTGGTTCATAGGTCGATGCTCAACCACGGAGCCACGCTAGCCAGCTCTTTATGTTTCTCTATTTACGGGGGGGGGGGGGGGGGGGGGGGGGGGGACAGCGGGGAGGCGCCAAGCAAGCACAATAAAAGGCTCGTGGTGTCTAAAGGTGCTTATGAACTTGGTCAGTCCACCACTTCGAGGCAGACCGGTAGGGCACGGCCTGGGGCTACTCAAGCCTTTGTTCCAACAGGAAAGGCCATACTGCTCAAGAATGAGGTGACTTTAGGAGCTTCACCTGAATCCATTCTTTCTTCTCCTCTTCCGTCCTAGGAGAAACAGAAACAGGTTTTATGACTTCAGCTTTGGATCCTGAGTAACCGCCTCCTGATTCCTCCCCACCCTGCCGCCATGCCCGAGCGCGCACTGTCTCCAAGGGCAGTTTCAGACCCAGAAGACGGCCCTGCAGGGCTCCAGGACACTGGCTAGAGGGGGTCAGGTGCAGCCAGGTGGGGTCAGGTGTGAACAGGTGGGGTCAATTGGGGCCAGATAGGGTCAGGTAGAGTCACATGGGTCAGGTGGGGTCAGGTGTGAACAGGTGGGGTCAGGTGTGAACAGGTAGGGTCAGGTGTGAACAAGTGGGGTCAGGTGTGAACAGGTGGGGTCAGGTAGAGTCACATGGGTCAGGTGGGGTCAGGTGTGAACAGGTGGGGTCAGGGATAGTCACATGGGTCACACAGGGTCAGGAGTGCTGGGGTGGGAGGTGGAGTGCAGAGGCCTCTGCAGTGGAGGTGAGGCAGTGCCTCCTGGACACAGTGGATTATCACCAAGGCCCTGGGTGGGAGGAAGGGTCTCCCACACTTTGTCACCAGTCAGAGCACAGCCTGGCACGGCCCTCCACGGTGGCGTGACAACAGCTACCGGCCCCGAAAGCAGACGTGCTGCCCTATGGCCCACAGTTCTCTGTCAGGAGCCCACCTGGCAGGCCTAGTGCACCTGCACCTCACCTGGGGCAGGTGCTGTGGCCAGACCCCATGGAGCCTGGGCCCCGCCAGAGAGCCAGTCAGTGACCATTGGGAAGCATTACGTGCTTTAGGAAAGGTGCTCTGACTGAGATGGTTTCTGATAAATTAAGTGAAAAAGGCAAGATGCAGAACAGGCTGTACAGTAACCAGCCATCTGTGTGTGAGCACAGAGACCCTGCGGGCGTGTGAGGGGTGGGAAGGGTGCCCCCTGGGGGGTGGGGAGGGGGCTTATCCTGCATGGACTCCCCTCATTCAGGTATGGCCTAAACCACAAATAAATGAATAAATAAAAACACACAGCAAGGTGGTCTGGTTTAGAAAGAGAAGCCGCCGGCTGAAATTCCCGGCCAAAGACTGAGTTCACACAGCAGCGAAGGCTGCGCAGCTGAGCCTACCGGGCACGCAGCTCCAGGGCCCGGCTCCTCCCCGTGAGGATGAACGTGGTGGCTGCTGGCGGCTTGCTGGTGTCCTGCACCTACAGGACGCGCCGAGGACAGAACGGAGCCGTCACCGAGCGGCCTGCACTCACCCTGCTCTCCCCACGGAGGCCTTCTGAGGAGGCTCCCTCGGTCCCACCGGCAGGTCTGCGGAGGGCGAGCCAGGACCTCCCCCCACCAGCCCGCCTGCCCCGCGCCCTGGACCGGCTGAGCCCGTCCCCACCAAGGAACCCGCAGCAGGAGGAGAGCGGGAGGGTGCCCACGCCTGCAGGAGTGCCTGGCTCCGGGCGGCCCTCAGCGTGACCCGCAGACCAGGGCCCGCGCTCGGGGCAGGGCCGGGCTGCTCAGGGGCCGCACAGGGGCCTCCCGACGTAGCCCCAGGCGGAGGACCGCTGCTCTAACACACCCAGTGGATCGCACACACTGATTTTCTTTTCTTTTTTTACAGGGAAACACTAGAAAACTAGTTTCTTCTAACTATGGTCATTAGTTAGTCATTACTTTGAATGGTATTTCTTAAACCTGGATTCAGAGAATTTCAAAGTAAGAAGAATTTTTTTGTATCACTAGGGCAAAACTTCCCTTTCTAGAATGGGTCAAATACTTGGATTTGGCCATTATGTTTGAGCTCCTATCGATCCACAGCCTTGCGCTGCCGCCCCGGCTCAGGCGCAGGCCCTGGAGCCTCTCGGGGCCCGGAGGTGGGGCAGGAGACGGGAGCATGGACGGGTCAGGCACCCACCTCGACTTCGCCTGTGGTGCTGTCAGGGGGCCCTGAGCACTGACCGCACAGGGGCCAGGGGCCAGCCCAGGTCCTGGGCCCTCCTTCAGCTGTGAGCGCGAGCCCCACAGGACCTACCCTGGCAGGTGGGCCAAGCAGAGGGACGGGATCCTGCCCACAGGCCCAGGACGCCAGGCCCAGGCAGCTCGGCGGCAGCCCTGCTGTGCCTGGGTCACGGACAGAGCAGAGGCTGCAGAAGTGGGCCAGTGCTGGCTGCACAGCGGGGACCAGAGCCGTGTCCCCAAGCCTGCTCTGTGCCTCCCAGGGAGGGGGAGGCGGGGGCTTACCCACCTGGAGGTCGGAAATGTCCATCTTTTCCCGGACACTGAACTTCTGGCCCAGGAGCCGCGGTTTGGGCACGCAGTAGAGAACCATGCTGTTGAACTTCCACAGGGACAGCAGGGTGAGGGGCAGGCTGCTGCCAGGGGCCCTCAGAGAAGGCTGGGCAGGGGCAGGGTTGGCGAGCGGGGTGGGGGGGGCGGGACGGGGAGGGGGGCAGGGCTCACCAGGAAGAGGTGGCGGTCCTGGGCGGCGCCCGTCTTGGCCGACAGCTTCTGGATGTGGCCCTCCTTGATCAGCTCGTTGGCCGGGTTGACCACAGCCTCCTCCCCGCCCAGCTGCTCGTACACTTCCAGGAGCTTGTGCATTTTCTCCTGCAGGACACAAGCCAGGCGGCTGTGCGGCCCTCGGCGAGGCTCGGGACCTCTCAGGCCTTGCTTCCCACTCCACGAGCCCGAGAGCCCAGACCGCTGTCCGTCTGCCGCTCCTCTCCCTCTGGCCCACGACTGGCTGGTGGCAACATGACCAACCAGTGCCCCAGGGGTGCGATGGGAGAGTCGGCGACTGTGGCCCCAGCTCTGAGCCAAGAGGCCCTGGGCCTGACCTGTCACTCCCACGGGGCCTGAGCCAGGAGTGAGGGGCCCTGACCTGTCACTCCCACGGGGCTGAGCCAGGAGTGAGAGGGAGTGCAGTAGAGGCAGCAGCACCCGAGGGACCCTGGCCCACACACTGCAGCAGCCTCTGCCCTCGAGCCTGAGTCATCTCAGCCTGCAAACTTCAGGAGCAGACTGGTTGGCCAGCCCTTGTGCTTTTGGTACAGAAACAGATGGTACATGTGGGTGTGGGGACAAGAAGGGAACTGGCATTGAGAGCGAGGAGGACCAGGAGGGTAGGGCTGAAGGGCTTTGTATGGACCGGGGGCTGGGTGTGCACCTGGGGGTACTGGGGGCTGGGTGTGCACCTGGGGGTACTGGGGGCTGGGTGCGCACCTGGGGGTACTGGGGGCTGGGTGTGCACCTGGGGGTACTGGGGGCTGGGTGCGCACCTGGGGGTACTGGGGGCTGGGTGTGCACCTGGGGGTACTGGGGGCTGGGTGCGCACCTGGGGGTACTGGGGGCTGGGTATGCACCTGGGGGTACTGGGTGCGCACCTGGGGGTACTGGGGGCTGGGTGCGCACCTGGGGGTACTGGGGGCTGGGTATGCACCTGGGGGTACTGGGGGCTGGGTGCGCACCTGGGGTACTGGGGGCTGGGTATGCACCTGGGGGTACTGGGTGCGCACCTGGGGGTACTGGGGGCTGGGTGTGCACCTGGGGGTACTGGGGGCTGGGTGCGCACCTGGGGTACTGGGGGCTGGGTATGCACCTGGGGGTACTGGGTGCGCACCTGGGGGTACTGGGGGCTGGGTGCGCACCTGGGGGTACTGGGGGCTGGGTATGCACCTGGGGGTACTGGGTGCGCACCTGGGGGTACTGGGGGCTGGGTGCGCACCTGGGGGTACTGGGGGCTGGGTGTGCACCTGGGTGTTCTGGGTGTGCACCTGGGGGTACTGGGGGCTGGGTGTGCACCTGGGGTACTGGGGGCTGGGTGTGCACCTGGGGGTACTGGGTGCGCACCTGGGGGTACTGGGGGCTGGGTGTGCACCTGGGGTACTGGGGGCTGGGTGTGCACCTGGGGGTACTGGGTGCGCACCTGGGGGCTGGGTGTGCACCTGGGGGTACTTGGGGGCTGGGTGTGCACCTGGGGGTACTGGGGGCTGGGTGTGCACCTGGGGGGTACTGGGGGCTGGGTGTGCACCTGGGGTACTGGGGGCTGGGTGTGCACCTGGGGTGCGCCGATGGGCTGGGCAGATACCTGGCATGTGGGAGAGCTGGTCTGCACTTGGGAGGCAGTTGCAGGCCAGGAGGGTTCTGAACAAAGAATGACAACATAGGTGGCCCTGGGAAATCTCTGAGTGGAGAGGGTGGGTCAGAGGCCAGGGGGCTGACTGGTGGCTTGGGGAGGCGCGGGGAGTCTGTGGGCCGAGGCTGAGGGTAGGTGGGGAGGGGTGAAAGCATGAGGAGCCCAGTGAGCACACACCGATCATTCCCTAGCGCCACCCCTGGGAGCTCACTGGGCCTCCACCGCAGCCTCCCGCTGCTCACACCTGGTGGGAGGAGGCCTCCCTGGACTTGGGGAGAGAAATGCCATGCAGCAGGTATGCCACAGGTGGGACGGAGGCCACCCAAAGGGGAGGGCTTGTCCACCCCCCTCCGAGACGTAGGCCCTGGAAGCTGCCCGCTGTCCACAGTCCAGGTGGCTCACGCCCAGGCCATTCTGCAGAGCAGCTTCCCCCTTCCCTAGACTCAGTTTTGGGTAGGAAAAGGGGGGTTAGATTTTTAAAAGCCCCAGAGTAAAGTATGGCCTGTTGATGGTTGTCATGGGCACCCTCCAGGGACCTGGCCCCAGACCCAGACCTGGGAGCAGAGGGGAATGAGGATGCAGGAAGTAGACCACACACAGAGCTGTCCCAACCCAAGCCGCCCACCCTCAATCTCACCTTTGAGAAAACTGGGATTTAAAAAGGTATTTCACTTTCTTTTTTCTCTCAAAAAGCAACAGTGCCCTGCAGAATAGTATTGACTGTAAACTAACTGAAAGAACAGGCACAGCGGCTGTGCGTGCAGCCAGGTCTCGGGGTGGAAGACAGGCACGGGGCGGGTGGGGACGCAGCCGCCGGAAGCGCAGTTGCAGGCCAAATGGGACAGAGCCGTGAGTCCCAGGGTCGGCGAGGGCTCCACCCCCGCGAGCCCGTTACACAGAGGTGCTCGCTCAGCAAGGCTGCATGTGGAGGAAAGGTCACCCTGGGGGCAGAGCCCAGGCCGGGGTTGGAGCCTGAGAGGAGACCCCAGGGCACTGGTTGCTCCCTCGGCCGGGAGGACACAGTGCAGAGGCAGCTGCTGGGAGCCAGGCCGAGCCCTGGCACCTGGATCTGGGCCTCCAGAGTGCGAGACGTGTGCTGTGTGAGCGGCCCCGTCTGTGGGTTTGTCACAGCACCTGACCTGGCCGGCAGGTGAGTGGACGAGTGAGTGAATGGAAGTGAGGGAACCCTGGAGCTAGTCCTGTGCCCGGTCCTGTACTCCTTCCCACAGTGATTTAGCCCCCGAACAGCCCCGTGAGACAGGTCTGCCAGTGACTGTTTTATAGACTAAGGTACGGAGCGCTGAACACCTACCAATGATCACCGAGCTCATACGGGCAGGCCTGTCTAGTGCTCAGCAGGGCCCGGTCTGCCCTGAGGGACATGTGGGAGCGTGTGCATGCCGATGAAACCGCCTGGGGACAGGTGTGTGTGTGTGTGTGTGTGTGTGTGTGTGCTCACTGATGGAGCCCACCTGGGGACAGGTGTGTGTGTGTGTGTGTGTGTGTGTGCGCTCACTGATGGAGCCCACCTGGGGACAAGTGTGTGTGTGTGTGTGTGTGCTCACTGATGGAGCCCACCTAGGGACAGGTGTGTGTGTGTGTGTGTGCTCACTGATTGAGCCCACCTAGGGACAGGTGTGTGTGTGTGTGTGTGTGTGTGTGCGCTCACTGATGGAGCCCACCTGGGGACAGGTGTGTGTGTGCGCGTGTGTGTGTGTGTGTGTGCGCTCACTGATGGAGACCACCTGGGGACAGGTGTGTGTGCGCATGTGTGTGTGTGTGTGTGCGCTCACTAATGGAGCCCACCTGGGGACAAGTGTGTGCGTGTGTGTGTGTGTGTGTGCTCACTGATGGAGCCCACCTGGGGACAGGTGTGTGTGTGTGTGTGTGTGTGTGTGTGCGCTCACTGATGGAGCCCACCTGGGGACAAGTGTGTGTGTGTGTGTGTGTGTGCTCACTGATGGAGCCCACCTGGGGACAGGTGTGTGTGTGTGTGTGTGCTCACTGATGGAGCCCACCTGGGGATAGGTGTGTGTGCGTGTGTGTGTGTGTGCTCACTGATGGAGCCCACCTGGGGACAGGTGTGTGTGTGTGTGTGTGCTCACTGATGGAGCCCACCTAGGGACAGGTGTGTGTGTGTGTGTGTGTGTGTGCGCGCTCACTGATGGAGCCCACCTGGGGACAGGTGTGTGTGTGCGTGTGTGTGTGTGTGTGTGTGCGCTCACTGATGGAGACCACCTGGGGACAGGTGTGTGTGCGCATGTGTGTGTGTGTGTGTGTGTGTGCTCACTGATGGAGCCCACCTGCGGACAAGTGGGTGTATGCGTGTGTGTGTGTGTGTGTGTGCTCACTGATGGAGCACACCTGGGGACAAGTGTGCGTGCGTGTGTGTGTGTGTGTGTGTGCGCTCACTGATGGAGCCCACCTGCGGACAAGAGGGTGTATGCGTGTGTGTGTGTGTGTGTGTGCTCACTGATGGAGCCCACCTGGGGACAGGTGTGTGTGTGTGTGTGTGTGTGTGCTCACTGATGGAGCCCACCTGGGGACAGGTGTGTGTGTGTGTGTGTGTGCGCTCACTGATGGAGCCCACCTGGGGACAGGTGTGTGTGCGTGTGTGTGTGTGTGCGCTCACTGATGGAGCCCACCTGGGGACAAGTGGGTGTATGCGTGTGTGTGTGTGTGTGTGTGCTCACTGATGGAGCCCACCTGGGGACAGGTGTGTGTGTGTGTGTGTGTGTGTGTGTGCTCACTGATGGAGCCCACCTGGGGACAAGTGTGCATGTGTGTGTGTGTGTGTGTGTGTGCTCACTGATGGAGCCCACCTGGGGACAGGTGTGTGTGTGTGTGTGTGTGTGTGTGCGCTCACTGATGGAGCCCACCTGGGGACAAGTGTGTGTGTGTGTGTGCTCACTGATGGAGCCCACCTAGGGACAGGTGTGTGTGTGTGTGTGTGTGCGTGCGCTCACTGATGGAGCCCACCTGGGGACAGGTGTGTGTGTGTGTGTGTGCTCACTGATGGAGCCCACCTAGGGACAGGTGTGTGTGTGTGTGTGTGTGCGCGCTCACTGATGGAGCCCACCTGGGGACAGGTGTGTGTGTGCGTGTGTGTGTGTGTGTGTGTGCGCTCACTGATGGAGACCACCTGCGGACAGGTGTGTGTGCGCATGTGTGTGTGTGTGTGTGTGCGCTCACTAATGGAGCCCACCTGGGGACTAGTGTGTGCGTGTGTGTGTGTGTGTGTGTGCTCACTGATGGAGCCCACCTGCGGACAAGTGGGTGTATGCGTGTGTGTGTGTGTGTGTGTGTGTGCGCGCTCACTGATGGAGCCCACCTGCGGACAAGTGGGTGTATGCGTGTGTGTGTGTGTGTGTGCTCACTGATTGAGCCCACCTGGGGACAGGTGTGTGTGTGTGTGTGTGTGTGTGTGTGCGCGCTCACTTATGGAGCCCACCTGGGGACAAGTGTGTGTGTGTGTGTGTGTGCTCACTGATGGAGCCCACCAGGGGACAGGTGTGTGTGTGTGTGTGTGCTCACTGATGGAGCCCACCTGGGGATAGGTGTGTGCGCGTGTGTGTGTGTGTGCTCACTGATGGAGCCCACCTGGGGACAGGTGCGTGTGTGTGTGTGTGTGTGTGTGTGCTCACTGATGGAGCCCAGCTAGGGACAGGTGTGTGTGTGTGTGTGTGTGTGTGCTCACTGATTGAGCCCACCTAGGGACAGGTGTGTGTGTGTGTGTGTGTGTGCGCGCTCACTGATGGAGCCCACCTGGGGACAGGTGTGTGTGCGCGTGTGTGTGTGTGTGTGTGTGCGCTCACTGATGGAGACCACCTGGGGACAGGTGTGTGTGCGCATGTGTGTGTGTGTGTGTGTGCGCTCACTAATGGAGCCCACCTGGGGACAAGTGTGTGCGTGTGTGTGTGTGTGTGTGTGCGCTCACTGATGGAGCCCACCTGCGGACAAGTGGGTGTATGCGTGTGTGTGTGTGTGTGTGTGCTCACTGATGGAGCACACCTGGGGACAAGTGTGCGTGTGTGTGTGTGTGTGTGCGCTCACTGATGGAGCCCACCGGCGGACAAGTGGGTGTATGCGTGTGTGTGTGTGTGTGTGTGCTCACTTATGGAGCCCACCTGGGGACAGGTGTGTGTGTGTGTGTGTGTGTGTGTGCTCACTGATGGAGCCCACCTGGAGACAGGTGTGTGTGTGTGTGTGTGTGTGCGCTCACTGATGGAGCCCACCTGGGGACAGGTGTGTGTGCGTGTGTGTGTGTGCGCTCACTGATGGAGCCCACCTGTGGACAAGTGGGTGTATGCGTGTGTGTGTGTGTGTGTGTGCTCACTGATGGAGCCCACCTGGGGACAGGTATGTGTGTGTGTGTGTGTGTGTGTGCTCACTGATGGAGCCCACCTGGGGACAAGTGTGTGTGTGTGTGTGTGTGCTCACTGATGGAGCCCACCTGGGGACAGGTGTGTGTGTGTGTGTGTGTGTGTGCTCACTGATGGAGCCCACCTGGGGACAAGTGGGTGTATGCGTGTGTGTGTGTGTGTGTGTGTGTGCTCACTGATGGAGCCCACCTGGGGACAGGTGTGTGTGTGTGTGTGTGTGTGTGCTCACTGATGGAGCCCACCTGGGGACAGGTGTGTGTGTGTGTGTGTGTGCTCACTGATGGAGCCCACCTGGGGACAAGTGGGTGTGTGTGTGTGCTCACTGATGGAGCCCACCTGGGGACAAGTGTGTGTGTGTGTGTGTGTGTGCTCACTGATGGAGCCCACCTGGGGACAAGTGTGAATGTGTGTGTGTGTGTGTGTGTGTGCGCTCACTGATGGAGCCCACCTGGGGACAAGTGTGTGTGTGTGTGTGTGTGCTCACTGATGGAGCCCACCTGGGGACAGGTGTGTGTGTGTGTGTGTGTGTGTGCTCACTGATGGAGCCCACCTGGGGACAAGTGTGCATGTGTGTGTGTGTGTGTGTGTGTGTGCTCACTGATGGAGCCCACCTGGGGACGTGTGTGTGTGTGTGTGTGTGTGTGCTCACTGATGGAGCCCACCTGGGGACAAGTGTGTGCATGTGTGTGCGTGTGTGTGTGTGCTCACTGATGGAGCCCACCTGGGGACAAGTGTGTGTGTGTGTGTGTGTGTGCTCACTGATGGAGCCCACCTGGGGACAGGTGTGTGTGTGTGTGTGTGTGTGTGTGCTCACTGATGGAGCCCACCTGGAGACAGGTGTGTGTGTGTGTGTGTGTGTGCGCTCACTGATGGAGCCCACCTGGGGACAGGTGTGTGTGCGTGTGTGTGTGTGTGCGCTCACTGATGGAGCCCACCTGGGGACAAGTGGGTGTATGCGTGTGTGTGTGTGTGTGTGTGCTCACTGATGGAGCCCACCTGGGGACAGGTGTGTGTGTGTGTGTGTGTGTGTGTGTGTGCTCACTGATGGAGCCCACCTGGGGACAAGTGTGTGTGTGTGTGTGTGCTCACTGATGGAGCCCACCTGGGGACAGGTGTGTGTGTGTGTGTGTGTGTGTGCTCACTGATGGAGCCCACCTGGGGACAGGTGTGTGTGTGTGTGTGTGTGTGTGCTCACTGATGGAGCCCACCTGGGGACAAGTGGGTGTGTGTGTGTGCTCACTGATGGAGCCCACCTGGGGACAAGTGTGTGTGTGTGTGTGTGTGTGCTCACTGATGGAGCCCACCTGGGGACAAGTGTGAATGTGTGTGTGTGTGTGTGTGTGTGCGCTCACTGATGGAGCCCACCTGGGGACAAGTGTGTGTGTGTGTGTGTGTGCTCACTGATGGAGCCCACCTGGGGACAGGTGTGTGTGTGTGTGTGTGTGTGTGCTCACTGATGGAGCCCACCTGGGGACAAGTGTGCGTGTGTGTGTGTGTGTGTGTGTGTGCTCACTGATGGAGCCCACCTGGGGACAAGTGTGTGTGTGTGTGTGTGTGTGCTCACTGATGGAGCCCACCTGGGGACAAGTGTGTGCATGTGTGTGTGTGTGTGTGTGCTCACTGATGGAGCCCACCTGGGGACAAGTGTGTGTGTGTGTGTGTGTGTGTGTGTGCTCACTGATGGAGCCCACCTGGGGACAAGTGTGTGTGTGTGTGTGTGTGTGTGTGTGCGCTCACTGATGGAGCCCACCTGGGGACAGGTGTGTGTGTGTGTGTGTGCGCTCACTGATGGAGCCCACCTGGGGACAAGTGTGTGCGTGTGTGTGTGTGTGTGTGTGTGCGTGCTCACTGATGGAGCCCACCTGGGGACAGGTGTGTGTGTGCGTGTGTGTGTGTGTGTGCGTGTGTGCTCACTGATGGAGCCCACCTGGGGACAGGTGTGTGTGCGCATGTGTGCATGTGCGTGTGTGTGCTCACTGATGGAGCCCACCTGGGGACAAGTGGATGTGTGTGTGTGTGTGTGTGCTCACTGATGGAGCCCACCTGGGGACAAGTGTGTGCGTGTGTGTGTGTGTGTGTGTGCGCTCACTGATGGAGCCCACCTGGGGACAGGTGTGTGTGTGTGTGTGTGTGCGCTCACTGATGGAGCCCACCTGGGGACAGGTGTGTGTGCTCGCTGGTGGCACTGCCCCCCCCACTTCTCCCTGCCTCACGCTGAGGGGCCCTCACACCCTCCGGGGACCCCTCTCGCTCACCGTTTTCCGGATGGCAGCGTTGGAGTGGCTGGCGGCTGTGGAGATGAGCTCCAAGGACTCTGCAGGAGGAAGCGTGGCTCAGGGCACCAGCGGCTCCACACCCCCCGGACCCACGAGGCTGGAGACCCGCCCTTCCCTGCCTGTCCCACGGGTGGGGCTGCTCTAGAGGCCCTACTCGTTGGGAGGCAGGGATGCAGCCCTGCAGACAGACCTGGCTTGCTGGGCCTGGGGGGCTCGCACCTCATTCCCATGGGTGCGCCCTGCCCTGTGTTGTGTGCCGGCCATTGTGCTCAGGCCAGGAGTGACCCCGGCCCCCAGCGAGGCCCTCCCTGAGGCCCAGGCACTTAGCGCCTCCCAGGACCCTGTCTCCCCCACACTGTGCACAGCAGGGGCCTCCTCCGTCTCCAAGACCCTCGGTCGCCTCCCAAATGTTCCGGGGCACTTGGAGCTCTCTCCCTCCCAGTCTGTCTGTGTCCCTGTGGCTGTCTCTCCCCGCCGCCCGGGACCCGTGGCCTCGGGGCTTGCTCACTCTCCGCGTCCCGCCGGTCCGGGGCGTCTGCCGGGAGCCACTTCAGATAGTCCTTGAGCAGCAACTCGTAGCGGGGGACCCTCTGCACGGGCTCCAGCATGTGGTGTTGCAGCGTCAGGCTCCCGCACACGTCCTGCTTCTGTGGGACAGAGGGCACCACGTGGGGCAGGGAGCCCCCACCGCCTCCAGGAGCTGCCCGAGGCCTGGGGAGGTGGAGCAGTGGCGCCACCGGGCCTCTGCACCTGCGCCCTGGGGAAGATCTCAACAGAGGGACAGAGACCCCACCTTCCCTCATGAGTGCCGTCCCCACCACATTCACCTGGGCCTGACTGAGCCCCCCCCCCCCCCCCCCCCCGCTGCCCCAGGAAGTCAGGAGCTTCCCCACCGCCTGAGGGAAGCCCTGGGTCCTGCCTGGCCTCCTACCCATGGACGGACGCTGTGTGGGTGGGACGAGGTGCTCCCAGGCTCCCCCTCTCTTTCCTCAACACAACCCTCCCTCTGGCCCTCAGCACCTCCTCCAGACCAACCACAAGTGTGAGCGCTGTCCTCTGGCTGTCCCGGGCACCTGCACTCCGCCCGACCCCCCCCCCACCCCCCCCCCACCCACCCCCCCCCGCTACCCGCCCCCGCGCACGTGGAAAGGAGCTTGGAGGCCGGCACCCTGGGGGGCTGGCAGCACCTGGATTGCAGGAGCACCCCAGCAGTGGGCAGTTGGAGATTGTCCCCTGGGCAGGACAGGGTGCTCATGGCGTGGAGAACCCGCGGACAAACCCCGATGGAGAGACAGTGCGCACACGCGGCTGCCGTCTCCTGCAGAAGTGACAGGGCCGAGGCCGAGGCGGAGACGGAGACGGAGACATGGTAGCAAAGGCGACCGTGGTCCCGGCCTGGCATGTGGGCCAGAGAATGAAGCACACGGACAACAGGTGATGTCTGCAGGGGCTGGGGGACAGCATGGCTGCGCCGCGGCCGGCGAGCAGGGCACGCCGTGCTCACACACAGTGGCTACACAGCTGCTACTTAGTCTAAAGGTTCAAAACTAATGACCCCGTGTGTGCGGTTGGAAAGACTGTAAAGTAAACAAGACAAAATGTGAAGTTCCCTCTTTTTGCAACCTTCTTGTAAAGATGTGAAATTATTTCAAAATAAAAGTCCCAAAAATTTAGACTATGCTTTGGATGGAACCAAGGGACCCTCCAAAGGCCCCATCCCTGGTTTGTCCACGGGTTCTCAGCTGGGGGGCTCCCTGTGCCCAGGCCTCCAGAACACCCCAGCCTCACCCACGAAGGCACCACGCCACAGGGCCTGGGGCGGGTGGCCTCTGATGGCCGCAGACCATGCTGCTCTGGGAGGGAACCCCCACCGCGCACCACCCAGGGCCCAGGACTGTCCAGGGTGTGGGGATGCAGTGTCCAGCTCGGCTGGGACCTGGATCATGTCTGCCTGTGACAACACATTGGTCATCCCGCCCCCGAGGCTGCAGACCCAGGACCTGGCCTGCGGGGTGAGCTGCCCAGCCAGCAGGGCGCCCTCGGCATCGCCCAGGGCCCGGCCACCACAGCCCGGAGTCTAGAGGCGGCGTGGCCTGGCCTTAGTGGGGAGCTGCACCAGATGGAACCCCATGCTGCCTTTTCTTCTCTACTTCCTCAGGATAACCAATCAGATACCAACTGCCCAATGCAAATTAGACAGATTTCAACTTCCTCAATTATAGCTTTATTATTATTATTATTATTATTATTATTAAGAAGAAGAAGAAGAAGAGATGTAGGAAGAGAAAAAAAACTAACAAACACAGGCATCTGGGCTGTGAAGGCAGTGGAGCCCCGGGAGTTTGGGTCTGTGAGGCTGGGGGTGAACCCACAGCTCTTCTGGCAACTACGATGCTGCGGGACAGTGGTCAGCCGGCCAGTGACCGCTGGGAGGCCACGCAGGCACACAGGGAAGGAAAGCGTGCTGTGATTTGTGTCCCAGGAAGTGGGGTTTGTTCGCCGTCTGTTGGCCTCGACAGGTGCAGAGCCACGGCACTCACACCACCTAGACCTCCATCTTTGGGGTGCCCTGCTTGGGCCAACCCCAACCCGCCCTGCCACAGGGTGACTGGACCTACAGCCCCTGGCAGCACGAGACCCTCGGGGCTGTGGGTCAGCCCCAGGCACAGCTCAGAAACCTCCGTGGGGAAAGCTGGGAGCACCCAGACATAGTGAGGGGAGGGGGGCAGGGGTGGGTGGAAGGGAGAAGGAAGGAGTTGGGGTCCGAGCATCCTCTCTGGATGCTGAGGGACACGGGACGATCGGGGACTCCACACTGGGAAGTCACGCTGACAGAGGGTCTGGGAAATGCAGAAAGCTGTGGAAGAGCCAGGCCAGGCCCGGGTCTGGTCTCCAAGTCCTTGCAGGAAGGGTCTCTGGGCCCATTAACCCTCCAGGACATACTAAAGCATGTGTGTGTGTGTGTGTGTGTGTGTGCGCGCGCGCGCGCTAGTGATGTTAGGGTAAGCAGCTAACTATTCACAAAAATAAAACTAGATTCTTACCTCATCCCACAGTCCACCGGGAAATTGTTCTGAAATAGCTTGTTTTAACTTTTAAAATGAAGCCATACATTGGAAGAAAACAATTTCTATAACGTTGGGAGGTGAGAAATCCATTTATAAGCATTACTTTAAAGACTTTTAAAAGCATTACTTTATTTTAAAAAATTGGCAAATATGGCTAATTAAAAACCAAAACTTTTGTATAGAAAACATCAAAAAGCTAAAAAGTTTTAAAAAATCAATAGGAAAAAATCATTTGTAACACATATGACAGATGGCAGTTAACATTCTTAACATAGAAACCTCATGAATCCACAAAAAAAAGGCGACACAGCAGGAGACAACAGCAGCCAGATGCGAGCAGACTTTGCAGGAGAGGAAACGCTTAGAAGCACCTTCCTAACTGCCTGGCTAGCCGCCGAGGCCCCCAGCCCCGGGCTCAGGTCTGTCCACAGCAGCCGGACACAGCACAGATCGCACACCTCTCTGAGCCACGGTGTCCCCACGGGGGACATAAGAAGGATGATTTGTCTCTGGGAGTTAGTCTGTGAATCAAAGTGTCCACAGTGCATCTGGACACATCCTGCCATGGCCCCGAGTCCTCCACGTGGAGACCAGCCCCCCCCCCCCCCCCCCCCCCCCGGCCCCCAGGGATCCCAGGCCCTACCTGGATGCTGTGCACCACGTCCCGGAACAGGGGCGAGCGCTGGGTCCAGGCGCTCACCAGCTCCACCGCCCGGTCAAAGTTCTTGACGTACTCGCCGTACATCTTGAGGAACGGGGCCAGCTTCTGCAGGATGTCCCCGAACCGAGGGTTCACGTCCCTTTGTGGGGGGTGAGATCATCAGAGAAACCACTTGGTGAGGGGTCAGGTGAGAGGGACTTCATGGGGGGCGGGGGGGTGGGGGACGGCGTCGGCCTGACCCCCTCTGTGTGGCAGGAAGCAAACTGTCGCCATCCAGAGCCTCCGTCTCCTTCCCCGACTCACAGGGAAGAGAAAATAGCAGATGCCGGATGGCAAACGCAGGTGCCTGAACCGTCACCAGGGCAGGCACAGAGCCGCGCTCACACCCAGGGCGGGAGCCACTGTCATGACGGCCACGGCATCAAAGAGAAGCAAGGAACCCCACTGCACCCTTCCCAGGAGCAAAGCTGAGCATGGACGACGCGGGCACTGCGCACCCCTGACCATGACTGGGCCAGGGATTTAGAAATAAGCCGCAAAAAGCATAAACGTAAATTAATATTCTTTGATCTTAGAACTGTGGGGGAATTGATCCTAAATAAATCATCGAAAAGAAGGAAAAGGGCACACAGACAAAACCAACCACTGCGGCCTCACCGGAAATGTGCCCGGGGGTTCAGGCAAGGCCCAGCCGGGCAGGAGGCCTCAGGCGCTGCCCCCTGCACTGCTATCGCCCAGCAGCCGCGGGCACCGTGCGGACGGCCTCTCCCGGGCCTGGAGGAGAAAACCCCTTTCTCGCCAGAAGGACGTGTCAGCCAGCCCAGCCCTGAGCTTGAGCCCAAAGGCCTGGGCGCCTGCTCCTTAAGTGCAGCCTGTCCCTCTGAAGATTGACATAGTGACCCAGTGTCCGGCTGGTCCTGGTGGGGGGAGCCCGGGCCTGGCTGCAGCCAGAGGGGCCAGGACTCTGGCTCCGAGGGCCAGCAAAGGGCAGCAGCGGGAGGCCACAGACCAAAGCAGAACAGCAGAAAGCCTGGCTGATGGCGGGGAGGGGCCATGAGGGGACCGGTGGGGAGGGCTGGTGGCGCTGTGCCGGGATGTTTTGTCATTATGACTTGCAGCCGTGCTGAGAATGAACAGAAGCGGCAGAGGGAAAGGCCCTGCCCCAGAGGAGGACCCAAGGTGTACACTGAGGGGAAACCCAATATTTTAAGGCAAAGGTGGAGTGTCCCTAAGAGGAAAAGGCTCGGTTTGCTGGCTGCTGGGGTGCTTGCAGATGTCTAACCCCACTTAATCCCATGAAGCCCTAAGCAGGTCCCTTTCAAATGAAAAAGCTAAGGCTGGGAGACACTAGCAGCTGTGGGTCGCTGAGGTCAGAGCTGGGAAGCAGGTCCAAGTGCCTCCTGGCTTTTTAAGACATAAAAACTCCAGATTTAGAAGCCACTTGGCAAAGAGAATTAAGAAACAACAGCACCATGACACAATCACCAGGACAGTCAACTGTCAGCAGTGCAGAGCCAAGCTCCCCGGAGAGGCCACACTCACCACTCCTCTGTGATCCTTGTCTGCAGCTCGGGCAGGAGGAACTGCCCGTGGAAGCGGTAGATGGAGGAGATGTTAGAGAAGACGCCTGTGGTGACTTCCAGAGGGACCCCTGCTTCTGTCAGCTGGGTGCAGAAGACCTGGGCACACAATGGTCACTGAGGGTGGTCACGTGGTGCCGTCACGCTTCTTCTGTGGGTGTGGGTGCCCAGGAGAGGCTGTGACGCCTCTCCTTTCCCTAATAAACCTCCCATTTCAGCAAAGTGGCTCCAATAACCTTTGGGTCTTACAGCAAGCTTCCTTATGGCTAAGGACGGGGATGAGGCAGATGGGGACAGACCATCCTTCCTCCATCTACCTTCATGGGAAATGGAAGGTCCCAATTTCCTTTCTCCACTTGTGAGCTCCAAACAGAGGCAACACCTGTAACACTCTGTGCTTCCTTTGGAGCTACTGCCTGAGCTCATAAATCCCATGTTGTCACATGGACAGAGAAAGTGCCACCCACAGACCCCACTGTTTATTCAGAAAGATGTCCAGAGACCGCTCACATGCTCATATAATGTGACTGCCAGGAATAAGGAGTAAAAACCCACAAGGGGACCAGGCAAGACCTTTGCCCCACAGCCACAAGCTCTAAAAGTGAGAAGTGTAAGTTTCTGGAGGGTACTTAAATTTGTCTGAGTTGTAGTATAGTCATTTGTATTCCAAATATATGGCCTAGCCAATGTTAAGATGGGGAGTTTGCCTGTGAAACTGCCCAGAAACTATGAACGTAGACAAAGGCATGCCCCAGCCAGAAGGCTACCTGGTCTAGCAGGTGCAGCCGCCTCACGTAGGTCTCCTCGGTGTGCAGGAGCTCCTGGGCGATGTGGAGCAGCTCCTGGGACCTGGAGCGCTGGGGAGAGAAGAGCCAGAGATGAGCTGCGGAAGGTGAGCCTTGGAGAGAAGATCTGACAAGGGCCGCTCTGCACCAGGGAAGACTAGGGGTGCTGTGAGGCCAGAGGAGGCTTCTGGGATTGGAAGATGCAGAAGATTAACAAGGACATAGAAACTATAAAAAAGAGGAATTTAATATCAGATTTTATCAGGCAGAAGATTCAGCAAACTTGAAGATAGGTCATTTGAAATCATCAAGTCACAGGAGCAAAGAGAAAAAAGAATGAATAAAAACAAAGAGAACCTAAGGAACTTATGGAACACTAACAGAAAGACTAATATATTCATGATGAAAGTCCTAACAGGAGAACAGAGCTCATTTGAGGAAATAATGGCTGAAAACTCCCTAAATCTGAGTAAAGAAACGGACATAAAAATTTGAGAAGCTCAAGAAACTTCAACTAGGTTATATCTAAAATGAATGAGCCCTGGCCAGGTGGTACAATTGGCTGGAGCATCGTCCCGTACACCAAAAAGGTTGCAGGTTTGATCCTCTGTCAGGGTGTGTACGGGAGGCAACTGATCAATGTTTCTCTCTCACATTGCTATTTCTCTCTCTCTTCCTCTCTCTCATTTCCTCTCCTCTAAAACATATAGTTGGGTGAGGATTAAAAAACTAAAACAAAAGAACCACACTGAGATCCATTATCTATATACATAAAAAGCCAATGACTGGAACGCCAGAATGACCTGAATGACTGGTCACTATGACGCCCACTGTGGCCAGCAAACTGGCCCGATCAGGGGGTGGGGCCGGCCGGCCAACCTCCTACAGCCCCTCCCCCCAGCCGGCCCCACCCCCAATGGGCCCCCACCACCCCGATCGGCCCGTGGACCATCCCCCCAGCCAGCTCTGCCCCCAAGTGGCCACCCCCCACACCAATCAGGGGTGGGGCTGGCCGGCCAAGCTCCCACTGCCACTCCCCTGGCCACTGGCCCCCAATTGGCCCCACCACCCCATTCTGGGGTGGGGCTGGCTGGCCCACCGCCCACAGCCCCTCCCCACGGCCGGCCCTGCCCCCAATCGGCCCCCCCACCCCATTGGCCAATCGCCCGTGGCCCTTCCCCCCAGCTGGCCCAACCCTGATTGTGTCCCGATTGGGGCAGGCTGGCTGGCCAACCTCCCACCAGCTCCTCCTCCCCACAGGCCCATCCCCGGTCTGCCCTGATTGGGGCCAGGCTGGCCAGATCCCACCCATGCACAAATTCATGCACTGGGCCTCTAGTCTATATATATATATAAACCTAAGCAGCCGTTACAACTGGACGACTGGCCGGTAGCTATGACACGCACTGACCACCAGGAGGCAGATACTCAATGCAGAAGCTGACTCCTGGTGGTCAGTGCACTCCCACAGCCAACCTCCTACAGCCGGCCAACCTCCCGCAGTCCCTCCCCCTAGCCGGCCAGCCCTGATTGGCCCCAATCACTGGCCAGAGCGAGAGACCCTACCCATGCACGAATTTTTGCACTGGGCCTCTAGTAATAATAATAAAAGAATGAGATGATATACTTAATATGCTAAGAGAAAAAAAAACTGTCAACCAAGACTACTGTATTCAGGAAAGCTGCCTTAAAATGAAGAAATTATGACCTTCCCAAATAAACTAAAGATGAAGAGTTCATTACCACTAGAGCTGCTCTACAAGAAATGTTTAACGGAGTCCTTGAAATTGTGAAGATGGTAGAGAGCAACATAAGCTGTACAAAAATATAAGGTTCTCAGTAAAGGTAATGCATGGATAAATATAGTAACATGCACTGTTGTAATTTTGGTACATAAAATTTAAATGATAAGAATATTTTAAAACTATAAACATTTATTAATGAGTATACAATGTATAAATATGTAATTTCTGACATCAATAACTGAGTGGGGAAGAAGGAGAGCTGTAAAGGAGTAGAATTTTTATATGCAATTCAAGTTATCAGTTCAAAATGAAATGTATAACTTTAATATATTTTATATAATTGCAATAGTAACCATAAAGAAAATAGCTATAAAATGTATACAAAAAGAAATGAGAAGAAATCAAAGCACATAAGGACAAAATTCAGTGAAACAAAGGAAGGCAGTGAGAGGGGGACAAAAAGCAACCATAAGTCCTTTCTTATCAGTAATTACTTGAAAATGGATTATACTCCTAAATCAAAAGACATGAATTGGCTGAATGGATTGAAAAAATAGCAACCAGGAAGGATTGAAAATGGCGACGGAGTAAGTAGATGCTGCATGGACACGCTCCAGGACCAAACTGGAATTACAACTAAAATACAGAAAAACTTTCTGAATAATCAACTGGAGACTTGCTGGAGAGAACCCTGATAACTGAGGACCAAAAGTGGAGACCCCATAGAGACTGAAAATTGCTATCCAGGCAGTGTTGCTGGGGGCGGGGGGGGGGGGGGGGTAGGGGGACTGGGAGGGGGGCGGGGGGGACAGCTGACCCATCCTATTGAAAAACACCTTGCCCTATGGTGTGGAGGTGCTGAGTCCCATTAAGAGACTAAGAATAACAATTAGCCTCCAGGCAGAAGCAATCACCCAACCCTGTTAAGAAACAAACTCTCTTCACACCTGTGGACAATTGATGGCAGGCTAGTCAAGACTAAATCCAATCAGTCTGCAAACATAAGTGGACACTGGAAGCTTTGAGTCTTTGCCTGATCTAATTAGTCAGAAAGCATTTGACACTGCCCTGCACTGGAGATTGAGAGGCGTATTAGATCTACCTATTACATAGTCATAAACCCAAACAGGCAGCCAAAAGGAGGATACAAAGAAACAACCCCCAAATGAAATAACAAGAGAATTCTCCACAAGACAAGATAAATGAAACATAGATAAGAAATTTATCTGATGCAGAGTTCAGAATAATGATGGTAAAGATGCTCAACAGCATGAGAAAAGATATAGTAACTATGAAAACACAAATAAAGAATGACATAGCACAAATAAAGAACAAATTGGAAGGAATACACAGCAGATTAGGGGAAGCTGAGGATAGGACCAGTAAAATAGAAGACAGAGTTGAAAAAATCATTTAGAGAACCAAAAAGAAAAAATAATTAAAAAACAGGAGGACAGCCTGAGCCCGTTTGGCTCAGTGGACAAAACAGCCTCTGGACCAAAAGGTCCCAGGTTCAATTCCAGTCAAGGGCATGTAACTCAGTTGCAGGCTCCTCCCCGGCCTGGGCTCTGGCTGGGGCTCATGCAGGAGGCAACTAATCAATGTGCTTCTCTCACATCAATATTGCTGTCTTTCCCTCTCTCTTACACTCTCTCTAAAAATCAATGGAAAATATCCTCTGGTGAGGATTAAACAAACAAACAAACAAACAGGAGGACAGCTTAAGGGAGCTGTGGGACAATGTGAAATGTAACAATATTCACATAGCAGGTGTGCCAGAAGAGGCAGAAAGGGAAAAGGGGATAGAGAACATGTTTGATGAAATAATGGCAGAAAACTTCCCTCACCTGGTGAAGGAAAAAGTCACACAAATTAGGGCAGCACAGAGAGTCCCAAGCAGGAAGAACCCAAAGAGGCCCATACCCAGTCACATGGTAATTAAAATGCCAAAAATTGAAGACAAAGAGAGTATCTTAAAGGCAGTAAGAGAAAAGCAAACTGTTACCAACAAAGGAGCTCCCATAAGGCTGACACCTGATTTCTCATCAGAAACTCTATAGGCCAGAAGGGAATGGCACGAAGGGCTCAAGATAATGAAAAGCAAAAATCTGAAACCAAAATTACTATATCTATCAAGGCTATCATTCAAAATAGATGGTGATAAAGAGCTTCCCAGACAAAAAAGGCTAAAAGCGTACATCACTACCAAGCCAGCATTACAAGATGTGCTAAAGGGACTGCTGTAATGAGAAGAAGAAACCTAGACATACAGAATTAAAATGGCAATAAGTAAGTACTTATCAATAATAACCTTAAATGTAAATGGATTAAATTCTCCAATCAAAAGGCATAGGGTAGTTGAATGGCTATAAAAACATGACCATGTCTACAAGAGATCCACCTTAGAACAAAAGACTGACACAGAATGAGAGTGAAGGGATGAGAAAAAATTCTCCATGCAAATGGAAAAGAAAAAAAAGCTGGGGTAGCAATATTCATATCCAACAAAATAGACTTCAAAATGAAGTCCATCACAAGAGACAACAAAAGTCACTACATAATACTAAAGGGATCAATCCAACAGGAGGATATAACCTTGGTAAACATATATGCACCCAAAATAGGAGTACCTAAATATATAAAAAACTTCTAGAGGACGTTAAGGGAGAGATCAACAACAATACAGTCATAGTAGGGGACGTTAACACCCCACTGACTCCACTGGATAGATCTTCCAGACAAAAACTTAACAAGGAAACAGGGTCCTTAAAGGACACACTGGATCAGGAGGATTTAACTGACATTTATAGGGCTTTTCACCCCAAAGCTGCAGAATACACATTCTTCTCAAGTGCACATGGGTCATTCACAAAGATAGACCACATGTTAGGACACAAAACAAGTCTCTACAAGTTCAAGAAGACTGAAATCATATCAAGTATCTTCTCAGATCACAGTGGAATCAAGTTAGAAACCAACCACAGTAAAAACACCCAGAAACATTCAAACACATGGAGGCTAATAGCATGTTATTAAACAATGAATCAGTTACTTATGAGATCAAGAAAGAAATTAGAAACTTCCTGGAAACAAATGAACACGCAACCAACAAAAACATCTGGGACACAGAAAAAGCAGTCCTGAGAGGGAAGTACATAGCATTACAGGCATACTTAAAAAAACCAAGAAAAATTAACAATAAACTATTTAACCCTACTACTTAAAGAGCAGAAAGAGAACAACAAGAAAAGTAGAAGAAAGAAAACATTCAAATATTCAAAAAAGAACTAACACCAATCCTTCTCAAATTATTCCAAAAACTCCAAGAGGATGGAACGCTTCCAAGCTCTTTTTACAAGGCCAGCATTATCCTAATTCCAAAACTAAATAAAGACACTACAAAAAAAGAGAAGTACAGGCCAATATCCCTGATGAACATAGATGCTAAAATTCTCAACAAAATGCTAGCAAATCGCATCCAGCAATATATTAAAAAGATCATAGAACATGATCGAGTGGGATTTATTCCAGGGATGCAAGGATGGTACAATATTCACAAATCAATAAACGTGATACATCACATAAACAAATTGAAAGACAAAAACCACATGATCATATCAATAGACACAGAAAAAGCATTCAACAAAATCCAACACCCATTTTTTTAATAAAAACTCTCAGCAAAGTGGGAATACAGGGGATATATCGCAACATGATAAAGGCTATATATGACAAACCTACAGTGCACAGCCTACTCAACAGGCAAAAACTAAAACCATTTCCCCTAAGAACAGGAACAAGACAGAGATGTCTCATTCAACATAGTACTGGAAGTCCTAGCCACAGCGATCAGACAAGAAGAAGAAATAAAAGGCATCCAGATTGGAAAGTAGAAAGTAAAACTCTCATTATTCGCAGATGGCATGATATTATACATAGAAAACCCTAAAGACTCCACCAAAAAAAACTACTACATTTAATAAATGAATTTGGCAATGTAGCAGGATACAAAATCAACACCCAAAAATGAATGGCTTTTTTATACACCAATAATGAATTCTCAGAAAGAGAAACTAAATAAACAATCCCATTTTCCATTGCAACAAAAAAATTAAGATACTTAGGTAAAAGACATTCTCAAAAAACTACAGGACGTTGGGGGAAAAAAGAGATAGAAGGAGATATAAACAAGTGGAAGAATATTCTGTGTTCATGGATTGGTAGAATCAACATCATTAAAATGTCCATACTACCTAAGGCAATCTATAGATTCAATGCAATCCCTATTAAAATACCAACAGTATATTTCACAGATCTAGAACAAATCCTCCAAAAATTTATATGGAACCAAAAAAGACCCCAAATAGCCACAGCAACCTTGAGAAAGAAGAACAAAATTGGAGGGATCACAATGCCAGATATTAAGTTATACTACAAAGCCACCGTAATAAAAACAGCCTGGTACTGGCACAAGAACAGGCATATAGATCAATGGAATAGAACAGAGAACCCAGAAATCTACCCAAGTCATTATGCTCAATTAATATTTGACAAAGGAGGCAAGAGTATACAATGGAATCAAGACAGTCTCTTCAATAAATGGTGTTGGAATAATTGGACAGATACATGCAAAAAAATGAAACTAGACCACCAACTTATACCAGATACAAAAATAAACTAAAAATGGATAAAAGACTTAAATGTAAGTTGTGAAACCATAAAAATCCTGGAAGAAACCATAGGCAGCAAAATCTCAAACATCTTTTGTAGCAATATGTTTACAGATACATCTCCTAGGGCAGCGGTCACCAACCTTTCGGCCTCACAGACCGCCAGTGGTCCACGGACCACCGGTTGGTGACCACTGTTTTAGGAAAAAAGAAACTAAGGAGAAAATAAATAAATGGGACTACATCAAAATAAAAGGCTTCTGCACAGCAAAAGAAACCATCAACAAAACAAAAAGGGAGCCCACTAAATAGAAGAATATATTTGGCAATGATACAGCTGTTAAAGGGTTAATATCCAAAATATATAAGGAACTTATACAACTGAACAATCCAATTAAAAAATGGGCAAAGAACCTAAATAGACACTTCTCCAAAGCGGACATACAAACAGCCAAGAGACATATGAAAAAATGCTCAAAGTCACTGAACATCAGAGAGATGCAAACTAAAACAACAATGAGGTACCATCTCACACCTGTCAGAATGGCTATCTTCAACAAATCAACAAATGTCAAGTGCTGGCGAGGATGTGGAGAAAAGGGAACCCTAGTGCACTGCTGGCGGGAATGCAGACTGGTGCAGCCACTGTGGAGAACAGTATGGAGTTTCCTCAAAAAGTTAAATATGAAATTGCCATTTGACCCAGTGACCCCACTTCTAGGAATATATCCTAAGAAACCAGAAACACCAATCAGAAAGGATATATGCACCCCTATGTTCATAGCAGCACAGTTTACCATAGCTAAGATCTGGAAACAGCCCAAGTGCCCATCAGTAGATGAGTGGATAAAAAGCTGTGGTACATCTATACCATGGAATACTATGCAGCAGTAAAAAAGAAGGATCTCTTACCCGTTGAGACAGCATGGAGGCACCTGGAGAGTATCATGCTAAGTGAAATAGGTCAGTCAGAGAAAGACAAGTATCACATGATTCCACTCATATGTGGAATCTAATGAACAAAATAAAGATGAACAGAGTGGATCCACAGACATGGAAGCATGGAACAGAGTGCAGGATCTCAGAGGGAAGGCAGGTAGGGTGGGGGGTGGGAGGTAATCAACCAAAGAGCTTGTATGCATATATGCATAACCTATGGACACAGACAATAGGGTGGTGAGGGCCTGGGGCAGGGTGGGAGTGGGCTGGAGGTGGTCAATGGTGAAAAAAAGGGGACATATGTTATATTTTCAACAATAAAGATTTAAATATATGTAGGTATATATAAACAATAAAATGGCAATCCTATATAATAAAAGGCTAATATGCAAGTTGTCCCCTCGACCAGCCTGCCAACAGCCCGTGGCCCTTCCCCCCGGCCCACCCAGCCCGATCAGCCCTGAGGTGGGCTGGCTGGACGCCCCCTGGTCATGTATTCGTGCACCAGGCCTCTAGTTCCAAATCACTGTGGATGGTGTTAGAAGGGTATGATATTTATAAGGATGATCATTTAATAAATTTTATGTCTAATCACTGGGGTGTAAACATGAAACTAATATAATATTGTATGTCAACTGTAATTGAAAAAAAAATAAAAATAATGAATTTTAAAAATAAAATATCTTTGTTAATCACAATAGAATAAAATGAAATCAACAGCCCTGGCTGATGTGGATCAGTGGTTAGAGTGTTGGCCCACCACAGGGTCACATGTTCGATTCCCAGTAAAGGGCACATTCCTGGGTTGTAGTTCGAACCCCAGTCCCATTCGGGGTACATGTGGGAGGCAACCAATCAATGTTCTCTCTCACATCAATGTCTCTCTTTCTCTCTCTCTCTCTCTCCCTCCCTCCCTCCTTTCCACTCTCTCTAAACAGTCAATGGAAAAAATATCCTCAGGTGAGGATTAACAAACAAAAAGTGACAAAGGAGACAAGGAAGTACCTTGAGGAAAGTGGGAGTGAGCACAGCGTCCCCCGTGTGGACGGCCGCCGAGCCGCTTAGAGCTGCAAGTGCACACGGGAAGAAGGAGAGGTCTCAGCCAACAGCCCGCCCAACACCTCACGAAGCTGGAAGAACGAGAACGAAACCCAAAGCAGCTCCAAAGGAGAGGACAGTAGAGATTAGAGTATAAGTGAAACAGAATAGAAAAACTATGACACAGATCAACACATTTAAGAGTTGTTTTTTTGAAAAGAATCAATTAAATTGACAAACCCTTAGTTAAATTAATTAAGAAGAAAAGAGAAGACTCAAATAACTAATACCAGAAATTGAAAGAGAAAACATGACAATTGATGCCACAGAAATAAAACGGACTATAAGAGAATACTATGAATAATTGGATACCGTAGAAGAAATGGATAAATTCTTTGAAACACAAAACCTACCAAGACTGAATCACAAAGAAACTGAAAATCTGAACAGACCAGTAATGAGTAAAGAGATTGAATAAGCAATTAGAGACTTTCCAACAGAAAAAACCCAAGTGGCTTCACTGGAGAATTAATAACACTGGAGAACCATTTGTCTCAGATACTTCCAAAAAGTTGAAGAGATACGTCCAAGTTTATTCTGTAAGACAAGCACTACCCTTATACCAAAGCCAGACAAAGATGTCACGAGAAAAGAAAACTACCCGTCATTATCAGACAGGATCGGGCGCGTTCAGGGTGGTATGGCCGTAGACGGTCATTATCCCTGATGAATATTGATGCAAAAATCCTCAACAAAATGTTAGCAAATTATACTCAGTAGCATATTAAAAGGATCAGCCTGGCCAGTGTGGCTCAATGGTTGACTGTCAACCCATGAACCAGGAGATCACGGTTTGATTCCTGGTTAGGGAACATGCCCAGGTTGTGGGCTCGATCACCAGTGTGGGGCGGGCAGGAGGCAGCCGATTGATGATTCTCTCATTGTTGATGTTTCTATCCCTCTTTTTCTCTCCCTTCCTCTCTGAAATCAGTAAAAACATGTTTTTTAAAAAAATAAAAAATTAAAGGATCATCTACCATGACCAAGTGGAATTTATTTCTGGAATACAAGAATGGTTCACTAGATGAAAGTCAATCAATGTAATACAGAATGAAGGGAAAATTGATACAGAAAAATCATTTGACAAGATGCAATATCCTTTTGTGACAAGAACAATCAACAAATTAGGACTAGAAGAAGGAAACTCATTCCACATAATACAGGCCAATCTGACATGGATGTACACCTGGGTGGCCCCCCATGCCAGCACCCCTTCGTCCCCGCTGGGTGGGAACTGGAGGCACAGGGTCCCGGCCCCTGGTCCAGGCTCCCGCCCTGAGGGTTGGGCCCGTGTGCAATAAATGGGCCGACGTGCGACAAATCAGAATCCCATGATGAAGAACGTAGACCCGTTCCCCGCGAGGCCATGTAACATGTCACAGACACAGAGCCCTGCCCTGGGAGCACCCGGAGGCTGGGTGGGCAGAGGACCACCCTGAGGCCTGCACTTGCCCCGGACCTGGGACAGGCAGTCAGCTTCCCTGGAGAGGCCCAGGTGGTGGGGTCCACAGTAAACACAGCATTTATTTATTTTTATTTTACAATGTTTTGGCATTTTGGGGCCTTGCTCACCCTGTTTGCTGGTTCCCACCTCCCCCCATCCCCCCCCCGCCCTCCCCCACCCCCGCTCTAATCACCCTGGGCCGTACAGACGTCAGGGACAGCTGTGCTCAGCCCGCTGGGATGACCACCTGGCCAGTCCTAATGTGCCCATTGCCTCACCTGTTCCTTCCCTCAGAAGCCTCTTGCCCTCCCCCATCCCCCTGCCTCCCCCAGCGGCCCTGCAGCTTCCCCTGGGGCCTCTGGGTGGCGCTGTCCTGGGAACTGGGAGTCACACTGTTTCTCAGTGGCTGTCATCTCCTGACCTGTGGCCTCATCACACTCAAAGGATAGTGAGACCCGGATTACAGCCCGGCCGGCAGCCCCCAGAGGCGGGCTCTGGGCGGTCAGGCTGGCAGCTGCCCTTGGCCCCAGGCCTGTCTTCTGGTGCCGTCACAGCAGCCAGCACACAGCCAGGGGTCCGGCCTCGCCCGTCAGACACCCCGCTTCTCTAGGGAGCAGCCGCTGGCCCTTCTCCCAGCACGGGGCCTCCCTCGCAGGGTGTCCGCTCTGTTTCTGTCCTTATGCGTCAGAGCCCGGGATGCTAACGGGACGCAGAAGGGCTTTCTGTGAGGCCAGCCCTGGGCTCCCTGCCGTGGACACAGCAGCTCCCCAGGCCGCTGCTCGGTGCTCCACCCGCCCCACCGGCTCCCTTCCCGCCCCACCCCATCCGATGACCCGTGTCTGTGCCTTCCTCGCGGCTTTGCAGGTGGACAGCAAGCCCAGGGCGCTGGCGGTGGCACGGCTCCTGCTGAGACAGGCAGCCAGGCTCCAGACCAGGGCCAACTGGATGTGTGCCCCCCCCCCCCCCACACCCGTCCAGGGGCCTCTGCGAACGTGTCTGAGCAGGCACCCAACTACTGGCACCAAGCGGGAGTGAGGCCACTGCCACCTCAGACTCCCTGGAGGAGCCCCATCCTGGGCAGGAGGGCAACCCACCTTGGCCAGGTCTGCACAGGCCCCCGGGGGGCTGTTCTCGGGCGCTGGCTCCTGGCCGCTGTCCTGGCCCATGTCGCTGTTGGCCTCCTTCCGGGTGGTCTTGCTGCCTGGGTCCGCCTCGGGGTGCAGTGCCAGGAGGGTGGGGCCCCCCGCCTCGCTGCCCTCCTGGCAGAAGGGCCCCGCGGGCGCGCTGCGGGTCGGGCTGTCTATCCCGCTGTCCCGGTTAGGGATCTTGGCGGGGCAGCTCTGCTCCCCGGCGGGGCTCACAGCAGCCTGGCCGCCAGGGCTCCTCGGGGCAGGGGCCACACGGTGGGCTCCGGGCCCGATGGGCAGCGCCTGCAGTTTCCCTGGATCTGTGCTGGGCAGCTCCGGGGAGCAGCCGCCAGGCCCATCTTCTGGCCCCTCGGGGGTGGCACGGAGGGCCGGGGCTGTGGAGACCCCTCCTCCTGCCTCCATCCTCAGGCCTGAGCTCTCTGACGAATGGAGGGGCTGGCGGGGCGGGCGCTTCCTGTTGGAGAAAGGAGCGAGGTCAATGCCGCTGGGCCTGGGCCAGCCCCCGGGCCCCGATGCAGCACCCAGGATGCCTCCCCGGGGTCAGCCTCCGTGGCCTCCGCTTCCTGCCTAGGGCTTTGGGGCAATGGCAAATGGAAACTGAATCTCTTCGACATAAACTCGGAAGAAAGGCAGAGAGGAGGGAGAGAGCGAAAGAAAGGAAGGCGGTGGGGAGGAAGACATCCTACAGTAGAAGCTACCTGCTGCCCAATGAATTCAAAATATATGCGCAGAACAATAGCGAGGCCGTGGGAGCACTGGTCAGCGGAGACGGGGGCGGGCAGCTCCAGGCCCTCACCGGGCGGGACCCACCCCGGCAGGTCCCAGAGGCCGGCAAGGAGGGCGGGCAGGCTGCCTTCCCAGCCCCGAGCGCTGAAGCAGTGTCCCCTGGTGTGGGCAGCGCCTGGGGCCAGCTGGACACTCTCAGGCCAGAACTGAGCTGGTCCCTGGCCACAGGCAGCGCCTGCCCTAGCGGCCGGGCCCCCTGGAGTGTGCAGAGCTCACCCAGAGTGCAGGCGGGGCACCTGAGCACCTCGCTGCCCCTCAGACACACCCTGCGCTCACACTCCGCCCCTCACAGGGAGGGCACTCACAGACCAGGCCTCACCCCCGCAGCCGGGAGGGGGGGCACGCACCCTCTGGGCAGAGCGCAGGGAGTGCCCGCGGCAGTGCCGCCCTCTCCTGGGGCCAGACTGCTTCGGAGCTGACCTGTCCTCCAGCGACAGGGAGACCAGGGCAGGCGCCTTCGTCACTGGCCACCGCCACACCCTTAACCAGCTTATTCAGGGACATGTCCGCTTTCTCAGCAGAAGATGCGCACCTGCTGCATTCTCCTCCCACAGGAGGCGAGCTCAGGGTCCAGAAATCAGACGTGCGGACAGACAGATGGACAGACACAGCCTCGCCCTCGCCCTTGGCCTGTGCCGCACCTGCAACCAGGGTGGGGGCTGCCCTGCCCACCAGCGTCCTGCCTCCCACCCACACAGCGTCCTGCCTCCCACCCACCCAGCGTCCTGCCTCCCACCCAGCGTCCTGCCTCCCACCCACACAGCGTCCTGCCTCCCACCCACACAGCGTCCTGCCTCCCACCCACCCAGCGTCCTGCCTCCCACCCAGCGTCCTGCCTCCCACCCAGCGTCCTGCCTCTCACCCACCCAGCGTCCTGCCTCCCACCCAGCGTCCTGCCTCTCACCCACCCAGCGTCCTGCCTCCCACACACCCAGCGTCCTGCCTCCCACCCACCCAGCGTCCTGCCTCCCACCCAGCGTCCTGCCTCTCACCCACCCAGCGTCCTGCCTCCCACACACCCAGCGTCCTGCCTCCCACCCAGCGTCTTGCCTCCCACCCAGCGTCCTGCCTCCCACCCACCCAGCGCCCTGCCTCCCACCCAGCGTCCTGCCTCCCACCCACCCAGCGTCCTGCCTCCCACCCAGTGTCCTGCGTGCTTCCCATCCAGCGTCCTGCCTCCCACCCAGTGTCCTGCGTGCTTCCCATCCAGCGTCCTGCCTCCCACCCAGCGTCCTGCCTCCCACCCACCCAGCGTCCTGCCTCCCACCCAGCGTCCTGCCTGCCTCCCACCCAGCATCCTGCCTCCCACACACCCAGCGTCCTGCCTCCCACCCACCCAGCGTCCTGCCTCCCACACACCCAGCGTCCTGCCTCCCACCCACCCAGCGTCCTGCCTCCCACCCAGCGTCCTGCCTCTCACCCACCCAGCGTCCTGCCTCCCACACACCCAGCGTCCTGCCTCCCACCCAGCGTCTTGCCTCCCACCCAGCGTCCTGCCTCCCACCCACCCAGCGTCCTGCCTCCCACCCAGCGTCCTGCCTCCCACCCACCCAGCGTCCTGCCTCCCACCCAGTGTCCTGCGTGCTTCCCATCCAGCGTCCTGCCTCCCACCCAGCGTCCTGCCTCCCACCCACCCAGCGTCCTGCCTCCCACCCAGCGTCCTGCCTGCCTCCCACCCAGCGTCCTGCCTCCCACCCAGCATCCTGCCTCCCACACACCCAGCGTCCTGCCTCCCACCCAGCGTCCTGCCTCCCACCCAGCGTCCTGCCTCCCACCCAGCGTCCTGCCTCCCACACACCCAGCGTCCTGCCTCCCACCCAGCGTCCTGCCTCCCACCCAGCGTCCTGCCTCCCACCCAGTGTCCTGCGTGCCTCCCACCCAGCGTCCTGCCTCCCACCCAGTGTCCTGCCTCCCACCCAGTGTCCTGCGTGCCTCCCACCCAGCGTCCTGCCTCCCACCCAGTGTCCTGCGTGCCTCCCACCCAGCGTCCTGCCTCCCACCCAGCGTCCTGCCTCCCACCCACCCAGCGTCTTGCCTCCCACCCAGCGTCCTGCCTCCCACCCAGCGTCCTGCCTCCCACCCACCCAGCGTCCTGCCTCCCACCCAGTGTCCTGCGTGCTTCCCACCCAGCGTCCTGCCTCCCACCCAGCGTCCTGCCTCCCACCCAGCGTCCTGCCTCCCACCCACCCAGCGTCTTGCCTCCCACCCAGCGTCCTGCCTCCCACCCACCCTGCGTCCTGCCTCCCACCCAGCGTCCTGCCTCCCACCCACCCAGCGTCTTGCCTCCCACCCAGCGTCCTGCCTCCCACCCAGCGTCCTGCCTCCCACACACCCAGCGTCCTGCCTCCCACACAGAGTCCTGCCTGCTTCCCACCCAGCGTCCTGCCTTCACACGGGGTTTTAGGAAAAGCCTGCTGAGCTGCGGTGTCTGGCAGCCGGGCTATCTGGAGTAAGGACTGCGGGTAGGGGGTGGCCTGCAGCAGAGCCTTCGACGGGCGGGGCTGGGTGGACGGCTTCATGGCGTATATGTAGTCAAAACACTGAGTGTCCACTGGACCATGAATGATGTGTCAGTTATACCTCAGAGCAGAGGATGCCTCTGGGTGTGGGGGCCGGGCCAGCTGCGGGCATCCTTAGTGTCAGCGTTCATGTTACAGAGGACGCTGGTGTCCAGAGCACGAGGTGAGGCGTGCGGACGTCCCTTCCCAAGGACAGGCGTGTGACGTCCCTTCCCAAGGACAGGCGTGTGACATCCCTTCCCAAGGACAGGCGTGCGGACGCCCTACCCAAGGACAGGCGTGTGACGTCCTACCCAAGGACAGGCGTGTGACGTCCCTTCCCAAGGACAGGCGTGCGGACGTCCCCCTCCCAAGGACAGGCGTGTGACATCCCCTCCCAAGGACAGGCATGTGACATCCCTTCCCAAGGACAGGCGTGTGACGTCCCCGTCCCAAGGACAGGCATGTGACATCCCTTCCCAAGGACAGGCGTGTGACATCCCTTCCCAAGGACAGGCGTGTGACATCCCTTCCCAAGGACAGGCGTGCGGACGTCCCTTCCCAAGGACAGGCGTGTGACGTCCCCTCCCAAGGACAGGCGTGTGACATCCCTTCCCAAGGACAGGCGTGTGACATCCCTTCCCAAGGACAGGCGTGTGACATCCCTTCCCAAGGACAGGCGTGCGGACGTCCCTTCCCAAGGACAGGCGTGTGACGTCCCCGTCCCAAGGACAGGCATGTGACATCCCTTCCCAAGGACAGGCGTGTGACGTCCCCGTCCCAAGGACAGGCGTGTGACGTCCCTTCCCAAGGACAGGCGTGTGACGTCCCCGTCCCAAGGACAGGCGTGTGACGTCCCCGTCCCAAGGACAGGCGTGCGGACGTCCCTTCCCAAGGACAGGTACGCGCCTTTCCAGTGGAGCCTGGAACCATGATCATCTCATCTTCCAGGACTTTAACGCAAGGGCAGCCATGATGCTGGGCCAGACAGGGGAGCCCTGCGCGGGCATAACAGGCCAGGAATAGGTCCTGGTGGGGAACTGCCGAGACCACCTGGATCAGATCAGGAAGCTGAGGGATGCAGCCATGGCCTCACTCAACTAAGGGTGGACTTCCCAGCTGCAGCGTTCCCCAGGTCAAAGTGAGCACCAGGGCAGGCCAGGCTGCCCCGCCTCCCTCCACACAGCTCAGGGGGCAGTGGGCTTGGGAAGGGCACTCACATGTGGACATGAGCTCCCACATACACACACCCCTCCACAGCACACGTGTGTGCATGCATACACAGCGCCCGAGGGAACCGCGTCCCAGACAGAGGGAACAGTGTCCCAGGCAGAGAAAACGGCGTCCCAGGCAGAGGGAACGGTGTCCCAGGCAGAGGGAACGGTGTCCCAGGCAGAGGGAAGGGCGTCCCAGGCAGAGGGAACGGTGTCCCAGGCAGAGGGAAGGGCGTCCCAGGCAGAGGGAAGGGTGTCCCAGGCAGAGGGAAGGGCGTCCCAGGCAGAGGGAAGGGCGTCCCAGGCAGAGGGAAGGGTGTCCCAGGCAGAGGGAAGGGCGTCCCAGGCAGAGGGAACGGTGTCCCAGGCAGAGGGAACCGCGTCCCAGGCAGAGGGAAGGGCGTCCCAGGCAGAGGGAAGGGCGTCCCAGGCAGAGGGGAACGGTGTCCCAGGCAGAGGGAAGGGCGTCCCAGGCAGAGGGAAGGGCGTCCCAGGCAGAGGGAACGGTGTCCCAGGCAGAGGGAAGGGCGTCCCAGGCAGAGGGAAGGGCGTCCCAGGCAGAGGGAAGGGCGTCCCAGGCAGAGGGAAGGGTGTCCCAGGCAGAGGGAAGGGCGTCCCAGGCAGAGGGAAGGGCGTCCCAGGCAGAGGGAAGGGTGTCCCAGGCAGAGGGAAGGGCGTCCCAGGCAGAGGAAACCGCGTCCCAGACAGAGGAAACCGCGTCCCAGGCAGAGGGAACCTCGTCCCAGGCAGAGGGAAGGGCATCCCAGGCAGAGGGAAGGGCGTCCCAGGCAGAGGGAACGGTGTCCCAGGCAGAGGGAAGGGTGTCCCAGGAAGAGGGAACGGTGTCCCAGGCAGAGGAAACCGCGTCCCAGGCAGAGGGAACCGCGTCCCGGGCAGGGGGAACCGCGTCCCGGGCAGGGGGAACGGCGTCCTGGGCAGAGGGAACGGCGTCCCGGGCAGAGGGAACGGCGTCCCAGGCAGAGGGAACGGCGTCCCAGGCAGAGGGAACGGTGTCCCAGGCAGACAGGACATGAGCTGAGTGACATTTCATTCAGACCGGCAGAGGCAGGTCTGGGTCTCGCATCTGCCCTGCGGTCAGGGCTGCCCCAAGCTCATCCCCTTTATGTTGGAGCCTCTGTTTCTTCAAATGCCATGTGGTGGCCACCGGAGCCCGCCTGGGGCAGGTGGAGAGGCTGCAGGAGGCAGCTGCTCCCGTGCTATGGTCACTATTCTGCAGGTGGGGATGTGGGGACCTGGGCTCACAGTGGGCGCAGGACAGCCAGGCTGGCCTGGCCCTGCGGACTCACGGAGCTCCGCCTCTCTGCTCCGAGCTGCAAGGACCAGAGACCCAGGCCTCCGGGTGCGGGTGCGGGTGCAGCCTGGGCAGCTTGAGGAGCCGCTGGGTGAGGAGGGGCTGGTTGTGGTCAGAGACGCGTCAGCCCCGCCCCCTACCCCCACCCCTCCCTCCAAGCGGAACCAGGGCCTTGGGCCCCTACGACTCCCCAGCTGGGGACAACCACTTCCTCTGCGCCCGCCCCACCCAGCTCCGCGAGCTGTCAGACTCCGGAGGCTTGGAGTGGGGGGTCAGGAGCAGGCAGTGGGGTGCTGTGTGCACACCTCTCTGGCAAGAACCACAGAGTCTGAGCGCTGGCCTCGCCCTGGCTCACAGCAGGGCTGGCCCCGCGGCCCCACCCCAGAGCCAGCTGCTCGTCGGGCCCTGCTGCCCGCTCCACGTCCCCATGTCCGCCACGTCCCCAGTCTGCACACCGTGGGCCCTGGGAAGCCTGCGGCTCACCCTCTTCCCAAGGCACCACCCAGACAAAGCTGTAGGCTCCAGGCCAAGGGTGTGGAGGGCCCAGCCCTAGAACTGTGTGGGGGACCACCCCCACCCCCTTCTGGCTCAGGCCTGGAAGCCAGGCTGGAGTGGGGTCAGCCACTCCTGGGCTCAGATCATCTTTCCTGGAGACGGAGACACCCGACGACCCAGCGCTGTCCCCGCTCTCGGCGTCCCCCAGGGACCCGCACGCTTGCCTCTGCACAGTGACCCGACTGTCCACTGCAGGCACAGTGGCCTGGGGGCACAGACACAGCCAGACACCACAGTGCCTCCCTGGCAGCGCCCCGATGCCGGGCGAGCTGGGAGCTGGTCAGTGTTTGAGATGGGATGTTTCTCAGGGGAGCAGTGTGGCCCGGGAGGAGGAAGTCAGCCCCAACCTGGCCAGACAAAGCTTCCACTAGGGACACCTTCACCAGGGGCCGCGCCCGACCACAAGGCGCCCCCGTCCTGCTCCGAATGCTCCCAGCCCAGAAGCGCCCTCGCCAGACCTGAGCCCCCACCACTCACCTGCCTCGGCGGCTGCTCTGGCCTCCGGCAGAGCACTTCCTCCTGTGGTTCCGGTGCCGTCACGGTGACAAGGGGTGCATTTCCGCGCGGTCACACCCAGGCCCGCCCGCCGGCCCGAGGGGTTCATTTCCTAGCAAACCCGGCCCCGGGGGCACTCAGCGCGGCCCACAGGGCGCCGGCCGCGTGGCGCGAGGGCCGGGCACAGGGCCCTCCTGGGCAGGAACGGTGACCATGCACAGAGGGGTGGGAACTCGAGAGGCCCCTGAAAATGCTTATTTCCAGGGGTGACGCCAGCCCTCCAGCCAGACTTGCCTCCCAGCCCCCACTGGGAGCAAGTACACGCACATAACCACCTGGGGTCCTTCGAAGCTCAGGCCACAAACCCCCACCCAGTTCAAACGGCGGTCTTCTTCACCCAACCTTACAGGCCTTTTACAAAACCACAGTCATTTCCTGCGCTTCCGTTTCCTCGCTGTCACACGGGTCACGTGGAGGCCCCCCGGGGACAGCGCCGCACACAGGGAACTGAGTGACAGCTGAAGTCCACAAGGGCCTGGCCGGTTCCTTCACCGCTTCGGGCTCCCTGGGGCCCCAGTTCCCCCCACACCCTGAGTGAGGCTCACAGCAGCTGGGCGGACTGCTCCCCTCCCCTCGGTACCTCCAAATATTGACCAATGGTGTGCCCCAGGCTGTGTGCTGGGAGACGCGGCCCCACTCCCCTCCAGACAGACTTCCCTCCATCCCAAGACTTGAAGGGTTCCGCAAGCAGGTCGATGCCCTCCTTGCCGGTCAGTGAGCCCCACCACCCACCCGGCCCAGCTCTCGGTGGGACTTCCGCCCAGGAACCCACAGGACAGAGGTTACGTCTGCCTGGCCCGCTGGCCGCCACCGTCGCTGGGGACTCAGACCATCCCACAGCGGGCGGCAGAGGGACTGTGGCCGCGACTCAGAGGCCCCTGAGTCCACCTTCCAGAGCTTTCAACATGCACAGCACTGAGCCTCTTGGCCTGATCACTCTGTAAAACGAGAGAACGCGGGCGGCCCGGCCGGTGGGAGGGCAGCACTGCAGCCATCCCGCAGGCAAGGGCCTCACGAACACCGCTGAGCTGGGGGCTGGCCGCAGGACCTACTGATCAGAAACGGCCCTAGAGGTCCTGGCCGGGCAGCGCAGTTGGTGAGAGCGTCATCCTGATAGGCCCAGGTTGTGGGTTCCATCCCTGGTCAGGACACGTCCTAGAATCAACCAATGAAGGCATAAGTAAGCGGAACACAAATGGACGATTCTCTCGCTCTCTCTTTAAAATTAATAACAATTTTAAAAAGTAAATACTTTTTAAAATGGCCTAAGAAGGCAGATGGGAGTGTTGGCAGCATGGAAGCAGGCTGGTGTAATGACCTGAAACGTGAGGGGTCTTGGGAGGTGACTACAGAAGGTGGAGTAAAGTGAGGGGTGTGGCTCGAAAGTCCTCTCAGCCTGTGGGGTGTCTCCACCAGGGAGGGCGACGCTTTCCAAGAAGAGCGTGCTGTGGCAGGTACTTCCTGGTGACCCGAACCAGCGAAGCCATGCCCACCTCGAATGGGCTGACCTGTGATGGAGCCAGGAGGACACTGCAGAAATGAGTGGTGGCCTCTGAGACCAGGCCATGCACCACATTGCAGCTTCAACCTTTCTCTCCTGAGTCCCTCGTTCTAGGGAGCCACCTGCCTTGTTGTGAGGAGAGACCCGTGTGGGGAGGAGGCCCCCAGCCTGCACCTGCTGGCCATGAGGAGTGAATCATGTGAAGTGGATCCCTGGCCTCAGTCAAACCTTCAGATGAGCTCTCAGCCCCGGGCCAACATTGGACCCCCAGCCTAAGGGAGACCTCGAGTTAGAACCACTCTGCACCCAAATTCCTGACCTGCCCAAACTAACTGAGTTGATAAGTGTTTACTAAATCTTGGATAATTTGTTATGCAGTGGTAGGTGATAGAACATGGTTATCAGGAAAAAAGGAGCAAGGGGTGATCTAAGGATAGGGGAGCATCAGCCCACAGTGGAGAAGTGTCCAAGGGGAATTAATGGCACACATTCCTATTTCTCTGTCCAATTATTTCATTACTGACTCACTGGTCCAAACTGGGTCCTCAACCCCTGAGGGTTTCCTGGTGACAATGGTGAAGGTCCATTTGTGCTGTTCACTCTCGATAAGGTCTCCCCCTGTTCTGCCCCCGCCCGCTCAGCGCCAGGTGCGGGGCTGCTTCCTCCCTCCCCAGCCTGCTGCGGGGGGGCAGCTCCGCTGGAGAGGGGCCTCCCGCGGGCGGGCGGCAGTGTCTGGCCAGCCCCCTCCTGCAGGCCTCAGCACCTGTGTGGGGCCAGAGCTGGAAGAGCAGGTGCACAGAGGCCCTTCCACTGGGGACGCCAGTCGTTCCACTTAGCACTGACCCGAGGGGAGGGCCCGGGCCCAGGCAAGAAACCCTGGGCAGGAGAAGGCTGAGCAGGGGAGCCACATCCCGAGGGGAGGCTCCTGCCCAGCTCAGTCTCAGGGGAGGACGTGGGAGAGGCAGAGAGAGAGAGAGAAACATCAATGATAGGGAGAAATGTCTATCGGCTGCCTCCTGCACATCCCCTCTGGGGGGATCAAGCCCAAAACCCAGGCATGTGCCCTGACCAGGAATGAAATGTGACCTTTCGGTGCATGGGATGATACCCAACCACTGAGCCCCCTGGCCAGGGCAATATTTGGGGCATTCTTACGTTAACAAAATTATTGAATGTGTATCTGAAATTCTGATCTAACTGGGCACCCTGTATTGTACTAAGCAACCCTAATTTCACCCAGTGACCAGGATTAGCCAGACTATCTGAGCCAAATAGCCAGCTTGTGGCAGCCACACCCAACCAGGTACAGTGTCACCCGCACCCCATTTTAGATGCCCATCCCTTGGACACCAATGCCCTTCCAGCCCTGCTCCCCCCCCCCCCCCCCCCCCCCCCCCCCCCCGGCCACTCTGTCAGCTTTGGGCTCCTCTCGAGGTAGAAACTGTAATTTCTCTGCACCATCGGCTAAAAATGGAGAAACAGACACAGGGACGCCTCAGCTGAACTCAGATTCAAGTTCATGGAATGCTCTATGACTGTGAGAAATGCTCGCCTGTCTGAATTCAAATAACGGACTCAGAGGCAAAAGTGTGGTGAGAATGAGACTTTTAATATGCTCTGGAGAGCAGGTGTCCAGCTGTGCAGACGCCCGGCAGCGAGCACAGCCTACTTCCCCTCGGGGTGCGAGTCCCTCTGTCAGGGTCTCCGAAGGAAGACCCGACCAGCATGTCCTTCAGTAATTGTATGACGAGGTTTAAAATGGGGACATAGCCCTTGGAGGGGTCCCTGTGGAAGGGAAGTTTCCTAATAAGAGGGTCTTCCATACATGAGTTCAAAGGGACTAAGGAAGGAGGGTGCATGATGTGTGTGTGTGTGGGGGGGGGGGGGGGGGGCGCGGTTTGCCTTGATGTGCATAAGGGCTAGAGGTAGGAGAGCAGTTTAAGGTTCTTTAGTTTTGTGAGTTAATTTAGTTAGGTGAGACTGAATTAAGGAATTTGTCTTTTCTACCTTGCCTGAAGATTGGGGCCGGTAGGGGCATGTAAGTTCCACTGGATGTTCAGAGTGGAGGAGACCTGTTGAGTCATTTGAGATGTGAAAGCAGGTCCATCATCTGATTGCAGTGAGGTGGGGAGGCCGAATCTGGGGATGACAAGCTGAATGGGAGCTGTGTGACCTCAGAGGACTTTCAGATGCAATGCTTCTGCCCAGCCTGAGGAGGTGTCTACAAGGGTTAAGAGATACTTGGTTCTTTTAATGGGGACAAGTGAGTGCAGTCAATCTGCCAGTCTTGTCCAGGGGTTTGGCCCTTGCCTGATGAGTTGGGAAAGGAGGAGGTCTACCCTGTCCTGGGGGAGATACTGAGTAACAAGTAGAACAGGTTTTGGTGTATCTTGCAGTAGGGAGGCTAGGCCAGGACATGTGATGGGGTGGGGGTGGGTGGGTTAGGAGTTGTAGAAGCGGTCTGTATCCTATATGTAGGGAATTGTGAGTAGCCCAAAAGATACCACGGGCCTGTCCCTGGGGAAGGATATACTTGCCCTGAAATTCTTTTTTTTTTTTTTTTTTTTAGTTTCTCTTTCTGTGAGTTCATTATTGATGTATTAAAAAGCCATGGATTTCTGGGTGTTAATTTTGTATCCTGCTACATTGCTGAATTCATTGATTAAATCTAGTAGTTTTTTATGGAGTCTTTCGGGTTTTCTATGTACAAACATCATGTCATCTGCGAATAATAACAATTTTACTTCTTCTTTTCCAATTTGGATGCCTTTTTATTTCTTCTTCTTGTCTTATTGCTGTGGCTAGCACTTCCAGTACTATGTCAAACACAAGTGGTGAAAGTGGGCGTCCCTGTCTTGTTCCTGTTCTTAGGGGAAATGGTTTTAGTTTTTGCCCATTGAGTATGATGTTGGCTATAGGTTTGTCATATATGATCTTTATTGTGTTGAGATATGTTCCCTTTATTTCCACTTTGCTGAGAGTTTTTATCAAAAATGGGTGTTGGATTTTGTCGAATATTTTTTCTGCATCTATTGATATGATCATGTAATTTTTGTCTTTCAATTTGTTTATGTGATGTATCATGTTTATTGATTTGCGAATATTGTACCAGCATTGCATCCTAGAATAAATCCCACTTGATCATGGTGTATGATCTTTTTAATGTATTGCTGGATGCGATTTGCTAATATTTTGTTGAGGATTTTAGCATCTATGTTCATCAGGGGTATTGGCCTGTAATT